>NW_022900923.1:14814300-14880667 GCF_012274545.1 Fukomys damarensis
GCGCCCGCCGCCGCCGCCGCCCCCTCGGTGACCAGGAAGCTCTGCGCTGAACTCCGGCGCGAAAAACGTCTCCTCTATCTCCGGGACTTGAATCTCCACAGTGCAAATAGAATGCATGGACCCCTCGCGAGGAGCGCGTCCAGCGGGAGATGCACCCGCAACTTCAAAGCTCCAGGACCTGCAAAGAGAAAAGTTCAAACGATAAGAGGAACATTTCACACAGGGCGGAGGTGGGAGGGCCGCAGCCTGGGTCCAGTTTAGAAGTTCATAATACATTTGTCATGGCCGCTTACACACACACACACACACACACACACACACACACATCTGCCTGCTTTTTCCGAGCCCTTAATAAATATTTGTTGAATGAATGGGCTGTTGTGTTTCTTGAATAATTGATCCTGGAACACTCCCGTGCCCGAGCATATGGCTAAGGGAAGGTTACTGCGCCTGGCGCTGCGCTTGTGTTTCACAGACCCTGCTTCCCCAGGGGAGGACCTTAGCTGTCCTTTCCAAAGTTGGTTGATCAAACTTTTGGGGGACAGAAAAAAGGAGAGGTAAGGAAAGCAGAAAGTGCTGAGATTAGGGTTGATTAAAATGCTAATCTCCAAAATTCTGTGTGTTTACCATATAAATTAAACAGCATTTGTATTCAAAAGAGGTTTGGTGCTTAAACTATAACTCTGGGGAGGTCAAACTCATCAATATTAAACATGTCACTGTTGTGTTCCCGTACAAAAAGGAAAAGGACAAAAAGGAAACCAGTCCGCACAAAGACAAAATCGGATACTGTGCTGTTAACCACATTTTCCCAAGCAAGTCCTTCCAGGTACAGTTTGTCCACTACCAGGGCGTCCTCACCTTCTCGCCTTAATATTAATACAAATACTTTCTCTCATTGTACATTTTGTTATGATTTTAATCATTAAATTTACTTACCCATATTTTAAAAGTATTTTTAAACATCATTGGCACTGAAAAAAGCTCCAGTCAGTAAGCTAAAAGTGGCATTCATCAATAAATGTGACAAGCATTTATGTTAAAAGTTCATGTTAATTACTATGGAAACATGGAATAGCTATCCAACTCGGTAGTTTTTTTTTTTTTTCAGCTTTAATCGAGTTTATTGGTACATTTTAGGTATACAGTACAGTTACATTCATTGTTGGGATCTTGTACCTCTACATGACAAGTCTTGGTTCTCATTTTTTCCCCTTGTCCCTGCCCTCCCTTCACCCCCTCCTCCCCTCCCCATCTACAAACACTTTATTTCCATCTTTTCATTATCTCACATTTTTTCCAACTTGGTAGTTTTTAAAGCAAACCCAGACAAGGAGAAAGTTCTACAGATTCTGTAATGCAGTTTAAATGTGGTGAGCAAAAGTGTAGTCTCCCTTTGCCAGTTGTGACCCAACATTTTAAACCTCTCTTCTTAAGCATCTTTATGAAAAGGAAAAACTGGCCCTATAAGTCTTTGGTAGAAAGGCACAGGCAGCAATTATTAATAGTCTTTTAAAATTATGATCTTAAAAATACGTGTAACGTCAGGGGCTGGTAGCCAGCTATCCAGAGGTGACCCTTTTGAGTAAAGGATTTGGGGAAATCAACTTTAATAACTTTGCCAGGGTAATAACCCAGTCTCCAAGCAATTCCGGAGGACTTGAAAAGCCTTTGTCTCACCTCTTTCAGTGCATTGCTCTCCTTTCTCCTAGAATCCAGACTCCCCAGAGGGCACAATTTGCCTGTGGATATTAAAATTTTCTGCTTCTTTGAATGCTAAGACACTTTGAATCTTGATTCTTGCTCTTTAACAGAACAACTCTGATTCTGAGCTATTTATTTCCTTACTATTTTCTGTAATATATTCTGGAAGTTGAGGGGATAAGAGGGGAGGAGGGATTGGTGGTTTTTCACATCCATTGAATTGGAAACCACAGGTGGCAGTGGTACCAGCAGGTCACAGCTGACAAAGCCCACCCATAAGTGTGGCATCCAATGCAGGTAGACACACTCAGCCCAGGAATACTTAACATGTGCTCTCAGTTCAGAAAGACTCCGAGAATTTTCCATGTTCTTGTAGCAGCAAAAAGCAATATTTGAGCCCACAAATTTAGGTCCCAAATTCCTATAACAGCTCCACATCATTTGCTCTTTAGGGGACATGCGAATACTATAAAGGCAAACTGCAAAGATTTGCCAAAGAGTTCCTTGGTATTTAGGAATCGCAGAGATGCCCAGAATATGACCTAAGCTTAAGTCCACTTGACCAAGGGTGTCAGGGCTTGTGATGTAGCTTAATGGTAGGGCACATGCCTGGGTTTGGTTCTCAGCAGTGCACACACACACACACACACACACACACACACAACCATATCTGAGGTTGGAAAAATATATTTAACAGATACTTAGAGATGCCACCTCATACTCAGCCACTGCCTGTATGTCCAGATACAGACAAGAAATGGGCAAATGTGACCAGCCCCTGGGTTGAAAGATCTAGCTGGTGTAACTGTGGAAAAGTCTTCATTAGTAGCACCCAAAAAGGTCACAAAAAACTGTACATAAAACAAAATGCAGTTCTACCCATTTTCCAGCAGAGGAAATTGCATATGGACTTTAAACATAAAAGTAGTGGGCTGGGAGTATTACATGGTGATAGTATGTGTGCTCAGCATACACAAGGCCCTGAGTTGGATTCCCACAACTGTCCCCAAATAAATACATAAATAAAAAATAATACATGGAGTAAGTATAGGTTGGAAAACTTTAAACAAGTATTGAACTCTACTTCATAATATGTATGCTGCAAAGCTGTGATAAATGTACTAATCTCTGCAACTTACTCTAAAATGTATCAAAAACAAAATGCTTTAATGGCTGCATGGACAGTTATATGATAAAGCAAACCTAGGAAAATGTTAATTGTATCATTATGTGATGATATATATTATAGGATAAGAAGTTCAACTTTTATGTATGTTTGAAATTTTTTATACTTCAATATTGGAAAAGAAAGCAGGTTTCAAAAAATGTGTAAATTTCTTATCCTTTTTGTAATTAAAATTACATAATGGTTAGGATTCCGTAAACCCTAAATGTGTTCTGGGGTACAGCTTAGTGGTTCAGCACTTGCCCAGCGTGTGCAAGGCCAAGGCCCTACATCTCAAAAAACACAAAATAAAGTCAAATGTCTTTGATAAGTTGTCAGTTTTGTTTTGTTTTTGGTACCAGGTATCAAACTTGACTTCGTGCTTGCTTGCAAAGTAGGCGGTGGAACCACTGAGCTAAATCCCAGGCCTCGATAATGGTTTTTTGAGGGCTTTCATTGCTTTCCTGTTTTCTTGGCATCAGTAGAATGTTTTAGACTCGTTAATACAACAAATTTGTATTTTAATTATCCAACTCATCATCATCTTTGCAAAATGATCTTCCCTTAAAAAAGACAACTTTTCTGTCTTGGAAGCAATTTCCCAACTGCTGCCTGCATAATTTACCTCTTAGTCCTGACTGTTCTCCAGAACCCACTTCCTGGAAAACCCCTTGTCTCTAGCCACATCCGACACACCAGAAACTCAAACTCTCTTTTCTTACATATCAATTCCTCCTTTTTTTTTTTTAATAAATCAACACAATTACTTCGTTGCCCAATGGAGTTGTTACCGACTCCCTCCCCTCCCTCAGTGCCCAGAACCCACCACTGTAGCTGACTTCTCTGTTCTTCCTCCTTCGTGTCTCAGTGAACCATGTGTGTCTCCCCTTCCAAGGTCATGCCTGCTGGTTCCAACTCCCATCTGTTCTCCCCCATTACCATCAATACATCTCGACTAGGACTGACTTTGCTCTCTGGGGGACTTTGGCATTGTCTGGAGACATTTTTTGGTGTTGAAATGGAGAGGGGCAGCTGCTAAACAGCACACGGGACAGCGCCTCCCACACCACGAAGAATGGCCCAGCCAGAGGCCAGGAGGCTGTGGTTCAAACGCCTGCTTTGTGATGAAGCCCCTCCTGGCTGACAGTAACTATTTACTGAGCAACTGAAAAAATGAAGAAATCAAAATTATATCTCCCAGGATACCAACTAATCAGAAACATGAAGGCAGAACATAACAGGACACACAAGATTTCAAACAACTGTATCTCTAGTGCCTGATATCTTAAATGAGGAATTAACTATTTTCTAAGAAATCTGGAGTTCCATGAACCTACAATCTTTATAAATAGTCCAAATCCTTGAGTACTTGACAACATTATAGAAAGACCTTGCTCTTACCACCAATTTCCATAATTTAAAGACTGAATTCCTAGCACACTTGAGTTTTCTGCTTCCTGTTTTGCTGGAGGTTAAACCCCAACACTGGCACACCTCAGACCCCCACCCCAGCTCTCTTTTCTTTTTCCTTCATTGAACTCCTGAGCTGAGTCCCCAGTCCTTTTTTATTTATTTATTTTTTATTTTATTTTAAGACAGAGACTCACTACATTGCCAAGTTGCCCAGGCTGGCCTCAAACTTTCTCCATCTTCCTTCCTCAGCCTCCCAGAGTGCTGAGATTATAGGCATGTGCCACCACACCTGACTCTCAAAGGTAATAGTGCACCAACAAGTAATTAAGCAGCTTTCCATTTTTACCACCATCATTCATTTTATCATCAGTGTTGTGTTTGGAAATAAAATGTTTAGACAACAGAAAAAAATCAAATATCACTTTCTCAAGCAAGAGAGAATGCACTAAAAAACTGTTTTTCTATTAGAAAAGAGTCAAAGTAAGGGGAAAGAATTTTAGACCACTTAGGTTTCTTCCCGCTACAAATGGAACATTATCTCCTAACCTCTGGAAAATTCATCAGCTTTCTCTGAAAACCTCCCTGTTAATTAAGCATGCCTGCACTCTAGTTCAGATCTTAAATGTCCCCCAAGGGCCCAGCTGTTAAAGGAGTGGTTGGAGCCCATCTTGCTATTGGGAGGAAGGGGAACCTTGACAAGGCAGGGCCTAGTGGGAAGGTCTCCGGTCATAAGCAGTGTGACCTCTAAGGAGATTTGGGGATCCCAATCCCTTCCTCTTTCCTTTTCACATCTGGACTGTGAAATGAGTCATTTTACCATGTGCTCCAACCATGAAGTACTCTGCCTCACCCAAAAGCTGAAAAGCAACAGAAAACCTGTTAACAAAAGAACCAACCCTCCATGGGAAAAAAAAAAAATCTCCAAAACTGTGAGCCAAAATAAATCTTTCCTCTTTTTATTTATATTGTCATTATTGTTTTATTTTATAGTGGGCCCTTGGCTTACGAACTCAATTCATTCCTGAGGGCAGTTGTAACTCAAGTTGGTCATCTGAAGTCTCAGGCTCCTCTCCACAGCCTTCCAAGTCTCTCTCCTGTACACAGGCAGATCTCAGTGTCCCTAGAGAGACATTGGCCCAAGAAGGATTTCTCAATCAGCCCCATGCAGGAAAGGATGTTGTAGGGTTAAATCTGTATCTGAGACCATCTGGTAGCACAAGCAGTTGGCATTCGGGTCATAACTCAAAACTTTGTTTATAAGTTAAAACTAAAATCCCGGTTGTAACCCAAGTTGTTCATATGTCAGGCCAGTTGTAACTGAAAAGTCCACTATATTTTATTTGGTTTTTTGAGACAAATCTCATTGAATAATTCAGGCTGGCCTCAAACTCATGGTGATCTTCCTGCTTCAGCCTCCCTAGTGCTGGGATTATAGGAAGATGTCATGACCATGCCCACACTTTCCTCTTTTTAAATTGATGGTTTCTGGTATTTTGTTACAGTAACTAATACAATATGCTTTACTTTCAACACATTTTTTATTCACAACTGAGAAAGGAAAAATGAAACATTTATTTTGTTCTATGTCACAGAAATTCCTATAACACTAGAGTTCTAGTACTAAGTCTCTAGACATACCCATTTAAAGCAAAGCCAAATTCTTTCTACCAGAAACAATCCTGTTCTCTTGAGTTATCAAAACCTTTCAGAACTACATGCATGGAAAGCGCACTGAAAGAAATTTGGGTCATAATGTACCTTATTCAGGGGTAAGAAGCAACAAAACACATGCTAAAGGCAGAAACAAAAAGAAATTACTTGAGGAGGCCAATACTGGGCTTTAGAACAGCACTCTGCAGTAGGAATATAATGTAAACCTAAGGAGTAAAGCTGCAATGGAAAGGTAAAAAGAAAAAATAATTATAATAAAATATTTTATTTAGCAGTGTACAGTAGGAGGCAGGAGGCAAACTTGAGCCCAAGAATTTGGGGCCAAGTTGAACAGAGGCGATGCTGTGTATGTGTGTGTGTGTGTATGTGTGTGTGTAATGTAACCCAATATGTGCAAAATATAACTGGAAAAATCATTCCAAATTATTGATGAGATACTCTACATGATTTTTAAACTAAGTGTTTTACATCTGTGAATATGTTTATACTAAGAGCAATATTTCAATTCAGCTGAGCCATCCTTCAGCAGCCACATGTAGCTGATGGCTACTGTCACTATAACCTGAGCCTTCGCTTGTCAGAGTACTTATAATAATTTCTAGAAGAAGTAATGGTGAATCCAAACAGTTACTGAGTCTTAAAACTGCACTGTATATTTTGATGGACTTGAAATATATAAATGCACATATTAGAACACTATATGTTTTTATATGCACAAATAAATGTTTTGTCTTATTTTTATTAGCACATACTACCTATACAGAATAATGGGTTTCAGGCACATCTGTACATGCACATAACACTTTGATACCCTTCACCCTCCCCCACTTAACTGTCCTTTCCCCACCCTCTGACCTCCTTGGTCTTCTCTAATAATCTCTTTTGTACTTTTCTTTCATCTCTCTCTCTCTCTGTAATATTTTTTTCAGATTCCACATAAGAGAGAAAACATGAGATGTTTAATTCTGTCATATTTCATTTAGCATGATAATTTACAATTCCATCCATTTTCATGCAAAAGACATGATTTCATTCTTCCAGATGCCCATCAATAGGCGAAGGGATAAAGAAAACATGGCATATATACACAGTGGAATAAAATTTCATATTTTGCACAGTGGAGGAAACATTTACAATCTTTCTTTTTAACCATGCAGTTTAATAAAGATCTAATAAGAGTGAGTATTTGCTCTAGATAAGGCTTCCCACCACCAAAATAAAAAGTTCATGGAATAGGAGGGTCATTGGAAGGGAAAGAAGAAAAATGATTCTAACATAAATGTGGACAGAAGAGGGAAAATCATTTTCCAGAGAACACTTTGGTTTACGTAATCTTTCTCTATCTCAACTACTGAAATAAGGGCTTCTTTATTAATTGGCAAAAATTAAGCCTATTGCATAGATTTGCATTGAGCCAAGGACAGCACCTAGAATGTGTGCTTTTCAAGGCAGGTATTGGTCTGTCCATGAAATTCTTAAAGCGTGACAATGATCTTAATATGTGTGTGCACGTGTGTGACACACAAAAGTGCTTTTTTCTTGAATTCTAAACTTTAGTACTTTCTCTTAGCCTACGAAAGACAATCTGTATAATTATCATCATATTGAAAAAGACCAGGAAAAAGTGGAGAGAAAATAAATGTTTTCCTGAAGGAGCGTTAGCCTGCATGTCCATTATAAAACATGTACCTTAATCCTCTGCACTTCCACGAAGAAATTAAGAGGAACATGTTCTGATCAGAAACAAATCCAAAGGAGGCTTCAGACACATCTATCCTGGGAATTTCACTTGGGCAATTTATCCCCACCCCCACCCACCAACTCCAGGAAACACTGATCTTATTGCAACACAGAGCAGTACCTTTGCATCAGCTTTATATTCCTTAGAAAAGTGGAAAAGGACTAATGGGAGATTTGCTCCCACTTACCTATGCTGGAGCTTCAGCTGCATAAA
Organism: Fukomys damarensis; assembly: GCF_012274545.1. Lineage (NCBI taxonomy): Eukaryota > Metazoa > Chordata > Mammalia > Rodentia > Bathyergidae > Fukomys > Fukomys damarensis. The sequence continues at coordinate 14,822,208 of NW_022900923.1, forward strand.
GATAATCTCAGCATAAGACTGGCGAAAAGAAAGACTTTACCATCCATAATATGGTTGTGTTTCTCATCAGGGAAAAGAGATTGCTTCATTCGATAACTAGACTTTCATTCATCAGTACCTACAACACTGTAAATCCTTCCTCCCTCTCTTATTTGCAAGATTAAAAAAAAAAAAAAGCCGATTTGGAAGGCGGCCTTCCTGCTCAGGACCCAGCACTAAAGACCGCCGAAGTCTGTTAGTGGCTGAGTGCTCATCTAGTCCTCTAATGCTTCCTAGGCAAGGAGATGTGTTCCAGTAATTTCTTGTTCCAGTAATTTCTTCCTCTGCCCCACTGAAGCCCCTGGGACTTCATTCAAGGATGGTGTAAATACAAAGTTGAAAAATGACACTAAAAATGAGTGGTAACTTTAGGTTGTTTTTTTTTCAATGTTTATAATGTCCCTTTCTAAGCTGGGGGTGTAGCTCAGTAGTGCTTGCCTAATGTGTACATGAGGATCTGGATTTGAGTCCCAGCACCACAAATAAAATGCATCTTTCTTAGACGGTCTAGAGCTGCTGATCCTGGGGCCCCTGGGGAGAAAGGATCAGGGTATACTTGATTTTCTTCATCAAGAAATAACTTTAAGGGACCTCAAGCAATGATGGGTGAGAGGTCTTCCAACCACATCAAGCTGGGCTGCGAGACTGAGGTGACCAGGGTACTGCTTGAGCCCTTTGTACCCAGAAGCATGCCAGTCTTCAAGAATTGTAATTGTCACCCCCCCAAAGTGGCAACTCCCTTCAATTTTGAAAGATTTTAGGAGAGATGTTGCTTGAAACCTGACTTTTTTTTTTACTCCTGATTTAGTTCATAACTCATTGAGGTTTTGTTTGTTTGTTTGTTTGTTTGTTGAGGTACTAGGGAATGAACCCCAGAGATTTAAGTTTTTGGTCCTAAATCACCTAGGCAACTAACAATATGGTCATCATTGAAACCCACTTTCTCCTCACACCCTAAAACCTGAACTATATCCCAGCCCCTTTTTAATGTGTGTTTCGATTTGTTTTTTGAGACAGAGTCTCCCTAAGTTGCCTGAGTTGGGCTCAAACTTTTGATCTTCCAGCACCAGCTTTGCAGAGTGCTGGGATTGCAGCCCTGTATCACCAGGCCCCTCTCACTGAGATTCTTTAAGGACTAAGCACTAGGATAGCAGGGTTTATGTAGGAGGATCACAACAGACCTGTTCCCCCTCCGCGGGGAGCTTGCAGTGAAAATGGGAGCAGGTGAAAAGAGTCAGTGTACAAGTCAATAAATAAACACAGAACTATAAATTAAGGTCAAGGTATACAGTGCAGTTATATTCATCATTGGGATCTTGTACCCTTACATGACAGGTCTTGGTTCTCATTTTTTCCCCATTCCCCTGCCCTCCCTTCACCCCCTCCTCCCTTCCCTATTTATAAAGTCTTTGTTTCCATTTTTTCCTTTTCTCAGATTTTTTCTTTTCCCTTCTTTCCTTTCCCCTACCTACCCTTCCCACTTCCCCTACTCCTTTAGACTTTTTCTTCCTATTTCACATTACCCATTATTCACTTTTAGTTTTTCACACCAGAGAAACTATTCGGTATTTACACCTAAAATATACCAATAAACGATGAAAAAAATGTTCAACATAGTGCCATGAACTACATAAAACATGCAGCCATAGGGTTTGGTTGACATAAGGATGACAGAGCTGTGCAGAGGTACATCAGAAACCCATCAAAAACTTGAATGCAAAGTCATATCATTTAATATAGTGTGATGTTTACAGCACATTAAGTGAAAAAAATCCTGTTCTAAAAGTATTTGTAAGAAAGTGTCCCCCTTAAAATATATATGTATTAATGACAATTATCTCATTAGGATCTTATGTACTATTATAGTTTTTCACAAGAGAAATTGTTTGGTATTTACACATGTGTGACATTTATTTCATTTAGGAGTATATCCTCAGTATGTATCCATTTTCCTATGAATGAATCTAGTTTCTCATTCTTTATGGCTGAGTAGTATTCCATTTTACAGAAAAACCACATCTTCTTTATCCAGTTTCCAACTGATGGGCAAATGGAGGTGTGAAAAACTACAATAGTACATAAGATCCTAATGAGATAATTGACGATGTGAAATAGGAAGAAAAGGGCTAAAGGTGTGGGGAAAGTGGGAAGGGTAGGGGAAAGGTAATAAGGGAAAAGAAAAAATATGAGAAAATAAAAAAATAGAAATAAAGCATTTGTAAATGGAGAGGGGAGCAGGGGGTGAAGGGAGGGCAGGGACAAGGGGAAAAAATGAGAACCAAGACCTGTCATGTAAAGGTACAAGATCCCAATAATGAATATAATTGTACTGTATACCTAAAATGTACCAATAAACCCAATTTAAAAAATGACAGTTAATACACTATTTTATGAACTAATCATTTCTAGGTGGGTGGAATGATGGCTGTACTTTCATTTTCTCTTTTGTTTATTTGCTTTCACATTCCCTTAAAATGATTGTGTATTGCTTTGAAATAAAAACAAGCAATAAAATAAACTTCATTTTCAAATACACACACAAATTAAGATCAAGGGCTTGGAGCCTAGAACAGAAGCTCTAAGAAAGGAAATAATCTTTTTGTACTTTTTATTTTTTGGTATTGTGAATTGAGCCCAGAGGTCTGCACGTCCTCTATGTTCTCTAACCACTTGGGGCCTGGGATTTAGCTCCGTGGCGTTGCGTCTGCCTCGCAAGTGCAAGATCCTGAGTTCAAGCCCCACTACTGGGGAAAAAAGTCTGGCTAAACCACTGAGCTACACCCAGCCTGGGAATGAGCTGTTCTCAAGGGATGATCCAGGGTGGTCTCTCTGAGGAGCAGCTAGTCGTGATGAGAAACGGAGCAGAGAAGGAGTCAAGTAAGCAAGATATGTGGGAGAAAGCAAAGAGTTGAACAGAAGGAAAGTTGTGAATCAAGGTTAGGAAGTCATGTAGTTTATTGATAAGGGCAAATGATGAGGTAGTTCTATGCCTCAGAATCTACTTACCCCCCTCTCACAGCATTTAGATCCTAGGAAGTCCTTTAATATTTTATATTTCCATTTATCACCTATTTTTCAAGACAACAGAATAGAGTATTAATTATTTAATGCCTTTTAAGAACTATCTGAGCCTTGCAATTATTTATTCGTCTAGGGTTTGAGCCAAGCAATGGCGTGGAATGGGGAGAGCAGGGCTGAACGTAATCACTGCCGGACTGCAGAGGTGAGTCCTCTTCTCTTAGCTTTTCTCCTCCCCTGTGATTCTGATGATATCGTCTAGGCCTTTATGCTGTCTCCCCAAAGCCAGAGGAAAACACCTTTTTCAGGGACTTGGGCTGTAGCTCACTGACACAGTGCTAGCCTAGCACATGTGAGCCGCAGCATCACCGATACCAGAGAGTCCTGTTTTGATGATCTGCTACTGCTTCCCTCATCATTCAATATAACAAATTAAGATTTCCCCCACCCGAGTTCTTTCTTCATATAAATCCATGGTCCCTCCTTTCCTAGACAAATGCTCTATCACAGAGTTTCATCCCCAGTCCCCACTGGCCATTTTTAATGATACTTTTTCAAAATAGCTTATCAGACTTTAGGAGAACTGGCTTTAGAGAAAGTGGGTACAAATTTTGATAATGTTGTTAATTGGCTGGGTGATTTGGGGCCAAGCACTTCCTTTCTGTAAAGTTCAATCTTCCCACCTATAAAATAGGTGTATTACTGGCTACTTTATAAGGTCACTGCAAACATTTTAATGAGACAATGTGTGCAAATAGTCTAGCACATATTAGATGCTCAAGAAAGCTAGACAAAGGAAGTAAGAGCCAGTTATGTAACCCGAACATCAATAGCCCAGCTGCCATTAAAGCACAAAAGGCAGAATTAATTCACCAGCACTGGAGGAACTCACCAAGCACTAGGAGCTGCATACTCTCAGCTTTGTTGCTAGGTGTACTGAGTTGTTGCCTGCCAACAAAGGTCCTCTTCTTGGGCCGCTTCAGATGAGTGCCAAGTAAGAGCTTTTCTGATTGGTCTATAGTTGTCCAGCCTGTGAATGGTGGATTTCATCCAACACAGCCTCAGAGACGTGCGCTAGGAGAGACTGCTCCCTGAGTGAATGTACCCAGGACTCCTCACCAAAGACTTAGGCTGAACTCAGTATTTGGCCACTTCATGGGAGGAATTCATATCCAAAAATCTCCAGATACAGCAAAGGACCAGCATGAATCCATCTCAGGTACCCCAAATCTGGCTACATCTGTCAGGCTCCTCAAAATACATTTTATGGTATGATCCAGTAGAATAAATGAATGGTTTCATAAATTAACAAACCAAAGGTGGGACAGCCTTGCCATGGAATACTACATATCAACAAAAAAGGAAGTACCAATACATACTGCAGCATGCATAAACTCAAGGACTTTGCTGAGGGAAAAGAAGCAGGAAAAAAGTTCACAATCTTTCACGATTCTATTTACATGAAGTGTCCAGAAAAGGGAAATTTCTACAGCCAGAAAGAAGACTATTAGTTTCATGGGGCTGGGGTTCGGAATTGGAATGTGATTGTAAATGAGCATGAGTTTCTCATGAACAGGGCATGTCGAAATATTTTAAATGAGACTGTGGTCATGATCACACAACTCCATAAACATGCTAAAAATAATTTAATTAAAACAGGTGATAGAGTGAGAGTGTAGCTTAGTTGCAGAGAACTTGTCCAGCGTGTGTGAAGTTCTGTGTTCATTTCACCACACACACACACACACACACACACACACACACACACACACACCACAGGTGAGTTTACAGTTTGAAATTACTATTTTTACAAAACAGTCACTTTATAATGTTACTTTAAAAAGAAGAGTTTTAAGCCGGGCATGGTGGTACATGCCAGTAATTCCAGCTCTCAGGAGGCTGAGGCAGGAGGATCGGTCTCAACTACATAGTGAGACCCCGTCTAAAAGAGTTTTACATTGAGCCTCGGCTCAGGGGCAGTGATCTCCTGCTGAGAAATGGCTTAAATCCCATTGCTCCACAGCTTGGGTGTGGATTCCCAAATTCAACCATCTCTCGGGTTCGAAGGAAGCCCAGGGAGAATCCAGAGACAAGCCTTCCATGACTGTGAAGTCTGGAGTTTGTTAGCCTAAATTAAGGCTAAGTAAGAACAGCACCTCCAGCTGGGACTCTATTGTCATGTTTTATTGACAGGAACTGGTCAGCTTGGGGACGTGTTATAAATTCTGTACCCTTGGCCTCCAGAAACATTAATATTTATTTATTCTGTGGTTCCAGAACTCAAGCCCAGGGCCTTGCCCCTGCTAGGCAAACCCCTCCAAGCCAGGACATGAGCTAAAGGAATAAAAGGGTTTTTAAAATACTGTTTTAAAGAGGATACCAAAAATGTATTAACTGTCAATGAGAGAGACAGAGACCATCAAACTGCTCAGTTCCCAGGAAAGAAGAGAACTTTATTCTTTTTGTTTGTTTGCTTTTGCAGTGCTGGTGATCGAACCCAGGGCCTTTCAGATTCTCTAAACCTCCACCACTGAGCTACACTCCCAGACTGAAGAAACTTCTTAGTTATTTACTTCTCTTCTTTATTGGTCTGAAAGATATATTGGCTAAAAATTGCAGACTGCAAATTTAACCCCTGTTTTAACTTTTCTAGTTCCCAACTCAGTACTCAATGATCAGCATGTGGTTTCCTGGAGGAAAATTCACTCAAGGTCTGAGTAAAAGGATTTTTCTAAGGGCGTGATAGATGCTTCCATGGGCTTCCAAAAAGAGAACAGAGGACTCTGAGCCATGCCCAGCATTTTAAAAGTTGTCACACAGCTACGTTACCTCTGGCCTTTTCTTCTGTCTTTGTATCTGCGATTGGCTGCTTTCTCTGCCTACCAGACACCGGTACCCGTCCTTAAATGGCTGAGTAAGGTCAGGGTCTGCTCAGCTTTATTGCCTACATGCCCACAACCTCTAACTCAGCAGTCATTTCCTGGATTTCGATTTTGACCGACCTAGCTGAGATTAGAAGAGCTGGATCAGTGGGTCTGTCTTAGCTACAGAGGCCTGTGACGGCAGGCAGAGAGCGCCCTACCCTCCACAGATGCCATTTCCCGATCCCACAACCTGTACAGAAATATTATCTGGGAATGGAGGAATTAAGATTTCAGACCAAATTAAATTTGCTAATCAGCTGAACTTGAGACAAGAAGAGTGGCCTGGATGATCCAAGTGAACCCATTGTAATTGGTCCTTAGAAGTGAATGAGAGACAGAAGAGTCACAAAAAGAGATGTGAAGGCAGAAGCAGAGGCCAGGGAGAGGTGAGACAGGGCCCCAGCCCCTGCGGCAGCCTTTAGGCTCTGGAAAAGACAAGGAAATAAATTCTCCCTTAGAGCCGGCAGAAGAAATGGTTCTGCTGACACTTTAATTTTAAGGCTGTTCACTTCCAAATCTGTAAGGTAATAGATGGCTGTTATTTTAAGCCACTAACTTGTGCAATTTGTTAGAGCAGCCTTTGAAAAGTTATGCAGTGTTTTAAAAAATTAATGTCTGTGTGGAGTGAATTATCTTCAGAAAAACTTCAGAATTGTCCTTTAGGTCTTGCCTATTAGCAAATTTTTCTCCTATAAACGTGGGAATTTCTCATTAAGAGAGATAGGGGGAGGTAGAGGAGAAGAAGGGGATGAAAAGAGAGTGAAGGTGTATTATGTGGGGCACCGACGCCACCACAATGAATGTGATCATTGTGTACTAAAAACGCAGAATAATCGAAAGAAAAAATAAATAGAAAAAAGAGACTACTGGGAAAAGATGCTGCTTGTCTTGATTTCCTGCATGAATCTCCATTGCAATTGTGAATTTTCAGTAGCTAATTCGGCATCTGTGTAAAATCATGCACAGAACAAATGGTTCATCAAATTGAGCCATTCAAACCATACAGGTTCATGGAGACTGAGCCATACGTGGAATCAGAAACACACCAGCTTCTTAACAATTACAAAATAAATCACACACTTCTCTGTAACGCAGCCATCACTCTCCATCATGTGTAAGCGAAAGGCCCACAACCCTCTGGCTGCTAGCTTCTTGCTTTCATGCTAGAGTTGCACTCAGGTCCTTGCTTTCCCAACACTTTAAGACAGTATCTGGAAATCCATATGCTTCTGGGGAAGCTGATGCCAGCCCTGGGCCAGTATGGAGAGTGGAACGTGTGCTTTACACTGAGATGTGATCTAAGGACTGAGTATGTGACCCCTGCTAGTCAAATTTGAGTGGATCCAGAGCAATGGCTAGAAATGCTCACAGAAAAGGTTAGAGTGGTACGGTATTTAAAATTCAGGTTTATAAAAATTAGTACATGTTCTGTATTCATGAAAGACTCATTTTTGTTTTTTTGTTTTTCTGAGGCAGAATTTCCCTGTGCAGGTCAGGCTGGCCTTGGCTTATTAAACAGCTCTTGGTGATCCTCCTGCCTCAGCTTCCTGAGTGCTGGAATTGCAAGTATGTTCCACCTTGCCCAGCTGAGACTCAGTATTTTTAAGATATCAGCTCTTCCAACTTGGTCTACAGAGTCAGCACAATCCCAATCAAAATCCTTGGAAACAGATAGCTACTGACAAACTAGTACCAGAGTTTATATGAGAAGGTAAAACCCAGAACAGTCAACTAATATTGCAGAAGAACAGAGCTGGGGGACTGATACTACTAGCGTGCAAGACTTACTACAAAGTGGCAGTAATGCAGACACCGTGACGTCGGCAAGAGTAGAGACACACAGGGCTGGGATATTGCTCAGTGGGATGGAGCTGTTTGCTTAGCATGCTCAAAGTGCAGAGTTCAAACCCTAGCACTGAAAAAAAAGACATAAATTATGGAACAAAGAGAACACAGAAAGAGAGCCACACACTTATGTGCAATTGATTTTATTTTTTTTGAGACAAGAACACTTATGTGGCCCAGGCTGGCCTCGAGCTTGCAAATCTCCGGCTTCAGCCACTCAAGTGCTGGGATTACAAGCGTGTGTCACTGTGCTTGGGTGGGCAGCTCATTTTTGACAAAGAAACAAAGGCGATTCAATGGAGAAAGGGTCATCCTTTAATAAATTGGGCTGCAATAATTGGATTTCTGTATGTAAGATAAAAATAAATGAATAAATAAATAGATATGTATCCTAGACACAGCCACCACACCTGTCACAAATACTACCTTAGAGAGCATCATAGACCTAAGTGTAAGCACAATGTCATGAAGCTTCTGTAAGAAAACATAGCTGAAATTTTATGTGCTTTCGCTTTTGGCCAGGAATCTTTAGGTATAACCCCCAAACGTATTACATGAATGAAAAAATGGTGTTATACTTTATTAAAATTAAAATGTAAGGGCTGGCATTGTAGCTCAGGGGTACAGCATATGCTTAGCACGCATTAGGCCAAAAAAAAAAAATGGAAGAAAAGCTTCTCTGTGAAAGACGTCACTAAGAGAAACAAAACGCAAGACCCAAACAAGAACATATTCACAAAATATAAATCTGATAAACTACTTAACACGTAAAAATACAAAGAACTCTTAAGACACAACAATAAGAAAATAATCCAATTTAAGAAGGAGCAAAAACATCCGAAGAGACATCTCAACAAGACAGCTGGTGAATAGCATAAGGGGGAAAAAAAATGCAGGGTGGGGCATTTAGCTCAGTGGTGCCACCGCCTGCCTGGAAAGCACAAGGTCTGGAGTTTGATTTCCTGGTACCAAACAAAACAAAACAAAAGTGTTCCTCATCATTTGTCATCCGGGACTGCAGATTACAACAAGAACACACCACTGCGTATCTATCAGAGTAGCTAGAACCTAAAACACGGCCAATCCTTTATGTTGGTGAGCAGGCAAATTGACAGAAATTCTCATTCATTGCTGGTAGGAACAGAAAACTGTGTGGCCGCTTCAGAGGGCACGGCGGCCTCTTACAAAGTTAAAGGTCATCATCTCACTACATAATCCTTCAATCTTATCAACTTATTCGACAACGTATATTCACAAGAAATTCTGCCAAAGAAAGTTTATGCCAGCTGTGCAAGTTACTTTTCTCATTGCTAAGACAAAATACCCAAAGTTAAGGGAGGGAAGGTTTATTTAGTTCACAGTTTGTGGAGGTTTCAGTCCATAATTGCCTGGCTCTTAGGCAGGGTGGAATCACAGAGGGAAAGTGGTTCATGGAAGACAGAAGGAAGCAAAGCAAGCAAAGGATGACCACAGCTCTTCCTGTCCCTTACATCTTATCCAGAGGCTACTTAGGGTGAGTAGCACTCACAGCCTTAATTCTATCTTACCACGAATCCATTCCAGCCTCACACACTCCAGATTCAGCCATCCCTGAAAACGCCCCACCCACCTATGCATAAGGCTTGGGGGGAAGACATCTAAAAATGAGCCATAACACTGGTTTTATGCATAATTGCCTAGAACTGAAAGCAACCAGGATTTCCTTCAACAGATAGATCCCTAAGCAAGTTGTAGTACATCCATGCGATGGAATACAATTCAGTGATAATGAAGAAGCCAGAAAAAGACATAGGATAAGGGGTAACCTTGAAAGCATATTGCTAAGTAAAAGAAGCCAGAAGAAGCATAGCATGGTGGTACATTCCTATAATATCATCAGTCTTGGAGGCTGAGGCAGAAGGATCCAAAGTTTGAACCCGGCATGAGCAATTTATTGATTTATTAAGGGCCTGCCTCAGAACAAAAAAGGACTGGGGGTATAACTCAGTGCAAAAGCCCTGGGTTCAATTTCCAGGAATGGAAAAAAATAAAAAGAACAAACAAACAAACAACAATACAACCAGAACACAGAATTAACTATATGATACTTTGGAAAAAACAAAGTCACACAAACAGTAAAATGACCAGTGGTTTTCAGGGATTCTGGGAGAGGGTGGATGAATGAATAATAGGGGGGTTAAAGGAAGGGTAGAACATATTTTATTCTTTTTTGGTGTGCTTCTCATGCACGCTAAGAAAACCACTGAGCCACATCCCTCTTCCTTAGAATATATTTTGTTTTCCTACAAGCCTGAATCCACAGCATACCTCATACTTTACTACTGCTGTGCTAATGTTCTTCTATGAGCATTTTATGCTGTATCAAGTCATTAGTTTTATAGTTGCTCATTTACTTGAGAAATGATAATTACACACTTTTCAACATGTTTGGTATGATCCTGTAGTGGATTATTCTGTGTGTCTTTGGATGTAACACTTTTGTAATAAGGCCTTGTCTGCTTGTTATGTGGCACTGGCCTATTGAATATTCTAAGCTCTTCTCAGTTATCAAGTGCCCTGGAAATACACCATGACTCTTGTCTTCAAGCTTTAGTCATTCATCCTCTGTTTTTCCTTATGTAACCTTCCTCTGTAGTTGAATGTGTCACTACATAGTACAATTACTTGTTCACATCTCTTTTGGAGGCTTTCTGAGTAGAGGGACCATTGTTATTAAAATTACCTGGTAAATTAAAACCATCAGTCAGATTTTTAAAAACTGGTGAAACACACAGGCTTCAAAAAGCACACTTTTCATCATTTTTTAAAAATTAAGATGGACTCTCGTGTTTATCCTGGTGGCCTTGAACTCCTGGGCTAAAGAGATTCATCTGCATCAGCCTCCTGGATACATTTCCTTTATCTTTCGTTCCTTTTTTTTTTCTGGTAAATTAAAACCATCAGTCAGATTTTTAAAAACTGGTGAAACACACAGGCTTCAAAAAGCACACTTTTCATCATTTTTTAAAAATTAAGATGGACTCTCGTGTTTATCCTGGTGGCCTTGAACTCCTGGGCTAAAGAGATTCATCTGCATCAGCCTCCTGGATACATTTCCTTTATCTTTCGTTCCTTTTTTTTTTTTCTCTCTTTTTCTTCCTTCTTTAGCAATGTTGAGGATCAAACCTAGGACCACATACATGTTAGGTAAGCACTCTACCACTGAGCTAAACCCCCAGCCCCAAATGTACTTTTAATATCTGTTTTGTGTGGACCTGTGTAACATAAAGTAATATAGGGTTTTAGCCAGGTTCAGAGATAATTACTCTTAAGTAGAAACATTGACTAACAAAAATCCAATCAACTAATCAATTTCCAAATTACCTCTAATTGAAGGGTTTTATCATTAACACCTAAATAAACAAACAAATCTTATTCATTTTTTCCAAGTATGGTAGATAAATAAAAATAAAGAGCTTATTTAACTTTTTCAAAGTATGATAGATGGTACAAAAGTGCTCTAGCTTGTCTTTATTTCATTGAATGTATTTTTAAAATTATGCTTAAAGGTATAGCCTTTGCAACAACTTACAAAGAAGGTATTTAGATATCACATTTAGGTGCGTGAGTTTCACAGTTTTTCATATTTTAGGCAACCAAAGTAAAACACTTTGAAGATCCACACACCAAAACATTAGTGTTCGAATCGCCTGGAGGGCTTGGTAGACACAGATAGCTGGTGTTCACCTCCAAAGTTTCTCACCCACTGATCTGGGTTGTAGTCTGAGAATTCACATTTGTCACACTAGGTGCTACCGCTGTTTGTGGGCATGTCAGAATGACTAGCCTACATTCATACTGGAAATGTAGGCACCCTCTTGACCTTCCTCCTCCCACACTCTTTATACAGAATGTTGTAGCTTGTGTCTAGATGTCCCCCAAAGCCTCGTGTAGTTATAAGTGGGGTTTTTCTGAGGTAGCTGGATCTAGGGTGTGTGTGCTTCTGAGACCAAGGATGTGATGCTGGGATCGATTCACTGGTGCTGGGATTAAAGGTATGAATGCTACCCACCCCTAGGGTAGCCCGGCTAAAATGTAAGGGACAGAAAGAGCTTCTGTGTTCATCGCTGGTCACTTGTCATTTGCCCACTTTTGCTGTCTTCTCTCTGCCATGAACTGTTTCTCCCCTGCCACACCACCTTGCTTGGAGACAGCTAAGAAGGGAAACCACTGCAAACTGTGGCCAAAATAAACCTTTCCTCCTTTAACTTTGGATATTTTGTGTCAGCAACAAGAAAAAGTAACTAAGACAGAGAATCACCTACCAAGTCTTTTTGATTTGTTCTCCAGGACAGAAAACAAGCCAGTGCAGCCCCTTCTCTCTGTGCCCTCTGCCATGACCCCAGTGCACAGCCCACCTGCTCTCAGATGTGTTATCCAAAACCCAGCAACCGTCAGGCCGCACGAGCTCTGAACCTTCAACACGGTGTCGGGCTTAAGACAAAAGACCGTGACAAGGGGCGTAGCTCAGCTGTAGAGACCTTGCTCAGCATACACAAAGCCCCAGGTTGATCCCAGCACCAAAAGAGAAAGCTGCAAGACCGAACTTCTTGTCTCTCTCAGGCTCCGTACAGTCTCTCATTGTCCCATGCCCATCAAATCCATATCATCATACGTTGCAATTATTGAAGGATGTATTGTTCTTTTCATGCGCTTTCTCACCTCTGAGGATACTGCTAAAGCTATCTGAAAAACTTCTCTGTGTCGCTACCTCCACGCCTGTTTGCTGTGTTAACTCCTTCATCTCTCCAGATTGAGGTTAGGAGTCATTTTATCCAAGTGCCCATCCCAGACTCTACACAAACTCAAGATTCAGTAAATCTATCCTCAGGACCCATAGCCTTAGCTGCAGCGATTGCACTTATTTTATGGTAACCCGCCTCTTTGCTTACCTGTCCTTCTCCTGGCTTTTCTGTTTTCTTCTCCTTCGGGGTGCGGGGTGAAGGTGCAGGGGATTGAAACTACTCTACCACTGAACTTTGTTTCCAGCTCTTAGCTTCTGTCTCTCCCACAAGACTTCCGTTCCCTCAGGAAAGACTGTCTCCTTTGTCAGTGGATCTCTAGGACCCTCACGCAGTACCTGATACATCATCGGCATGCAACAAACATCTTTGAATGAATTAATATACTGCTAATTTGCATTGTATTGATGCTGACGTCACAGAGGTCAGTATAGGCTGGGGCCTTTGGTTTTAACAATTCCACATAAGAATGTGGCAAGAAAACAAGCAGAAAAGAAAAACACCAGATGGTTGACTACGACACTAAGTGGCAAGAAAAGTTTAGAGAGAGGAGACATGATCATTCACATTTCCTCTTCAGTTTTTTCACAGCTCGGGACAAAGAGCATTTTAGCCCTTGGGCAAGGCAGTGAATGATTTATTTCGCATTGATCTTTTCCCGAACTGGCAATTATAATCCAAAGGGAAGGTTGGCAGATTTCTCTATGACCTTTATCTGCAACAAGTCCAGACCTTATAGTTTCTATTGATTATTATTGTTTGCGTTTAGTTCAGCTTTTGTCATAATTAATGAAGAATGATATGGAATGTTAGTTTTTGAAAACTGCATAGAAGCTTTATTGCAGCAAGTATATGACATATTTCTTCCAAAACCTAGTTTTGACATTGATATAGTTAAAAAAAAATATGTAATGTCCGCTTTCAAAGAGATTTACAATTTTATTCAGGTCTTATGTACTTATAGAGTGATTTCAAGACATCATATATTCTTGTGTCCAGAAATAAAGACAGTTTCTCAAAGTCTTTTAGTGTCACTTTATCAAAAAGTGGTTTAAAAAGGGTGTAAGGACCTGTGTTAAGCCTCAGCAGCAACAACAACAACAAAAATTGCTATTAAAACTGTAGCAAAGATGTCAGCTTCCTATTGTGAGAAACATTTTCTGCGATCACCGTTGATGATCATTGGAAAATAGTATCACTCTTGCTTATACATTTGATTTATTTACAAAAAAGTAAAGGGTACGCATGTCCATTCAACACGTACTGCTACAGATCACTCGATTACACCTGGAAAGAAAGTACCCAGAAAAAAGTAAAGACTCCAATCAAAGACTTTCAAGGAAGACAAGTTAACTGCTGTACTTTTTTTTTACACGGGCTGGAACAGCTACCGGTGTGGCATGCAGGCCCCAAGCAGGGAGCCTTACTGAGGAGGGAGTCCCTCTGGGGGGGGGCGAGTGGGAGTGCAGTAAGGGGGCTCCTGAATGTCAGTGGGAGGCAGTTCCGAGCAGAAAGTTCAACAAAAAAACAAGGGCTGGAGTTTGGGAGTGGGCGAGGGAGACAAAGGGGGCAGTCAGAAGACAGACTTGGGCAAAGGACAGAGCGAGCCGTGTGTGGGAGAGCGGAGCGTCGGAAATGTGCGCGCGCGCCAAGTGAACCAAAGCTGTGTGAGGCAGGGGGACGCCCACGAGAGGACACGAAGAAGAATGCAGAGAGCAGGGTGAAATGGCTGGAGCACGATCTGTGGCAAGAGAGGGTGGGATGAGGTGAGCAGAAGGAGTGTGACGGGGGATACGTCAGGACCCGTACGCACAAGGTACGCAAAAGAAGCACGGACATAGATTTTGTAAGAGCGATGCTCTAGAGAACAGGGACTTTGTCTTTATTTAGGAAAAACAGAATTCTTTAGAGAGTACCAGAGGGGTTTAAGAAGAGCAGTCAAATAATATATAGAAGAAAATTTCAAAGTCTGCAAAGAAGAAACAGAAGAATTATATTTAATTGCCATAGATTGGATGAGATGGAAGGAATTGGAATAGAAAATCAAACTTTTCTAGAAGAGAAAAAGAATTTTGTTTTGTATTGATAAACAGAGGGAATATGGCCCCATATGGTATATAGTAATTTAGGGTGTTTTTATTTGTCTGGTGCTGGGAATAAAGCCCAATGCTTCTCTTATGGATGCACTCTCCCAGTGAGCACCATAGCACCAACCTAGACCTTTCATACGGTGACGTTTCATTTCTTTTCGTTTTTGGTATCAGGAATCAAACTTGGGACCTTGCACTTGCCAGGCAGGCAGCAGCCCCACTGAGCCAAATCCCCGGCTCAGTGACTTTTTCAATATATAAAATGTATTGATTAAATGGCAACAAATTTATTTTGCATATCACCACACTTTTGGATTTAAAAATACACCATAGCCTGGCACGCATGAAGCCCGGAGCTCATCCCCAGGGCACCAGCACACACATGTATACAAGTGTAATTACACACACAGCATGTGCACACACACATGATTATGTAGCATGGCTATATGGCATCTGCTTTGGAATCGAAGTCAAAAAGAGTCCTCTGTGGTTCATTGATGTCTCCCTGTAAGGTACAACACAAATGAGCATTCTTGTATTCTGGACCAGAGGACTTCGTGCAGATCGTTCATATTCAAATGTCACATGCAGACACGAGTAGATAAGGAGAGGATAAATATTAGTTTCTTCCTTCAATATATTTACTTATAAGGAACGAGGCTTAAAATATTGAACAAGTTTTCATTCTCTACCACGCTTTATAAGGATATGAGTTTAAGAAGCTAAGGGACTGAAAACAATAATTGACAAGCAAAAAACAAAAATGAAACAAAAAACCCAAATACTTCCCTTAAAAAATTTATAATTGATAAATGAATTGATAAATGATAATTGATAATTGATAAATTATTTTTTTAAAAGTGTGGTGACAGGTTATATTCAGCTGATAGTGTTGAACTGTTGTTGTCAAGTGTTCTGGTATGCCAATGACTTAGGCAAATTCATTAAGAACTGTTCAAATAAGGCAAGCTTTAAAGATGCAGGCAGATTAGTGTGATTTTATGAATCACATTTTGGGGAGCCAAACAGCCAAATGTTTTAAATCCCAGTTAGCTCTTCTTACAGTTGGTTTAGCAGTTGCTGTCTTTGCATCACAGACTCAGACGCTGAAGCAAATTCACTGTTGATGACCTTAAGAAAGGTCGCTGAGTAAATCAGTTCCCATCCTAGGTCTAGACTCTAACCACAAAGGGACTATGTGCAGCCTGTCACCTGAGCTTTTGTTGCCATTCACTGCCACTCATTTCAACTTGGGGTTTTCACATCTGGTTTAAAAATTTAATGTGAGGAAACTTCAAAAGTGCAAATACACACACAATCACAGACACACATTGTATTTAGTTTGCAGTACTGACTGCTGGGTAAAATTCTGGAAGCCTTCAGAATGAGACAAATCCAGCTTGTTGAAATGTGTTGTTTGGCCAACAGAGTGTTGGAGGGTTGAAAACTTCGGTTTTAAATCAGTTGTCAACATTTAGAAATTAGAAGTTTCCTGTAGCTCACTTTCTGGCTTCTTTTTCAAACATTAAAGCTATGGGGGAAACTGGCCTAGCTTCTCAAACAGTAAAAGTCCCTTGGAGTGTGGGCTGGAGGTGTAGCTCACTGGTAGAGAGATTGCTGAGCCCGTGGTAGACCCTTGTTCCACCCCCAGCCAAAAGTAACACAAATAAAATAAAATCTCTTGAAGCTGGGTAGCAAAGTTCCCCTTCCCTCTCTCCCTGATCAAGTAGGCACAGTTCCTTCACTATCTGCCTTTGGCTCCTTTATGCTTTACATTAAGTGCTTGGTCTCTGTTCCCAAGTGATTTAGAGAACAGTCCTATGACGGAACTTAACATATCACCAGATTAGAAATCTTCCATCATTTCTAGACCGTTTTCCAGGGAACACCATTCAAAGCTTCGGATCTTCAAGACACCTGTTTTATCTTTCTCTATGCCCTCCCATTATCTTCCAGTTTCCGTTCCAAAATAGGAAACTTCCTCTGAATATTAACAATGCTATTTCCTCTCTAAAGTTCTCAATGCGTCCTTGGTTTTCATTTCATTTGTGCTCTTGTACTTGCTTGAAGGCAATGTATTCTTCCTTTTTTACCATTAGAGATTGATCCTAGGGGCTTACACATAGTAGGCAAGTGCTAGCCACTGAGATACACCCTCACCCCCACAAACATTTTGATTTATGATTTTCTTTTTTTGGTGCCAGGGATCAAACTCAGGACCTTGTGCTCCAGAGGCACGTGGCAGCACCGCTGAGCTAAATCCCAACCCTGATTTATGATTTTCTATAATGCAGGCACATAGAATTAAAAAGGTATAGTAAGGTTGCTTGGTATAAGACTTTACAGAAAGGGCAAGACCTCCAGGCAGCACAGCTCTGTCATCTTAATCTCAACAGGGACACTGATTTCTGGTTCAGGAGTCATCAAAATAACTTCTAAAAAATGTCACAATGTATTGATCACTGGAAGCTTGGGGCCCTGCTTCTAGTGTTAGCTGAACCAAAAACCTTAGTCAAAATGATGATTTGGCTCATTTCCAGACAAAGCCTGCCTTTAAATCTCTCCTGAAGTGGATTACAGGAAATAAAAATGTCATATACACAAGGTCCTGGTCACTGTGCCCAGATTTAATTCAACCCAAAGCACTACAGACAGAGGCCTGGTGTATAACACAAGGTGTGGTGGGTATGTAGCTCAGTGGTAGAGCATCTACCTAGTATGGGTGAAGTCTTAGGCTCACTGCCCAGCACTACACACACACACACACACACACACACACACACACACACACACACACAATCAACTTCCTTCCTTGTAGCCACCCCTCAATTTGAAGGAACCAATGCATTGTATCACATACTACTTTTCCTTTGGGGCACTGTATCTTGGTATTTTTAAAATTTGTCAGTTTCTGAGAAGCACTGCACACCAAGTGAAACTGCAAGCACTGTCCGCTGTTCCTAGCATCTCCTATTTCTGAACACTATCCTCAGCCCTTCAAATATTGATCAAATATGGACCCATTAGGAGTATTTTCCCGACCAGAAATCCAAGGAGTTACTATCACACTGACATACAGCTGCAGACTTGCCCTTCTGTAACAAATGGTTCTGTGAAAGTAGTATGCTAGTTCCAGCCCATAATTGAGACCACTTCCTACAAAGTGTCAGAACACCCGGTTAAAAGTAGTCAAAGCTCACATTTAAAAAGCACAGAAAGTACTGCGGTTATATCTCAGTGACTGAATGCTTGCCTAGCATGAAGGGGGCCCTGAATTTGATCCCCAGAGCCACATTTAACATTTTGTTCTAAAGAAGGAATTCTAGGTTTGGTTAAATCAGAAGTGCGACATTGACATGAAGGACTTGGATATATTTTACATTCCCATTTTGTTGTTCTGTCTTATCCCGTCATGGTTTCAGAATGGTTGTCACACCCCCAAGGATCACATGAAGACAATGTCATGCCAAGGCAAATGTTAAATTTTGTCCACAAATTTTTTCTTAATTGTGGAGGAACTCTATTCCGATAAGTCTTCCAGTAGTTTCCCACCAGGCTACAACAATGGCTGTGATTAGATTTCACCTTTAGCCTAGCCTAGAAAAAGGAACCAGACTATATAATATTGGGCATTTTCAGACCTGTATTTAACCAGAGTAAAGGAGGGGTGTGGGTGCATTGTAGTGTGGTGAGCCAGAAATGGCTTCTGTGAAGGCAACCAACAATGTGTACCCATCCCCTGAGGACACAGGCTTAATTCAATAGCAGGGAATTATTGATCCTTCAGCTTTTTCCTAATGGGCCACCTGTGTTTGATTAAGAACATTAAGGTGGAACCAGGCATAGTGACAATCATGACTTCTGGGCAAAGTCAGCCCGGGCAACATAGAGAGACCCCCATCACACACACACACACACACACACACACACACACAAACACACACACACACACACACACACACACAGGAGACACCATAGGGGGATTCTGGCAGGAACCTGAGTTCAATCCCCAACACTGTAAAAAGACTAAAATAAGGAACAGTAAAGGCTTTCCCCTAACATTGTATACATGGATTGCTTGTTTATTAGCTACTCTTATTCTGATCTGATTTCTGTCCTATTTTAAGGGCCACACCTTGACGCATTGCTGCTTCTGTCTCCTTGTACTTGAGGTCTAAACTACAATCGCACATTGTGTCGCGGCGGGGAAACGTTCTGAGAAATGCAAGGTTAGGTGATTGGCGATTGTGGGAATATAGTAGAGTACACTTAAGACAGCTGTACTGTCCCCAAGCAGCGCGATCTTATGGGATCTTATGGGCCTCCTTCGGTGTGAGCTCCGCCATTGACAGAAGGCTGTCGCCCAGCACCTGACTGCAAACACTCCGGTGATGGACTCTCAACTCTTTCTCACAGACCTCCCTGGTGGGCTTTCGGATCTGGCTTCACGTTCCCTTAATTGGGTTTCTACGGGCTGGGGACCACACCAACCACACTGGTCTCTGACGAGGTGAGTTTGGATGCTCCACAGTGTCCGAACGGAGAAGGCATTTTTCCTTGCCGCTGCTGGGGATTGAACCAGAACCTCGCACATGCTAGGCAAGTGCTCTACCAATTGAGCCACACCCGCAACCAGGAACAAGAACTCTGTCCGGTAAGACCCCAGCTGGGAAGCACCATAGGGAACCAGCAAAAGAACCACCCTCCCTCCTGCTGTCACCTATGACAGGAATTGGGAAAATGCTATTTACATACAGGAAGATTCCAAGTGTTAAGACAAGGAAATCATAATAGTAGAATAGCAGACCATTGCTCTTTCCCTACACTTTCCCTCAAAATAAGAAGATCCCACATATTGTATGATTCCATTTATATAATATATGAAGAACAGAAAAACCCATAGGGCAGAAGATGGAGTCGTGGTTGTGTAGACTGTGATAGGGTGGGGGTAAATAGAGAGTGACTGCTAATGTCTACAGGTATCTTTTGGGGGTGATGGGTATATTCTAAACTTGATGGTGATGATTGTGCAGCTCTTTGGATGTAGAAAAGCCAGTGAATTGTGCACTTTTTTTGGTTAAGAAGGGATTGAACCCAGGGCCTTGTGCATGATAAGCACACATTGCACCACTGAGCTATAGTCCAGCCCTGAATTACATACTTTATTTGGGTGAATTATATAGTATATTAATTATAACTCAATAAGGATTTGTTTTTTTAAAATAATTTTTTTTTTGGTAATACTGGGGAATGAAGCTAGGGCCTGTGCATGCCAGGTAAGTGCTCTGCCACTGAGCTACATTCCCAGCCCAATATTTTTTTAAAATGGGTTTTTAGTGGCTTTTAGCTGTGTGTTTGTAGGCTCGTGACCCACTTCCGCAGCTTGCCAATTTCTGACAAGTAAGAACCAAAACAAGAACAAGAATTTGACAACACTCCGGAGTCATGCGGGTTTTTCTTTCTGTTCCCCAGTGTTCAAACCAAGAACGCATATCATTTTCCTGAGTAGGAAAACGAGAAGACATAAAATACTTTAATGAGATGCATTCTTGAGCAGAACTGCACACACTATCATCCCACTGACCTTTGGTCATTATTGATGTGATTGTTAGGATAAAACATCATTCTTCCAATTAACCCTCTGTCCAAGGACTTAATCAGGGGTTTTATATCATTATCACTGAAACACAATCCATTAAGTGCTTAATGCATGTCATATTAACAAGCTCTGTACACAAGGGGTTTCGGTTCATGATATATCAGGGAAATGTCATACTGGGAAAGGCCTGGGAGACATTATTCGTCGTACAGAAGGGAGTGCTACAGTCGAGATTTTGTTTGTGAACATCATAGTAACCAAACTTGCGGCAGAGTTTCCACCTATATTTCCTAGCAGGCACTGCTATCTTCAGTATACACAGGGAGCGTGTTACTGCTAGGAATACTTTATAATATGCCCTGACGCTCCCAGTCTTTTCTATGCTTGCATTTGGTGAGGACCATTGAATATTCACGCTTGCCCCTTCAAGCTTCAGAGCCTGAATGGTTCTAACAGCTGTAACACCCTCTGCAATACAACAATGACACAATTTCACTGCATATAGCAGCTCTTTAAATTTTTATATTCTCTCTTAATAATAATAATTCCAAATCAAATACTTCATTCATGCATTGGCCCCACATGTGAGGTGAGGACGGTAGACTCTGAAGAACAGCATGGAATATTTTGCTGCATTTTATCTTCCATAGGTACCCCCCTTTAAAAAACTAAAACAGTAGAAGCCAGGTGCAGTGGCACTCACCTGTACTCCCAGCACTTGAGAGGCTGAGGCAGGAGGCTTGCTTGAGCCCATGAATTTGAGGGCTCAAAAAAATGTTTATATATTTAGCACTGTCTACAAATCTGGAGAGGAAGATCACATTTTAAAAAGGGGCCATTCTCAAATAATTGTAGCAATATCAATGATATTGTCTCAGTCACAACTGGGACTGCTACAGCAGGATACCGCTGAGTGGTGCATACCCACAGACATTATTTTCTCCTCATGGTTCTGGAGGGTGAAAAGTCCAAGATCAAGGCACTGGAAAATTCAATGTCTAATGTGGACTCATTTTCTGGTTTATAGATGTCACCCTCTTGCTGTGTTCTTGAATGGCAGAGAGATCAAGGTAGCTCTTTGGGGGTCTCCTTCATAGGGCCACTAGTTCCTTTCATGAGGTCTCCACCCTCATCGCCTTCCATTGTTCCTTCTGCCATGTGCTGTTAAAAATACTGTAACCTTGGTCATGACATTTCAACACCTACTATACTCTTGATGGAGGGTGGAGCGAATACAAACATTCACAGCCTAGCAAATTGTTTATTCTCCTCACGTTTCCAGATAATCAAATCTAATGTGTGCGTGGCAGAAGTTATTTAGATTATCTTAGCAAAGTTCTCTATATTTGTCTTTAGCTTTTCTTACTTTTTAAAATAACACCTTGCTTACACCAAATAATGCCACCAGCTTACACACAAATCAAATCTCCGTCTTGTTGTTGAGGGACACTTGGAGGATACCAGAAAAGTCAGAACTAGTGAACCTTCTCGTGGCCTACAGATGTGTGAAGATTTATGTGAAAACGTGTAAGTAGACAGTTTCAGTAAATGAGTTCTGTATCTCCAGCAAGTTTAGGTGAAATAAGCCTTGAATGAACCTGAGATTGCTAAAGCTTTGCAAGTCCTTGGTGACATTCTGTCACCACCCTCTGGAGTAGCAGAGCATGATTTTTACAGCCAAAAGTCTGTCGCACCTCTCTCAATGATGCAATGCCGAGTCAGTCTGTTTCCTAGACTGGTCACTTTGGCTCTGGAGCCGCTGGAGAAGATCTAAGGGCTTAGAATGGAGCTATGGAGCAGCCCCCCAACCCACCCCACACGCCTCCTTTCCCTCTTTCTCTCTCTTGCCCTGTACTTTCCTCTACTGCTAAGATAAGGGGTCAGAGAGTTTTCCCTCAAAGGGTGAGACTGTAATTTAGGCTTTGTGGCCACTTCCTTCCTGTCTGAACCGCTCAGCTCTGCCGTTGTTGTAGTGCGATATCAGCCACAGACAATATGCAAATGAACGGCAGGGTTTGGGACTGCAACACTCTTTATTTACAGAAGCAGGCAGCCACCCTGTGAGTCAGAGCTTGTGGATCCCCAGCTCAGAAGAACTAGAAATTCTGGGCTGGGTTGCCTGCTTTTCCAATAATGTTCATGGATTTTACGCACATAAAGATCAGGATGGGGTCATCTGAGATGCAGGGTAACATTCTTTTTCTTTCTCTGGGTGTTGCTCATACATGGATTTTAACTTTGTTACAATGCAAGACTACAGCGATAATGTGTACATTTTTCTATATGTGTGCTATATTTTATTTTATTTATTCTTATTTTTGCAAGTGCTAGGGATTTAACCCCTGGCCAAATGCACCCTAGGCAAGCACTTTGCTCCTGAGCCATAGCCCCAGGCTGCATGAATAGATTTTCATACTCAGTTTGTTCTACCTCTCTGCTTCCAAAAATGTTGATACGACTGTAACTATGCACCCAAGGTCATTTTCGTGACATAGTGTGTGTGCACGTGTGCACGCTCGGGTGTGTGTGTGTGTGTGTGTGTGTGTGTGTGTGTGTTTTGCTGAGGATGGAACCAGAGCCTTTTGCTTGCACTCTGCCACTGAGCTGCACCCCTGGCCTTAGGCACAGTTCTTCATTCTGTTTTATTTCTTAGCTCATTTGCTTTGGGGCTGAGTTTGAAACCACACAAAATTCTCACCATTATCTACTGAAAGAGATGAACAGCTGCCTTCTTTGACTATTTTACCAGAAACTTTACAGCCACTCACCTTCCCAACTTTCTCTCCTAGGATATGTGTGACAATGTTTCCACCAAGCCAAATTCTCACTTGTATGCGTGCTGTATTGTATTTTATTTAGTTTTAGTTTTTGCAGTGCTGGGGATTTAATGTCCTCCATCTGCCCTAAGTGTAAATTATGTGCCATGAAAACCCATGTTGTAGCTTTTAAGGAATTTCAAAGTGGCCAGTGGAATTTCAGAAGAAAATGATTCATCAGACTTTTATTTTGAGAAGAAGAAAGAAGCTTTTTAATTCCATGTATTGGGCAAAGTCCTAAGATTGTTTGCAATTTTAAACCTTCTTAGATTTGGACCTGAGAGCTTTCTATATATACTACATTAGATATAAGAGTAAATTTTGTGCACATTATTCTCAAACAAAGCTGTAAATGTTTTTATAACTTGGAACAAAAAATTTTAGTGCTTTTTCCTTAGTCACCTTTAAGAAAACTCAAAGCAATATGTAATCAGAATTCTAAAGTATGTATAGCACTTGTTTCCAAACTTCATTTCTAGGGGTTTATTCTAAGGGAATCAGAATTTTCCAAAGATGTATATGAAATGATTGTTACAGTATAGATAGTTACAAATAACATAAATATTCCCAAATTTATTTATTTGGTGATGGGGCCTTTCTATATTGTCCAGGCTGGCCCCACACTCCTGGGATCAAGTGATCTTCCTGCCTCAGCCTCCTCAGTATCTGCAACTACAGGCATGTACCACCGTGCCTGGCTAAATTGTGGCTTATTTAAATAAATTTGGGCTCATTCCTAAATTAAGTGATATAGAAGGAACTCAAAATTGTGGTGTGGCTCTGTGTCTATTGTTGGAAAAATACGCTGATGCTATGTCTTCTCATCAGTCAAGATTAGATTTCCAGTCACTGGAAACTCAAATCAAATGGGTTTGATCAAAATAGATTCTCTCAGAGAGGTTTGGAATGCATCCATGATAGAGATTGTGCTTAGCACATGTGAGGCACTGAGTTCAATTCCAGCATCAAAAAAAAAAATCTTTTTTTTTTTTTTGTACCTGAAAAGTGTTGGAGCAAACCTGGCCCCAGAGATGGAGCCGGGGCTCTGGATCTGATTTTGCTGCTCATCGCCCCATCTCAGTGAAATATGTCATCTGCTTTAGGGCCACCTCACTACACAAGGACCCGCTTCCCTTCTGGGTCCTCAACCCCCTCAGAAGGCCAGAGGAAGACAGCATCTTTTCAACCGTGAGAGCAAAAGCCTCAAGTCTTACCTCACAGCTTGCAACTTGGATTTTGTTCCCATTCCTGAAATCATTGCTGTGGCCAGAGGGGTGAGCAAGGAGACCCAGATTCTATGCCCTGTGTGACCTGGGGTGGGGTCTGGAACACAGGCACAGGGACTGAGTTTGGAGGCATGGCTCCCAATGGGAAAAGTGGGGTGCTGTTAGCAAAAGAAGGCGTGGTGTTTGGACAGGCCAAACACAGTTTTTGGTGCCCGTGATTGAACTCAGTCCTTGGGCTTGCAAGGTACGCACTGGAACCACTGAGCTAAACCCCTGGCCCTTGGATAGGCAAAATAGACAGAAGTTTATCAGTCTAGAATTAACCCTCTTCCCTATGGAGGGAGAACCTTTCTAAGTTCTCTGCCCGGTGGCTCATGAATTACTTTTCTCACTTGGGTTGTGACACCAGACACTATTTGTGAGCCCTCTGTACACTGTAATCATTGTTCCTCCTCATTCTTTCTGGCATTGTTTCAGTAGCCTTGGCTGTTTTCAACTTTCATATACTGCTCAATACTCCATTGAATGTGTGAGAGCACTCTTTTCAGATTTCTGGGGTCTCTGTCAATCCTCTCCTCGCTGGTGAGACACTGGCTTGGGAATACGGTGCCCTGGCCTCTGAGGGCAAGATTGACAACTTGGCAAGATTGCTGGGCACTACCTGGGTGCCCCCTTCTTCTGCATCTCTGCAAATTTCCTCTAGGCAGGAGCTTGGAAAAACCATAGCGCTGATCTCAGTTTTCTTATCTCTGAGGGATCACTGTTCCTTGTTGCTCTAAATTCAATGTCTTATAAACTACTGTTTTGTGTATTCTCTTTTTAATTGGTTAGAAAGGAGAGCAAATCTGATCCATTTTAGCCCAGCTTATCTCTAAGGAGAAGCCCATCCTAACAAACTCTGGCCCCTAGACATGAAAATACAAGAAAATCCCCAGTGGGATCTCCTGGGTCTGTTCCATACTCCTCTCAGCTCCCACTAGGTAGCATCTCTGTTTTCCTTGGTAGTCAACACTAACCCCTTCAACAGAACCATAACCCTCTACCTTAACTCCCCTATCATTCAGTAGGCAGCATGGAATTCAAAGCAATGGGATTACTTTGTCTTTTGTTTTAAAGATGCCCTGATGGGAATCTAAATCACTCATGTAAGTAGTGCTCAGTTATAAGAGTGAGAAGCACAACACTTGAATAAAAGCTCATTATGCGTGGTTTTTAGAGGTATCTCTTGGTTTGTAGACTCATGTATCCTCTTTGTTCTAGACGATGTGAAATATTATGTACTAATCATCTATTTAAGATGTATGTGGCATCACGCAGGACAACCTCAACCTGGCTGGAGTTATTTTTTGTTTTATTTTGTTCTGTTTTTGCGATGTTTTTGCTTGTGCCAAACCCAAGGTTTCACGCAGGCTGAGTTCGAACCCTCCCACTGACCTATTTCTAATGGCCCAGACACAATATTTGTTGGTTGGCCTAATACTGACTGCTGCAGTGTGAGTGTGTTAGAAGCTGGGTCTCTCTGTGTGGCCATACTGAGAGTTTGTGAAACTTTTAAGAAGTGGGCCTGGTGGTAGGTAACTCGAGGGCAACATCCCCAGAAGTTGGGTGTAGTTTTCATGGAGTGGCTTGGGCCTTGCAGGACTGATCTCATGAGAGTAGGTTATAAAATGTGAGGCTTCTCCACACATCTGGTCCTTCTGTGCGACACACCAGGGCGGCCTCACCAGGATGCTGGAGTCATTTAGATTGGACTCTATGCCACTTGAATAATGAGCCAAAGAAACTTTGTTTTTTTTTTTTGGTGGGACTGGGGATCAAACTCAGGACCTAGAGCTTGCCAGGCAAGCGTGGTGCCACTGAGCTAAATCCCCAGCCCCAAATAAACCATTAA
Organism: Fukomys damarensis; assembly: GCF_012274545.1. Lineage (NCBI taxonomy): Eukaryota > Metazoa > Chordata > Mammalia > Rodentia > Bathyergidae > Fukomys > Fukomys damarensis. The sequence goes on from NW_022900923.1 coordinate 14,848,437, forward strand.
GTAGGACCCAGCCTCAAGTACTTTCTTATAGGCTAATATACTGAGTCTTGTTTCATAAAGATCTCTGTTCAGGATGGCAGTGTACATAACGACTCCAGTGAATCCCTTTGAGTGCCCGCTCACTACTCTGTTTTCGTCAACAGCAGCAACAGTGTTTCTGGAAAAACATAGATTTTCTAAGATACTAGTAATCTATGGATGGAAAGTAACATGAGGAGAGAGGTGAATAAAGATAATCCCAGGATAAAGATATTCCACAAGAACAGACTTTTCTTTCTTTTATGAAAATAGTCATTGTCTGCCAGATAGCTAATATACCCCAAAGGCTTGATAGCACATTAATATTCAGAATGGATCCATTTAATATTCCATGAATAGCAGCATTCAGGTTAGCCTTAGGGTTTGGAAGTTGTTGCTGTAGTCATAATGTGTATTTGATGATATCCTTGTTTATAAGCCTATTAACTAAGCAAGCAGTAGTCTGACTCAGATTAGTCATACAGTAAGTTGTGTTACATATCTCATTAATATCATTACCATGGTGATGCTGCTGAGGATTAAAACCAGGTCTTTGTGCATAATGGCTCTGCCACTGAGCTATATCCTCCATTCCCATACCTAGTTATTACAGCCACTTCCACACGAGAGTTCAGTAAGTATTCGCGTGGAAGACATATTTTTTAATAATCTGTTCTCATTCTGAGTGTCCTTTCTAATACCTCTCCTCCAAAACTTATTACCAATCCTTTCAATTTCTTCCTTGTATTCAAACCATAAATTACTCTATATACCAATTTAGAGTCTTCACTGAGGCTGTTTAACTGAAGGGTATTTTTTTAAATTCCACCATCTGCATAGGTATGAACTTTCAGAACTCCAATTGCACAAGCAAAAACACCAAAGCTCAACAAATGGGATTATGTCAAATTAAAAACCTTCCACACACCTTGCAAGTGCAAGGACCGGAGTTTGATCCCCAGAACTAAAAACAAAAACAAAAACAAAAAAACCCTTCTGCACAACAAAGGATATAATCAACAGAATGAACGGAAAACCTACAGAAAAGGGAAAGTTTTTTTTAAACCAACTGTTCCTAGAATATATAAAGAACTCAAAATAATTAGGTCCAAGTTGAAAAATGTGAAAAATGGGCAATAGAAAAACAGAGAGACTTCCCAGATGAAGAAATACAAATAGCATAATAAGTCTATGAAAAAGTGTTCACTATGTTTGGCCATTAGAGAAATGCAAATCAAACAACACCGAGATTCTGTGTTACTCCAGAATGAGTGGCTATCATCAAGAACTCAAAAAGTTACACATGCTAGTGAGACTGGGGTGAAGCGGGGAGGAACGCTACTACATCAGAGTGGAAATGTAAACTAGTACAACCACTAGTTGTATGGAGATCCTCAAAAACTAAAAGTAGAAATTCCATTTGAGGACTGGGGATGTAGCTCAGTGGTTCTGCCACCTGTCCTGTACGTGCAGAGTCTCAAGTTCAAACCCCCAGGACCAAAAATAAAAATAAAAATAAATAAAGAAATTCCATTTGACCCAGCCATACCTCTTGTGAGAATCTTTCCAAAAGAATAAAAGATACATGTGACAGTGCTACATGCATAACCATGTTTATAGCAGCACAACTCATGACAGTTGAATCTTGGAAGCAGCCTATATATCCTTCAACCAATGAGTGGATTAAAACAAGGTAGCCTACATCCACAGTGGAGTACTACTCAGACATAAAGAAGGACATATTTATGTCATTTGTAGGAAAATGGATGCATCTTGAGACCATAATTCTAGGTGAAATGAATCAGACTCGGGGGTTAAATACTGCATGGTTTCTCTTACATGAGAAACCCAGAATACAAATAACTTAAAGAGCAAAATAAAAGATAGATGTCAGGAAATGGAGAGATAGACCGTGTGGTGATGGGAAGAGGATCTGGCCATGGGTGAAGATAGAAGGGAAGAGGAGGTAAATAGAATCAGGATGTCATATACACATGAACCAATTCCTCATGATGAATGCATTTATTATGTATTGCAAACCCACATTAACAAAAGGGTGAGGAGACTCAGTCACCTGAGAGCATTTCCCTTATTGCAGCAGGCAAAATGAAACTTAGGGTTCTATAATGCTACTGAAATCAGCTTTGTTCCACTCAAGTCAACCAGTTTATTTGTCATTTGAGCTTGGGATTGAATGTAGAGCATCATGCATGCTAAGTATGCATTCCACCACTGAGGCTTATCCCTACCCCCATATATGGTTTAGAAAAAAACATCATTTACTGAATTTCCGCAGTATGCATGGACCTCAAGGCCGGAGCAGGCACACTCTGTAGACTCATACTGCATTGTTTTCTTACACAGCATTTTTACCAGGGTGCAGTGTATGAGGGCCTGAAGGTTTAAGAGAAAAGTAGCAGACTATCAATCGGCATAATGGATGTTGAGCTAGGTGCACCAAGAACTTATCTTGGACAAGAGCACCAGAAAATTTGACAGATACTATTTCAACATGATAATGGACAACTTGGTGAGTCTTCTGAATTTCATCTCTGCATGGTAAGATAGTACTAGTTTATAACCTACTCCTCGAGTTGTGTGATCAGTTATGGTTTTATGGTTATACGGTTATTATCCACTGAGGCCTAGTAGAAGCCAAGAGCTCTTTCATAAATGAATAAAGCAGAAAAAGGCATGCTTTTGCTTAAAAGTACTGCACTCACCTGGGATTTTCTTATCTAAGATTTCTGTATGTTTCATCTAGTCTGCTGACCTATTATGCAACTTTGAGCATCATTAGATTCACTAGAGCAAAAAGGCCAAGTGGAAAAATGTAAACCCCAACTATCTGGGTAAACTCTGTTGCTCTGAGTTCTGCTTAACTATGGAAGCCTCGGGCTGAGGTATAGCTCAGTCGAACATCATTTGGTCAATATGCATAAGGTCCTGGGTTTGACCCCTAGCACTGGGGAAAAAATGTAAGCCTTTCAGACACATGGGTAAATGATTTACAACTGCATACTCAAATACACTACTTATTGCTTCCAAAAATTGAAGGGTCCCAGCCTTAGAACTTGCTGTATGGTAGGAGAAAGTGGAAAGGCTATTCTAACACATACCTGACCACCAAACTCCCAGAAATTTTCCTGAAGTGCTGCTTTCAACATTTTTAAGGTGTTCATCTTCGTCTGGCAAGCATGATTCTACAGTGGTATCTAGAATATTTATTTATTCTTGTTTTTCAAGTCTTGGTTGGATGTCATCAACAATGAAGTAAAACTGCTAATATAACTCTGATATGAATATTAGTTTGCTAATGCAAGAAAGTGAGAGTGGCTACAATTAAAAAATAAATTATCTCACTATCCATGGATGGGAGACTGAATTGAATAAAGAGGGAAGTTTAGGGGGATAAAACATCAAAGTCCTGGGAGTCCACTGCGTCCTCCAATAAATCTATATATTTGAAATTATTCTTTTTTTTTCCAGGTCACAATTTATACAGGAGTTACCAGGAGGACACGTAAATTCTGTTAATATAATTAAAGACCATGAAGATCTATACTAGACTTTAGTTTTAACTACCTGGTGTGTTATTCCACTTTTCAGTACTGTGACAAAACTACTGAGATAATAAACTTAAAAGAAAAGGTTTATTTTGGTTCATGGCATCAGAGGTTTCAGTCCATGGTTGTTTGGCCTTGCTCTGGGCCTGTGGTGGCTCAGTACACCACATGGTGGACAAGGCCAGTTCACCCCACGGTCACCAGAAAGCAAAAGACAAAACAGGAAGGGGCCAGGGGCCCAACACCCACTTCAAGGCCACAGCCTCAGTGACATCACTTCCTTCCAGTGGGTCTCACCTCTTAAAGGTTGCTCCCAACAGTGCCAAGGTCAGGGACCAAGCCTTTAACACATAGGCCTTTCAGAAACATTTCATAGCCAAACCTTAGCACCAGGGGTATGGGAATAAATACTACAAGGACAATGATATAAATTGCTACTTTTTTTGCCAGGGATTTAGCTCAGTGGTTCTTCTGCCTTCCTTGAAAGCACAAGGTCCCAAGTTTGATCCCTGGTACTGGTACCAAAAAAAGAAAAAGAAAATTGCTACTTTTTTGTCTGTCTCAAGAAAGAATTTAAGGATTCAAGTTTGCTGCTCCTTTTTAAGGGTACCGATTCTGCTACATTTATACAATCCCCAACCTTCCACTTCTCATCCTTCCTCCTTGTTGTATGTTGAGGTCAGTATGGTCCCCCAAAGCACTGTTTTTAGGGAGCATATTATTTCAGGAGCAGGAAGAAAAAATTTAATTGGTTATTTTGCCATTTCTTACACTGTGAACCATCAGAGCCTCATGCTTGCTGTTTACTGCCTTCAGCCTCTAACAATCTGATAACAAGACCCAGATTCCCCATGATTCTCTTGCGGCCTATTGCCAACTACTTAGGCCACAGGCACAATTTAAAAAAAAAGAAAAATGACTCTAGATAATTTAAATACATTTTTTAAAATTGGAAGGCTATCAGGAACACATAAAATTGACAGGGAGCTTGTTCTAATGCCCAGGCTGTCCTGAAATTCTTTGGATCAAACAATCTTCTTTGTTTTGTTTTGTTTTTTGGTACCAGGGATTGAACTGGGGACCTTGTGCTTTTGAGGCAGGTGGCGGAACCACTGAGCTAAATCCCCAGTCCCACAAACAATCTTCTTGCTTCAGCCTCCTAAGAAGTTACAGCTACCACTGATGGAGCCACATTCCTAGCCCTTTACAATTTTTATTTTGTGTACTCTAAAAATATTATATGAAGAAAGGAAATATTCTGAGGCTTTTTTTGGAGGCTACCATTTCCTAAAGTTAAAAGAATAAAATATTCAAGTTTGTTTCTAATGTCGGATAATTTCAGCATTTGAAACTGATGTCCTCACAATAACCGAATCTATAAGCAACTGTATAATGAATCATGCATTCTGCTATATGGTTTTATCCAACATTCAATCTTTACACTGCAGAGCTTGGTAGCAGTGCCCTTCAGGATGCTCTTATCAATAAACATGGAAAAAGGATGCAAGTAGAATTATGAGAGGATTTGTCCAATTTTCAACTTAGCTGGAAAAGAACCTGAGAAAGGAATGTAGAATTTACTTTAATGAGTTTACAGGTAATAACTGATGCATAATGATGAGGAGAGCTTTGCCCCTTTAGAAATTCTAAAATCAATATACATAACGCTGATCTGTTAGTGGGTTACACAGTTGCCTAGTGGTGACTACTGCCACCTAGGGACCAGATATGTGAAGTGGCTTGGCCCTCCCATCTCCAGTCCCTTGACTGCATTTTATGGAAAGAAACTCTTGGAGCAGAAGTTGAAAGAACTTCAGATAAAATAGCAAAGCTCTTAGAAGAATATAAAAGTGACTACATTTTCCCCAGATATCAGTCTTTAGTGGAATACAGCATATGCATTTGAAGATCAAGGCCTAATTTACATTTCAAATTGGACACATGCTGACATTGACCAGCCCAGCTAAGCTTTCCTTTAATCACAAATTCACTGCAGACTACTTCCTGTATCTACAGCAGAGATGTGAGGAGAGGGTTATATTCAGAAACAGAAATTTGTGTGCACATTGAAATTCAGACACACATGTGTGGGAGGGGATGAGGAGACACTTAGATCGACATATGATAGGTAGAGACACGTACATATGCAAAAGGTGTGTATGGAGGAGATTGAAATACTTATATTTGTCATCCCTGGGTTTTAAGATCATGGATTATTTATAGTACTTTGATTCCTCTTGATTTTATTTTTTAGAATTCTACCATGAATATGTATTTCTAGTATAGAAATTTCTTCTAGCTTGAAAGCACAAGTTTGAGTATCAATGTCTCCATAGTGTAAAGATTTTCAAGTCCTGCTTTGTTAAAGAAAATCAGGAATGCATCAAATACTTCTCCTATTTTAATTTAAGTATGTTTTTAAAAGGCAGTGAATTAAATTTTTTCAAAAAGTTTTTTTTAAGTGCACACACTACTGTTGTAGTCTATTAGCAGTAAAAACCTCATTCTCGATAGTAATAATACTGAAACATAATCTATTATATCATGGCATTCAAATGTTGTATATGTAGAGGTCAATAATCAGATTGTCAGTGTTGACCAATCTTAATGCAATTCGCTCAGTGGACACTAGAGGTGCAGAGGTGCCATGGGTGGATCTTTGCCACATGGGAGCTCTAGAGAGCCGCTAGGTGATCAATGACAGAAGCAGAGTAACTGATCCTTAGTGCTGTTGATGCTGTAGGCTGAGGTAAAGACAGAGGGTGGGAAAGACCTAGACATAACAACTAACCATGCTGAATTATATCCTTTAGGACATCAGCTTTCAGCGGTTGAAAGGCTCATTCAATTATTGATCAAGATATGTAGCAGAGGTTACTTATGACATTTCTGTACCTAGGCACTCATTTTTATTCAATAATACATTCTCAGAATAAAGCCAAGGCTAAAGGGTAAGTTTATGATGGTGGATTAGCCACTTTGCTGTTGCTGAGACAAAAATACTTGACACATGCAACTTAACAGAGGAGAGGTTTAATTTGGTTCGTGGTTTCAGAGGGTTCAGTCCATGGTTGCCTGGCTGGCTTTGAAGCAGAAAAGGTATAAGTGGAAGGGCCTGGCAGAGGAATTCTGCTCGCCCCATAGCTATAAAACAGAGAGAGGAACAAGGGATGAGCTAGGGACAAGAATACACCCTTCCAGGTCATGTCCCTGGTGACCTGCCTCTTCCATTCAGATCCTACTTCCTAATAGCACATTCACTATGAAGTCATTGCGTTTCAGGATCTGACTACCTTCCAAAAGCCTCGCTTCTGAGCACATGAAACCTCAGGAGGAAGTTTTAGATTTAAACCACAATAGATGGTAATTATTACTTGTTGTATAGAATATAATTTTATTAACAGTGAAGAATTTTATTAGGCACCTACAGAAATGTCATTTAGGGAATGATTTTAAATTGCCTAGAATTTGTGCTGTATTTCTGCAATTGCATGTGTGTGTGTGTGTGTGTGTGTGTGTGTGTGTGTGTGTGTGTGTAAGGTGCTACCTTGAGAACACAGCAAGCAGATCTTTAGAGTTCTCCAATTCTGGCTACAAATGCTGAAATTCTAATTCTTGTCAGATGACATTAAGGAGGAGGCATTTAATGATGGCAAATGGGCTTGTTCTTACATGGATTGGAATTGTTAACAATCACTCATTTGAAGGGTCTTACCCCCTTTAAAACTTCTTATCCATGCTGACTTTCTGAGCTATTTTTTTTTCTGGGTTTGGGAATAAACCTTTCCATGATCAGTTTAGATTCAGAGCCCTACTAATGAGGGATAATATTTAAAATATTCCCAGTCAATTGGGTCCTGACATTAGTGTATTGGGGCTCAGTCACTGACCCATCAGATTGGACCAAGTGGCCACCAGCAAATTCACTAATCTCTTAATGAGTTATCACCTCTAGTTCTGAGGCTTTCACCCCAATCTGTTAATTCTGTCCACTGATCTATGCAGATGTCAGATTCTTGGGCTTTCGCTTCTTCCTTGACTCTCCTCAATGTTGCTGAGCCCCAGAATTTTTCCTCCACCCTTCTATGCTTGATATTAAGTGGCTGCACACTTTTCATGAACTGCTGCGCTAGACTTGGGTTCTAGAATCTTTCTACCAACCTTGTACTCTGATATCTGATTTTTCCATCATCAACCCTTGCCAACTCGAAACTCATGTGTAATCAATCATTCTGGTTTATCCACAAACAAAGAAAAATGATTGTCTTAGGCAAGGTCAGAATCTGAAATGGGAGAATCATAATTCTAATGTAGGTGAGTATGAATCCAAGCTCTTGCTTTTAAGGAATCAAGCCTACTGCCATCTCAGAGACCTGGCCTGCTATCTCTTCAACAGTTCATTTCTTCTATTTCCCACTAAAATGTCATAATCATCTTCAAATACATTCACTTTTTCTAAACCAAGTCAGAGCAAAGTACAAATTGCTGACAATTGTTTAATCTGGAAAGGTGATTATTTTCTAGGTGGCAGACTTTATTGCTCCTAATTCTAGCACACGTACTAGCTTTATGAACCACATAAATTTAACATCTAAGTCTCAGTTTTCTCATTTGTAAAATGGAGATACATATCTATTCAATAAAATGCCCTTCTGTGCCTAGCTTACTTCATTAATACAAAACTAATGCTTATAGCATGATAGGATAACTATAATCTACAACTGTTACGTATACATTTCACAGTAATTACAGGAGAAAAGTGAATATTTGAGGGATAACTCTAATTGTCCTTATTTGATTACATTATATAAAGGTATTGAATTATAATACTGAGCCCCTCACATAAGGGCCAATATTCAATTTGTTAAATGTCTCACATGTAGAAGATGCTCAAAAGAATAGTAGTAATTTTATTAAGTTACTCAGGAGTGTTGTTGTTTAAACAAAGCTTCTGGGCAATGTGATGCATTAACATAAAAAAATGACCCTCTGACGGGACAGCAGACCTGCGTGTTTGAACTACCTTTTGTGTCCTAACCTCAGATACGTTTCAGGCAGTTTTCTTTTGTTTTTTAATCTGCTCTTTTTATGTGATTTTGCACTCACTGTGCTAATGGAAGTGCTGATTTTTATTTGTGCACAAGGTTTTGAATGGTGAAGTCTCCAGGTCAACGTGGAGGAGCTCTACAGTTAGGACACAAAACATAGCGCAAACATGCAGGTCTGCTGCCCTGTCAGAGATTCGTTTTTTTGATCTGTGTCCAGATGGCAGTGCTCTCCCCCATTATTGTTTTATCTTTCTGCCTTCACGGACATCCTAGCTCTGTGGTTGGTGGAGGGTGATCTTAGTCCCAAAGCTTTCCTCTGCTCCTCTTCAGCAGGCTGGCCCCTGCTCCCTCTTCTTTGGTCTCTGCCTCCTGTGACAGGAACTTTCTTGAAATCTGAAGAAACCCATCCATCATATATGGCCAATGTCATGGATTGTTTCCTCAGACCTTAAAGCTCTAACCATCTCTGAAAATGATGCTTTTGCTGGCCTGCCCTGTGTTCTGTACCCCCAGGACTTTGGCATTAGGATTAGTGCTCCTTATTGGGGAGCAGATCGACCATCAGATTAATCACCTCATTCCCAACCCTGCTATAAGCTTACCTGTGTTCCGTAACCAGGAGATGCCTACAGAGTTGCCCTTGTGTTCCCATTCTCCTTTGGGACAAGGACTATTTTCTTCCCATTTATGCTCTTATTCCCTTGGCCTCATCTTTTTAAAAGAATTTTGCCCAGTCGGTGTGATATATAAAGCTCCATTCTGTGACTTATGAGAAAGCCTGAGCCTCACCCCCGCTTTTGAGATGGTGGTCTCGCTATGTTGCCCATGTTGGCCTTGACCTCCTGGACTCTGAGCTACTTCCCTGGAGTAGCTGCACTACAGGTGCATACCACCATGGCTGACATTCTCAGGCTCTCTTGATGCTTCATATTGCAAAACCACTTCGGCACGTCACAGGAATTATGATGAGGACAAGAGAAAATGGAAACAATAACAACAGTGGGTTGAGTGGAGATATTAGGCATCTGGGTAGGGTTTTTTGTTTGCTTGTTTGTTTGTTTGTCTTTAGTACCAGGGATCGAACTCAGGTCCTTGTGCTTGTGAGGCAGGTGCTTGAAACCACTGAGCTAAATCCCCAGCCCTGGGTAGGTTTTGTTTTTTTTTTTTAAACTAAAACAATCCTATACATCAACTTAAGAGTCTTCAGACTCTGAAGCTACAAACAAAAACTAATAGGATTCCCCAATACCTTCAGACTACCAGAAGATTCTGAAATCAGAATTTGTCCACTTTGACTATTTCATATGCAACATGAGGAAACTGAATTAGTTTTCACAAGCTTCTTACTGTTATGCATTGAACGCTGAGCAATGAAATGTCAGAGACGTTGAAATACTAGCATTGTGTTCTAAGCTTGCTCAGAGTTTCCTCAGAGCAAATTATATCTTTATTAGTTAGTTTTAGAAAGGCCTCATGACTATTGATAATTTACGTCCTTTACACGTGAAATTATCATCGGAGAACCGAAGTGAGCTACATCAGATATCGTAAAGATACGGTAGTTTTGTCAAGCTGGCAAAGGAGGGCTCTCTAGAATCAGCAAGGCCCTCAAGTAATTATTCTCATTCTGAATTCCTGGGGTCCCAGGAACTTATCATCATCCCTAGGTCTTTTGCTTGTTTTCCATTTCCTGAATTTTCATTTTTTCTGTAAGTCTATATTCTTAACAAGTTGAACGTAATTTCAAATTTCACTTAGAAGATAAGATTCCACAATCTTTCTACTGTCTTATTAAATGTTTTAATGTCAAGAATAATTGTGTCTTTTTCTTTTGCATTGGGGATCGAACTGAGAACTCCTGCTAAACTATACCTTTAGGTCCAGAAAATCTATTCTTTTAAATCCAATTTTTCTAGTGTGTGTCAAATAATAATTTTCTTAATATAGAAATAAGCCTAGATGATTTTTTTCTCTAAGTGACATACAATTTCTAGATAGGGATAGGGGGCGTCGCTCATTGGAAAAGCCTGGCAGGGCTGAGGCCTTGGGTTCGATCCCCTGCACCGGAAAAAAATTACTTTCTACGTAAAGATCAACTGTAGGTATTTTCTCAGTCTGAACACAAAATGATTAACTGTGGTCAGAGACATACAAATACATTAGACTGAATGTAACAGGAAATATCTTTTGTGCTGTTACTATGCCAATGGTATTAAAGGTGTCTTGGGATAAAAATATAAGCCTTGATTTATTCACTCATTGCATTCACTGATTCCCTCCATAGGAGGCACACTGTTGTGCACTCCTGCACACAAAGAATGCCTACTGCTTAGAGCATGTAGTCAAGTGAATTTTAAAAATCCTAGGGCTGACGAGGGATGTAGCCTAGTAGCTCAGTGACAGAGCACTTGCCTAGTCCGTGCAAGGTCCTGAGTTCAACCCTCAGAACCTAAAAATACCCCCCAAAATAACAAAAACACTCAAATTACCATTTACTAAGTATACACACTATGATCAGAACTTTTTGTGAATTATTATTTAATCTCCCAAGCCACTATTACCCCATCTTACATGGAACCTGCAACGAGAGGTTGGTGGCCCATGAGTTACACAGCAAGTGACGAAAAGAAAACATTTGGATCCAAATGATATAACTCCAGTGCTGTTTGGTAAAGAAGACAAGGCCATTCTTCCCTTCCCCAAGCTAAACAATGAACAAAATAAGGTTTGTGAAGGTCAGTGTGGAAGGTTTTCCCTAAGGTACCAAGAGATTCCTATGGATTCACGCGAGATAACCCGGACGGTGCAAGTAAGGAGCACAGGTGGTAGTGGAAGCAGAGATCTTTAGAAGCAGCTCAAGACCACTTTGCTCCTTCATCCAAGTGCACTCACAAAACACTGTTCTCAGCATGACTTTCAACTCATTTCCACTCCCCAGCACCTTGCATTCCAGCGTTCAGATATGCTCAGGGAGCAATATTTCTATGGACTCACTAATGATAATAAGAGAATCCCACTGCAGGACACTTAGGTTGACCACTGGAGAGCTTTAGAAAACTGTGAGTTCAAGCAAGGAGGGGCCATTTTATGGATATGATTATGATTATGATTATTTGAAATTCTGAAGCTAAAAACCAAACCAATGAATGGAGGAGCTCAATGTTGTTCATTCTGAGACACCCTCACAGAGCAGGAGAAACCCTCCCTTTCACTGAGATAATCTCTCAGATGTGAAAAAAGACTCGGAAGGAGATTTCCTGTGTGTGTCTTTCATGGAGACATCACCTCATCTTACAACCCAGCTACCAGGATTCCTCAGGAGATAGCACTGACTCTCCCTAGAGGGCAGTCAGTTTCCATTTTTCTCCTAATGTGAGCAGAAGTTTCTCTTTTAAGTCAAAATGTTTCTAGCACTTGACTTTGTAGTGGTCCATGAACCTCAGAGCATAAGCCACTTGACACTAAAAGGAAACAACATCTTCTACTCAGTTCAATTAACCAGATGGTAAATAAACTAAATTCGGAGCTTTCTATTGTTACTTAGTAATTCATCAAAATAAGCAGAGTAAAACAAGGCAAACCTGAATAAACAAAGTCAGGATTAGGACAGAATTTATGTTGATTATTTCAGATAAACAGATGAACTGAGATTTTTCTGATATTTTTGTTGTACTTCCCGGTAGCCTACTGTCTGTCTATATAAGTGACCTCTAAGCCTTTGAGAGATAATTAAGCAGCTCCAACACAGAATTAATGGCTAAAGGCATCCATGGCCCACAATAGTTCTAGAAATGTACCATCCTATGAGACAAGAATCTCCTGTATTTGATGATTTAAGTACCTTTTGTTTGAAAGATATTCATTACCTACTTTTAACACATTCTATGAATACTAATTTTCCTGAAATAGCTGGTATTTCTGTTGTGCAATATAACAATACTTGTACAAGACAAGGAATTAAGACCAGAACAGCCTTCTCTCTCCATTCTAAATCTAAGCATTAGAAGCTATGAAAGGGCAACATTAAATTCACTTTTTAAGTAACTCTAGAAAAAAAATAATAGCAATTTTTGGAATTGTCATGCAATAATCCCTTTTTTCTTCCTATGTTGATGTGATTTATTGCTTTTTCTAGAAGATTAAATGTTTTAAGAACACAATCAGAGAAAGGGTAAAATTCACCAAGCATGGAAACAATAGATTTGTAAACAGGGAAGGGTGGAGGGGCTGAAGGGAGGGCTGGGGGATGGGGAAAAATAAGATGCAAGATAAGTCTTGTAAAGGTACAAGATCCCAATGATGAGTGTAACTGTATTGTATACCTAAAATGTACCAATAAAATTAATAAAGATAAAAAATTAAGACAGCTCTGTTGTTTAAAACATTCACCAACCATGCTCTTTTCTTAGAAAAACATATTTGTTTTAGGCCACTTTACTTAAAAATTAATTATTCAACACCTTTAAGGTATAGCCACATTAAACCTTATACATCCATATGGCCACTATTTTGTAAATAGAATCCTGCCATTAAGCTTCAGTTCTATAGAGTCCAATATTCTGAAACACTTACCTTCTAACAGCAACGTGTAGCTCTTTAATATTCATAAATCTCAAGCTTGGAATTGACCAGGAGGAAACTGAGCCTCAGACACTGTCTGGGTTCAGCCATCCTGGCAATAGACAAAGCTCCCTGAAGTCGCCACTTATGTATGAGTGCAGCAGAAAGCTGGCTTCCTGCCTGCAATTAATGGGCAAGCAGTATTACAGTCTGGGCTGCTCCATGCTTAGCCAAGATGGTTTTAGAAAGCTGCTTCTCAGAGAGGAAACAGAAACCTGATCAAAACTGTCAGCATAATCCCTCTCTGCTCAGTGTCAGAAAGGGAAACTTATTGCAAATTACTCTGCTCAAGAAATTGTACAATGACATGGTTCATCAGAAGCAAAGGTGAACCTACAATCAGAAGTAAGGAAATCTCAAAACGTTATTGAAAATGCTAAACAGAGTTCATTTCTTCATGAGGTTAATAAAGCTCCATGGATTTAAAAAGGACTAGTCTGGCATCTGGTGATTAAGTAGAAAAAGGTACCTTTCATACTTTTAAAGTAGGGCAAGGACTGATGACTGAAAATAAAACTGGTGGGGGACACTCATTTTCTGGGACTTAGCTGCCTCAGCTGTAAATGGGTAGATTTTCTTAGGTTAAAAGGCAGTTTGTTGCAGTTGTTGAAGTGCTAGGGATTGAAACAAGGGTGTTACACATGCTAGGCAAATGATTTAACTCTTAGTCATATCTCCAGTCCCAGTGTCAATTCTTCATTGCAGAATCCTAGAATTTCTTCTCATTTGCTATCACTGGGTAATCACCCAGTGATCTGTGACTTGGGTACACCAAGTGAAACATCATCCTGCTCTCAGATCTTGGTCTTTTTGTCCCTGCACTTGACTATGTCTCAGACTTCCATCGAAAGAAATGGTCTTACTGTTCACATAAGGACTCTGAAAAAGTCCTTTCCACTGGGAAAGGGCTGAGTCAAAATGATGCCTGCATGTTTTCTAGGAAGCCTTACATGTTTTCTGTTTTGAAAGCCAAGCCTGCTGAACACCATGCAGATTCCTAATCTGCCAAGGAGAAAAGCAACAGCTTATGGCCACTGTGAGAAACTTGTCCATGGTGATGTGACCTTTGGGCATCTCAAACTGGTTTCCTAAATCCCCTCTGGATCTGGGAATCAGAGGTCTACCTGGATGTCACTTTGATGTATTGGGCTAGTTTTCTGGGAGTAGGCAAGGGAAGGGATATAGTTTAGGGCTTAATGCAGGGTTCAGGAGATCAATGCAGGGGCTGAGCAAGAGCAACCTGGTGGTGCTAGGGGTTGAGGTTGCACTTGTTTATGGGAAATTAGACCTCTGGGCAGGCATGTTCAGGGTCTGTCACTGATCTTCAGGCCTTGGGATTCTTGGCCAGCCACTGGGCAAGTCAACCAGCACATTTGTTGGCCCTGTGGACCTTTGCTCATGGCAACACACTGGAGTTGGTTGCAGGTTAAAAGTAGGAGGGTCTGGCATGGCTTTTCCTACTCATGATCCTGCATGCTGTTGTGGTGGTATGGCCATCCTGGAACCCATAAAGAGACCGAGTAGTTGCCAGTACCTGTGAGGTATGAGGCAATAAAAACATATATGGGATTGTGCCATGGGCCTGATTGTGGCAGTCTTCTTACAGGACTGAGAAGCAAAGATGTCATCCTCAGCAACCTTTGAGTTGTGGCCAGTGTTTGTTTGGACAACTAAATTCCTAAACTGTGTCTACATGTCAAATTTAATTGATTTATCTATTTTTTTGTAGTACTGGGGATTGAACCCTGAGGCCCAATATTGACTAAGAGCATATTCTACCACTGAGCTACACCCCCAGACTTTAAATGTCAGATTTTAGAATTAACTGGAAGAAACGTCCACCAAATTCATTTGTAGTCAATTGGAACATAGCATGCATTTGGCCATGAATACAATGTTACATGTGATAAGTGGTTGGTGACCTATGACATGTATGTGTACCAAAACACAACACTGTGCTATAATAAATGATTTTAGTTGTGGATGTCTGAAACAAGTCTTTTGCTGCAGTTAGAACAGGGTCCCTCCAAAACACTAACCTGGTGACTCCAGTCTATTTCTATTCAAAATTGGGGTTCAGCATGAAGTGTGATGTGGGTAACAGTGAGGGAACTGGTAAGGAGATAAAATGTAGGCTGGGAACACTTCATGGCCCCAAAGAAAAGAATGAGCAGTTCCTATGGGGTTATATATGATTCCCTTCCCCTCTGTTCTGAACAGAGCTGATATGAGATATGAAACAGGGATTGGGTGGAAACTTGGGGCCCCATTTTAGGAAGCAGTTGCTGCAGTCAAATGGAAAGTATTAAGGTAATGTTACCAATTAGGCCAGAGTTCTTCTGAATTCAAGGTAGAAATCACAAGATGAAAAAAAAAAAAAAACAAAACAAAAATGAGGTTTTATTGGGGGCTTCTCATGGAAAATAAGATAGGACATAGAACAGAGTTCTTGGTGTGGCTGGCTCCTTCATTCAGGGAGGAAGAAAGCTCATAGTCTGAGGTGCTCCCTGTTACCACCCTAGGAGTGGTCAGAGATGGGCATGCTGTGTTGCAAGCTTCAAAGGAAGCAACTGTACTGTAGTACTGGAAGTAATCCCAGTCACCTGAAAGCCAGATTATGCCTGTTCAGTGCTGGCACTGGCTCTACTGTCTGTTTACCTTAGGTCTTCACTATCCCGTGAATGTATCACTCCCACAAAGCCTCTCCATCTCCCTTTGCCCTTCCCTTCCTGAACTAACCGTGGGTGTCATTTTATTTCTGCTCACAAGGTCATTTTATTGCTATGTAGTGGAGGAAGCTGTAGAAAGAGTAAGCAGAGCCAAGGGATACAGGCATATCAACACACCATAGGTTGCTTTACAAAGTAGAGCTGATCATGTAGCATACTCCCTGAATTTTAGAACAGTTTAAATTCCCGAAGAGATGTGTGGAAGTAGTGTGTGTGCAGTGGCACAGGAGTTCAACTGGTGGGATGAAAGAGAGAAGGCAAGAACATTAGAAATAAACATTAAGCTTGGAAGCAGTCTAGATGACAGAAATCAATCCAAATGACTCATGAAAGGATTCCTTTTAACTGGTATGACGTAAAGAAGTACGTTGCTGAGAGAGGGGCACGTGTAATTCCCACAAATAGCATGAAGGTCACTATTCGCAATGTATTATTTACTTTATGTGATACAGTAAGTCCCCATCTTACAAAGAGTTCCATTCTGGGAGAACATTTGTAAATCAGATTCATTTGTAATCTGACAAAGTGAGTCGTAGCCAGTACACCTGTGAGTCTCACACAGTGCACCTGTGAAAGTTCGCAGCTCAAAGGTTCATAAGTCGGGGACTTAGCATACTAGAGATTGAACCCACCTCTTTGCACCGAGATAGATTTTCCCAACCATGTTTTGTTTTTTATTCTAACACAGTATCTTCCTAAATTGCCAAGGCTAGGCTTGAGCTTGTGATCCTCCTCCCTCGGCCTCCCAGGTGGCTGGGATTACTGGCGCGCACCACCACCCCTGGCTATTTTTCCAATGCGTTTATAATCCCTGCATTAGTTTCTACTCCATTCAGTAGGAACGGAAGAGCGTTTCCTGCCGACTCTACCAGAAGGTGGAATGAATGCTTAATGAGGCAAAGTAAGGAAGAGATGCTGCGTTGAGTTGATTGTGCTTTCAGTTTATGCCGGAAAACTTCATTTTAACCACCAATGTGCCTAATTTCAGCAGGATGCACCATTAGTTGTTTTGCTAGGGGGCAGTAAAGAGCAACAGTTTCAGCTGTGTCTATGCAGGGTTTTCTAAGCACTCATTTGAATGTCACCCACACACTGGCACTTTGTCCCCTCACCAGAAGCATCTACTTAAAGGCTAGCAGCCTCTTAAAACCAGGCTCTACACTTGAAATCAAAGAATGCTGCAGAGTTTGAAGTTAAGCTTTGCACCCTGTCCATAAACCTCCCCTAGGTACAGTCATATTTTCACTAGGAAGAGGGTGCCAGGAAGTGATGACAGATGCTTCGAACTCCTTATTGTGGGGTGAGGTGGCCAATCACTTGACAAAACATACAACCCTCCCGGACTAGGCCAGGGGCTACTTTCTTACACTTAGGAAAACCTCAAGTAACAGCGTGGAGATGGGAACAGACGCGTCTGCCCTTCAGCATGGAATGATCTGAAATAGTCCCTGGAAAAATAACAAATCACATTTACTGCTGCCTAAAACAAACGCTGTTCTAACCACACCGCTCCTCGCTGAAAAACCCTCAGTGGAATTCTGAGGGAACTCTTCAACACTCAAAGCCTAGCCCGCTTTTCCATCTTGCTCCTCCAATCCCCTTAGATCTGCTTTGCCAGCCTGGACTCGATGCTCTTTCAAGAATGTTGAGGGCTGGGGATTTGGCTCAGTGGTTCCCCTGCCTACCTTGCAAGCACAAGGGCCCGAGTTTGATCCCCGGGACCCACCTCACACACACCCACAAAAGCAAAGGAACCAATAAACGGGGTTTCTTAAAAAGTACGGTTAAAAATAATAATAACCTTCAGTCACCTGAACCGGAGCAGTCGCCCCAGTGAAGGGGGAGGTAAAATTCATCTACCGGCACCCGGCACCCTTTTCCACACCTGCCACCACTGCTCCTCCCACCCCAGCTGCCCCACTTTAGAAGCAGCACCTGATTTTCATTATAGTGAGTTTCCTTCTCTCGTGGTTTCTGAGATCAAGTAAGTCTACACCATCCCGCGAGGTTAATGGAGGTTTCGAGCCAGGTCCACAGTGCTAAATCCGAAGTGGTAAATCCTAAGGCCCAAACTAGAAAGGTAGGTCCGCTTTACCTCCCTTTGGCTTTGTGAATCAGCTAGGACCAGCGGCTCCAGCAGGGAGAGTTCCCAGAAGCTTTCCAGAGCAGAGAGGGGTGGGGCTAGGCTGGGTTGGTCCAATGACAGGCATGGGGCGGGGGCTATGGACCAATGGGAGCCCTGCTGAGGCACTGCTCTGCCCGGAGCTAGAAGCCTCCAGTGTGCCCAGTGACTCCTGGATTTGTGGGCGCCGCTGACTGTGCAACCGAGGTGAGGGGGAGTTGGGAGCCCTCGAGGAGTCCCGGGGAGGGAAGCTGCTTGGGGGAGGAACCGGAGGTCCGGAAGGGGCGGGCTGAGCTGGAAGAGGGGCGCCCAGGCGGTCCACGGTGTGAGTGGGCAGCGATGTGATACCAGGGTGTTTGGGTTCCCGGTGAGGGTGGGGTGCAGGAGAAGGCCAGAGACGCTGGGAACGTCCAAGCCCAGCTTTTCTGTCTCCTTCCCTAGGAGAGGCAGATGCAAACTAGAAAAAGTCCTGCACGCCGCAGAACCCTGCGGGCCTAGGCGAAGAGGTGAGAAGGCAGAGGGCCAGAAGGCGGGCCGAGCTTGGTCCTCCGTGGGGTGCGCCCTGGAGCCTGGAGGGGAAGTAGGGTTCGCCCCACAGTTCTCCCGTTGTGGCCCGGCAGGAGGAGGTGCCCGCCTGGTACTGCAGTTCCCGCCTTTCTAGGACTGCACCTCCCGCTCAGAAGGAAGGACAGGATGACAGGGGACTTCTCAGCTCTCTCCCTCAATGCCAGAGGTCCGCTCCTTTGGACCCCTACTGGAGCAGGGCTTTCCTTTAAACTTTTGGTGCCCGGGAAATAGTGTTCTTTGCCCTACTTCCTTTCTGCTTTGATGCCCAAAGGGCTTGGGTCATCAGTGAAAATGGAGAACTTGGAAGTGTTCCCGGTCCCCGTCCTCCATGGGAAGCTCTTGATCCCCTACTTGGGTGCTGAGCTCTCTTGAAGGCTTCCAGGCTGTCTTAGGAGATGGTTCCTACCAGTGATGGAGAACCTTTTGGAGCTTTCAGTGATACAAACCTCCTGCTGCGGCACACGGGGCACAGTTCTCCACCGCTGGCTGCTAAGATGATTCATGGTTACTACTGTTCTGGTACGTAGTCCTTCCTGCATGGGAGGTGCTTGGTCCTCTCAGGCTGCAAACTGGGGCTGAAGGAAGAGAAGATGGGAAGATCTGTCCACCACGGGATGGAGTACTGGTTTGGAGTAAACTGTCTCTACCGCAGTGGACAGTGACAGGGGTCTAGGGTAGGTCAACGTCTCCCCAAAAGGAGTGTGTGGGTGATCTTTCAAAAGAACTGGCTGTAACTTCCTCAGCTAATCCACCAGCCAGAACATGGTCTCCTGCCTATCAGCGTGTGAAGGAAACAGAGCCACTGCTATGGGCGACCTGTGCACCAAGGACGCAACGCCTGAACCTGGAAGCTCCAGGACACCCTGTCTTGGAATGCAGGACCCTGAGCCTTCCCAAGGCACCACAGTGGGATCTGGCTGCTTAGTTCTAGCTTTCTGTAGTCCTATACAAGAAGACACAGCCACTTTCTTCTTTGAATTTTTTAAAAATTAAATTTATTGGTACATTCTAGATAAACATAATGATCACATTCATCATAGGGAATTTGGAATTGTACATGATATATCTTGATTCTTTTCTCATTCCCCTACCCTCCTTTTAACCCCTCTTCCCCTCATTTACAAAAGCTTGGTTTCTATTTTTTCCTTTCCCTTCCTTTCTGTCCCCCCTCAGTTCCCCTATACATTTGAACATTTTTCTACCTATTTCACATTATCTGTTGTACATTTTGATCCTTATGTACACTTTTCATTTCTCCCACCAGAGAATGCAGAATTTACATATGTGTGTCCAATTTATTTCACTTGAGTATGATGTCTGGTCGCATGCATTTAGCTAGAAATGTCACGAGTTTATCTTTGTGGCTGAGTAGTACTCCATTGTACACATTAAAAAAACTTCTTTATCCATTCATTAGGTGATGGGCATTTGGGCTAAATCCAAGATTTAGCTATTACAAACTCTGCCATGATAAACATGGGTGTGCATATATATGGCTGTGGTACGATGCTCTTAATTCCCTGGAGAACATACTGAGAAGGGGAATAGCTGGCTGAAATGGGACCTCTAGTTTTAATTTTTTAAGGAATCTCCACACTTGATTTCCACAGTGGTTGTACCAGTCTACATTCCCACCAACAAGGGTTCCTTTTCCCCCACAACCCCACTAGCATTTGTTATTGGTTGATTTCTCGATAATAGCCATTCTTTCTGGAGTGAAATAGAATCTCAGTGTTATTTGAATTTGCATCTCTGGAATGATCCATGATGGTGAACATTTTTTCATATATTTATTTGCCATTTGTATTTCTTCATCTGAGAAGTGTCTGTTCATTTCAGATCCCTTTAAATTTGGGGGTTCTGATCATTTTTAGTTCTTTATATATTCTAAGAAGTAGTCCTTTGTCTGAGGAACAGCTGACAAAAATTTTCCCACACTCTGGATTGTCTCTTCACTCTGTTGGTGGTTTCTCTTCCTGTGAAAAACTTTTTAATAAGAGGCGATCCCAGTTGTTGATTCTTTGTGATAGTTCCTGTGAGGATGGGATTTTGTTTATAAAGTCTTTGCCTATACTAATGTCTTCAAAAGTTCTACCTAATCTATCTTCCAGTAGATTGTGTTTCTATTTTAATATTTAGATCTTTGATGAATTTTAATTTTAGTTTATTGCATGGTGAAAGAGATGGGTCTAGTTTTAATCTTCAATAAGTGGAAACCCAATGTTTCCAGAACCATTTATAAAAGAGGCTATCTTTCCTCCAGTGAAGGTGTTTGGCTCCTTTGTCAAAGATAAAGTGGCTGAGGGGCTGGGGATTATGCTCAGTGGTTTCACTGCTTGCCTTGCAAGTGCAAGGGCACAACTTCAATTCCTGGTACCCCCCCCAAAAAAAAAGAAAGAAAAGAAAGAAAGAAGAAAAGATAAAGTGGCTGAGTGTGTCAAGTTTGTTTTGTATCTTGTAATCTGTTCCACTGATCCTCAGGTCTATTTTTGTTCCAGTACCATGCTATTTTTATCACTGTAGCTTTGTAGTATAATTTCAAGTGAGGTTGTGATATCCCCTGCCTTGCCTTTGTTGCCTAGAATTGCTTTTTACTATTCTAGGTCTCTTCTGGTTTCAAATGAATATTAGAATTTTTTTTCTAATTCAATGAAATATGCTGTTGGAATTTTGATTGGGATTGCATTAACAGCCACTTTCTTCTTAAGTCCTGAGCAAGTGAAAGGAGATAAAGCCCTGGGGGTAGCTTGGCTTCAGGTGTAAGGAGACTTGGAAAGAGAAGCCAGTCTTTTGGGTTTCAGACTAAATAATATGGCAACGTCAAGCTTCTTGAAGGAAACACAGGGCTGCTCCCAGGCTAGGCTTTTCAGGCCCCCATCCTCTCCCGCCATGGCTCATTACCCCCACCACCAGGAGTGTGTCTCCATTTATGTGGGCCAGGCTGGGGTGCAGATGTGCAATAACTGCTGGGAGCTCTACTGCCTGGAGCACCACATCCAGCCTGGTGGCACCATGCTCAGCAGTGAGACCCTGGGGAACAGTAATGACTCCTTCAACACCTTCTTTAATGAAGCAGGGGCTGGCAAGCACATGTCCTGAGTTGTCTTTGTGGACCTGGAGCCTGCAGTCACAGGTGAGTGGGCAGCCCATATTTCTTGCCAACCTCAAAGTTGACAGGAAGCTCTGCTAAGGGGGAAAGCTCTTGGGGTACAGACAGTCCTTTGCCAAGCACAACATGAGCCCAAAGTGTGTTGCTTTTGTCTAGGTGCTGTCTTCAGAAGGGGTCCTTGGGGTTTCCTATGATAGGAGGGAAATCAGTGATGCAGTTTTGCCTGAAGAATAACAGATGTTTGAGTCCAGGGTCAGACCTAGAGTGGAATGGACACAAGCAGAAACTTCAGACTTTCTTGTCCTTGTCCCTACCTGCAGACTCTTGAGGATAGCTTTGTCTAAGAAACTGGGAGCTCCACACCTAACAGAAATACGCTGCCTGATTGGATTGGGCCTGGGTGAACTTGGCTATTGATTATTCCCATGAGCTTTTCTGCTTCCTCCTTTGGGCACTGGGAGCTTCTCAGTTCCTGTTTGTGAAGATTCTACCTTCCCCCATCTTTCCAAAGATATTGTTTATGAGGTTAAACAGTGGACTAAGTTTACTGCTTTGATTTATATTCTTGGCCTAAACAGAAGTGAGATTCCTTTACATACTGATTCCTCACTAAGAAAAATGAAGTGGTTGTAATGAGCAAAAAAGACCTGTTCAAGGTGCCCTCACTTCCTCCTCAGGACCAGGTTCCATCACTTTGTTTTGCAGTCACACCTAGGGGAGCTCGACCACAAGGGTCCTAGGGCCTTGTGTCCCTTGGCGAATGAGATCAGCATTTCTTACCTTTGCCCTCTCTCTTCCCCTCAAGATGGAGTAAGAACTGGCACCTACAGGCAGTTCTTCCACTTAGCAGCTACTATCTGGCAAGGAAGATGCTGCCAACAACTATGCCTGCATCCACTACACTGCGGGATAAGGAAATCATCGATTTGGTGATGGGGCAAATCTGAAAAGTAGTGAGCAGGACCAGGTGCCCCTGGCACCCACAGGAGGGCACTGCATCCTGAGCCTCCCTCTCTGGTCTGGGAGGCTGACTATGTACAGGAAGAAGGGGAACCACAGCCTGTGGAGGGCGCCTGACATCATTCCTCTGTCCGCTCAGCTTCCCCTAAGGGGAGCTCTGTATCATGTCCAGGGAGGAGGATCTAGGGATGGAAGCCTGAAGAACCTAATCTGCCCTGAATTTGTGAGCTCAGACTTTTATCCTGATAATTACTTACCAGGTCTGTGTGACGTAAGACTTCTTTGAACTTTGATCCATCTCTAAAAGCTGCTCAGTTTTTCTTTCCTAGACTCCTACACAGATCTTTCCAGCCAGGAGGGACTCTGCATAGCTCTCAACCACTCTTGACTGCCCATTCCCTGTCCAAGGCACTGAGAGTCAGACTAGCTGGGAGCTAGTACTTTGGCTCTGTCGCTGTACAGGGATTGTCTAGACATTCTGTCTGCAGCTCAGTAGAGATTGGGGACTGTATACATGGAGAGGATAACCCGGGACAAGGGATTCTGTGTTCCTCCCAAGAATGCAAATAAAATCAAGCACCTTCTAGTGTTAGACCTTTCTTAGACTGTCATTTCCTGTGTATCTGCAAGAGGTTGATGCAAGAAGTTGTTGTTTAAGAGACAGCTACATCAGAATTTTCTAGGGTATTTGGCAAACTGTTAGGTAGGGACCCTGGCTTTCAGTGTGTGGTGGGACCAGGGAATTTGTATATATTCAACCACCATCCCCACCCTCCTGCACATATGTAGCAAAGCAACACATCTGAGCAAGCCCAGCTTCAGGAATCTTGGGTTCTTCAACTTAAGGTGCCATACTCCTTAGTGATAGAACTTGAAAAAAATTATACCCGTTAATGTAAGTCATTTGCTGTCTCATCCTAAACAAGGAATATAAATGCCTCAAACAGGGTGGGTTGGCCACTAACAGGAAAATGCCAACTCGAGGAAGTGGAGTTAACAGAATAAAAGATCACTTCCACTATCTGCAAAGTAATCCATGCCTAAGGCAAATTAGCGTCACTGGTGGAAATGAAGGTGTGTCCCAGAAATCCACCCAGGTGACCCATGCTTATGAAGCTAAAAAAGATTGCAGGTTGTATCTGAGGGAGATGTAGCCTTAGATTAAGCTGTTAACCTGGGAAGTCTTCCCCAGAGCAAAATGGAGTGGTGGCTAAATTTGGGCTCAGTTTTGTGGTGTTTTTTGTTTTGTTTTGTTTTGTTTTTTGTACCAGGGATCAAAGTTGGGACCTTGCACTTGTGAGGCAGGTGATGGAAGCACTGGGCTAAATCTCTGGCCCTCAGTAGTTTTTGGTACATTTTGAATTAATCTCCAGCATTCAAACAATTGGGAAGTCTAATCTAAAAAAATGGGATTTCCAGCTTCTCTCAAAATATGACCATTCTGGTCATCCTGGATCTACCTTCCCATGGGGAACCTACCCATTAGAGCTGGGCAGCTGCTGTGCCTTCAGGTAGAGCATCCAGATTTAAGACTGTCGCAGGCTCCCATCGCACTGTCTCCCAGACATGCAGGCTCAGCATCACTTATCATATGACAACACTTGACTACTTGTTCTCATACCAGACTTGCTTTTCCTACCTATGTGGCCTCATGGCCCTGACTCACATGTAACAGCCTCAGCCACCATGCTGATACCATCTCAGTCCCACCAACAAAGAAAAGGGAAGTTGGAAGTTGTTGCTATAACACAATATCTGAGAGAATCAGCTTAGAGGAGGAAAAATTTATTTCGCCTCACTGTTTTAGAGGTTCAGTCCATGGTCAGCTGGCCCCATTATTTAGGGTGGTGGCAAGGCCCAAATGTAGGGAAAGGGCAGGTTATCTCCTAGCAGTCAAGAAGCAGAGTGAAAGAAAGACCCCATATCAGGAAGAAGCTGAGGACAAGAAATGCCTTCCAAAGTCACACTCCCAGTGACCTGCTTGCTCCTAACAGTACATTTACCACATGAACTCATTAATGGTGTAATCCAATGATGTAAGCTCCCTCATGAGCCAGTCACCTCTCCAGGACCACCTCCGGATAGGAATCAAGCTTTCGGCACTGAGATATGTACACAGCCCCTATTTTATTTTATTTTTTTATTTTGAGATAGCATCTTACTAATTTGTTAGGTTGCCCAGGCAAGGATTGAACTTATTATTCTCCTGTCTCAGCCTCTGTGGACCATGATAGCTGACTAGCCTAAGGTTCTGGTCCCAGTTCTGTTATGGACTGTACGATATTGAACAAGTCCCTTAACTTCTGGGTTTAGTTCTAGATATATAAAATCAAGGGACTTGGACCATGTGACTCTAAGACCCTTCTCTTCCGAAGATTCTCTAATTTGGTGTGGCCTTGGTGGTATGGCAGGGAGCACAGCTGCTTTCTGAATGTGTTATAATCCCATGCAATACCTTATACCAGTGTTTCCCCTCCACTGATTTTACTATTTTCATAGTTATTCATTTTATTTATTTAATCTTTGAATTTCTCTGCATAAACATACATGTAAGCACCTTAAACCTTGACTCTTTCTAATCCTTACATTCTTTTTCCTTTCCATGTAACTGTAAAGCTACATACTTTTCTGTTCCTAGGGTGTCAGTCCCAGTTGCAGACCCAAATATAAAGTTACATAAAAGAAAGTATGTTCCTTTGTGTTTACCCAATATGAATATGTACAATTTTTTGCAAACAAGGGAAGCAGAGACAGAGAAAGTGGGTGAGAGGGGAAGAGAAGAGGAAATAAAAAGAATTAAGGTATGTTATATACATGTATTGACTCCCCTCAATGAATATAATTACTATATACTGCAAACATATACTTAAAAAGAGGCAAAAAATCTTGCAGATGAAGATAAATACAGTAGCTCAATGATGCTTTATAATATCTGATGAACATATTAGTTCCACCTTCTCATAACAACTTCATCTTTTCCCTCCTTCTTCCTCGTACCCCAATATGTAAATATCTCAGAAATGGGGTGGTTGTCAAAACTGAAATTGTCCTGGGTTTCCTTTCTGCCTTTTCTTTTAAATATTTTTTGTCTGTTGGCTGGTTTGAGACAGGGTCTTGCTGTGTAGCCTAGGCTCCCCTGACACTCACCACCCTCCTGCCTCTGACTCCTGAGTGCTGGGATTACAGGTTTGTGCTACCAAGCTCAGTGTATTTCTGCCTTTTCCCTTGCCCCTAACTACCTTACTCCCAACCCCTATCTTCCCCCTTTCTTCCAGTACTGAGGATCAAACTTAGGGTTTCTCTATCCCTGAGCCAGTTACCACCCCTTTTTTATTTCATTTGAAGACAAGGTCTCGCTAAGTTTCTCCGCCTGGCCTTGAATTTGCTATCTTCCTCCCTCAGCCTCCCATGCAGTTGGACTACAGGTGTGCGTCTCTACCTGTGGTCACTTGACCTCTCTTCATGTCCCGACTTCTCCTGGAGTACCTCATCGCCCCTTCCTTGGAACTCACTGTTTCTTTTCTGGAATTTTTCCATATATTTAAGGTGATGATGGTCTGCTAGTCTTCTAGTGGCCTCAATTCCTTACTGTCACAACTGACCTCCTTAGATGTATGTGAAATATGAATATTTAACTGAAGGGAATAGGAGGAATAAGCCTAATACAATCTCTCCCAATTCCCAGCTATGTGCTGGGACCTCCTCTTGATCCCAGCTCCCAGGTGCCTCAGTCCTGCTACCTCATCTCCAGTGACCTATGGCATGGGTGCTTCAGTGGGCACGCAGAGCCCCGTCTGTCAGCATGTGAGCCAAGTTGCTCCAGCACTGCCCCACCAGCCGACTGACCATTTGATAACAGTGCACACAGGGGCCATGCACATGCTTGGAAAGAAGTAGCAGCACTAGGCAATGACATCGCGCTGCAATTCATTATCCCTGACTCCTCCAAGGTTTTACATGGTTGGTCAGTGCACTGCCAAGGAGGGAGGGAGGGAGGGAGGAATGGATGGATGGATAGATAATTTTTTTGTTTGGATTACCTGTAAGTTTTAATCCATTTTTTCAGCTTTAATTGAGTTTATTGGTACATTTTAGGGATATAGTACAGTTACCTTCATTGTTGGGATCTTATTAACAAGATTGTAGCTCTGAGTTTTCTTATAAAAAATTGAAATTAAATATCTAAGGTTTAGCAAAGAGATGTTCTTATTAAGAAACTGAAATTCTTTTAATGTTGTCCTTTCCCGGAGAGCCCGCTAATTCCCAGCACTGACCTGGCAGCCACTCTCTAGGTGGTGCACCGGATCTGTGCGGTGCCCAACAGCTGCTACCTGAGCTTGGAGGCTTAGAGTAGTGATGGCGAACCTTTTAGAGACGGAGTGCCCAAACTGCAACCCCAAACCCACTTATTTAAATCTGCCATATTTAATTGTTTGTGAAGAATTTATGAAAACAAGAGGAAGGCTATCTATATTTGCTTGGACTGGCTGTGATTTTAGCAGAAGCCCCAAAGGGTAGGAAATGTACTCAGGTGCATTTTTCAGAGCAGGCCAAAAGCTGGTCAGTGGAACATTATTCCCTTTGGGGTGATGTTTAGCAAACTGAAGAGAAACTCCAGCTGAGAATCATGGCCATGTCATAGACTATTGATTAAGGAAATATCCAATCATTAATGCTAACTAATAGTGTCAGCTATTTTTGGTACAGGGATAGATTTGGGTGCTTCATTTATAAAAAATTTTATTTTTGTAGACTCAGTCTTAAACAACAAGAAAGGACTACAGCAAAAGAAGCAACCCTGAAACAGATAGTGGAAGATCATTTCAAGAGGTCTGGACACAGTCATTTGGAGTAACTAAATGCAGTGGGAAAGGATTATGTATTCTGTGTAGTGAAAGTGCATGTCACACTTCAAGAATCAGAGGACACTTTGACACAAGCCACAAGAGTGCTGCCAAACTTGGTGAAACTAAAAGAGTTTCTTGACAGGAAATTAAGGAAATATCATTCCCAGTATCTTAGTTTTTGCAACTATCTTTCTAAAACAAAAATCATATGCCAGCTGCCAGCTTTCATGTTTTATTGTGCATAGCAAAACATGGTAAGCTCCTCTCTGATGGGGATTTTATCAAAATAGTAATGTTAGAAGTAATTCTCTTTTTCATGATTTCCCAAACAAGGATAAAAATAACCCAGTGCATCTCTGAGATGCCACTTAGCAGGAATACTATTAAAGATCAAGTCCGGTGTATGGCAAATGATGTTAGTCAGCAGCTCCCCACTGACCTACGAAAGGCAGCCTGGTACTCATTTGCTTGGGTGAAAGCACAGATATAATCATAAGGCTAGCAGTAATTTTGTGTTATGCTCTTGGTGACATCATGAGAGAATTGCTGGTGAAACTGGTGTTTTGTGTAGAAGAGCACAAGGGATAGATTATCTGCGGTTCTGTGATGGTGGCTTTTTTTGACACAAGACCAGAAAAAGTGGTTTCAATTACTTGTGACAGGGCACCTTGCAAAGTAGGGGAAACATCTGATTTCATACTGTTCTTTGTTAAAAAAGCAAAACATACAGTCATTCAGTTTCATTGTATTATTAGAGGCTCTTTGTGCAGGGAAAGCAGGAAAAAAAATGACATGACAGAAATGGTAAATTAGATCATGGCTTGTGCTTTTAAATTTTGATAATTTCAAGCACTTCTTCCTGAGGTTCAGGCACTGATGTCCAGTGGCTGAGCAGAGGATGAGTCCTGGAGAGATTTGTAGCCTGCTTGGATGAAATTAGACTATTTATGGATGAAAAAAAGTAGGAACATCCACAGCTCACTGATTGGCATGGCTTAACCTTGTGTTTTTTGTTTGTTTTTACAGATTTTTCACTACACTTTAATGTATTGAATAAAAAACTACTATACAAGATGCAGGGAAAATAGCAGAAAGTATGTTTTGTGATATCAAAAAATTTGAGAGAAAACTGCAGGTTTTTGAAAGAAACCTTGAAAGTGGGCATTGAAAATATTTTCCAAATCTAAAAATGCATTTAGAAAATTCTACATTTGCAAACAAGCCATCAGGAAATGTACCAGGACTTTTATAGCATTGTAGCAGCTGCAAAGGGAATTTTAGTAACAAATTTTTACAGTTCTGTAAGATGGGGACAACCTGTGTTTTCTTCTCCCGATAAAGTCAAATTTGAAGAACTTCCTTTTTCCTACTTACACTGGTTAGATTTTGGAAGTCTGGAAATAGAGCTATTGGAATTTCAAGAAAGCTCTACCTGGAAAGATAAATTTGATTACCTGCATGCGACACTAAGAAGACAGAGTGAAAGGACGATAAAGGACCGTACAGTTGGTAGCTTTGAAAATGAAATCCTTAAAATGTGAAATTCTCTGCCAAATAATTTTGGCAGTGAAAGCACTTGCAGTTGGGAACAATAATAAAGATCACATTAATTGTACAAAAGCACGCCACATGCAAACTTCTACCTCTAAATAAAAAAGCCGTATCACTGAAAACTGTTGTGTTTTTCTTTTTAACATAAAAGATGTTAATGCATGAATTTTTTTTCTAAACCAAAACCTCAATATTCACATTGAATTGAGGAGTTGGCACTTTGCCATAAATAAGTGGGTTTGGGGTTGCAGTTTGGGCACTCCGTCTCTAAAAGGTTCGCCATCACTACTCTAAGCCTCCAAGCTCAGGTAGCAGCTGTTGGGCGCCGCACAGATCCGGTGCACCACCTAGAGAGTGGCTGCCAGGTCAGTGCTGGGAATCAGTGGGCTCTCCGGGAAAGTGACAGTTCTCCACTCCCTGGAACGCCTTCCTTTTGCACTTCTAAAAGTGCACTTATGTGGGCGAACGGCTCTTCACCTGACAGCCACACCCGCAGCCTACCCTTCTTTTATTTATTTACTTATTCTTTTTTTGTTTTGGTACCGGGGATTGAACTCCGGCCCTTGAGCTTGCAAGGCAGGCCACCAAACCACTGAGCTAAATCTCCGGCCCTACCCTTCTTCTTTTAAAGAGCCACGCCCCAGGCGGTGATTGGCCAAGGCTCGGGATGGGACCCACTCCTCATTGGCTGCGAGGGCCCTGGTGGTACCTAATTGGCTCCCAGAGAGCTAGGAGTGAGGCAGGCTCTCCAGAATTCCGCTTTACTCTTGGACGACGCTCCACCCCCGCCCGGGTCCTTGGTCACCCAAGCTACCGTCGTTCCAGCTCGACGCTCTCTGACACATTTTTTGGGCTCAGCCTCCTCATCGGGCCCACTCAGACCTTAAATCCCCAGACTGCTGGGTCCCATCCCCGGCCTGCGCCCTCAGATCTGCAGCCTCTGCCCCTAAATCCCGCCCGCCTGCTGAGAAGCACCCCATACGGTGGTCCTTCCTGCGGTTGCGGTGGGAAAGACCCCAGTCCTGGCCTAGACCGGGGAACCCAGGACCAGGCCACGGGATGAGGGGAGCACCTTCCTCCGACAGTGTAAAAGAGCACTCATTTCTCTGAACCCTTACTAACACTGGATTTTTTTTTTTTTTTTTTTTTGTACCCGGGATCAAACTCTGGCCGTTGAGCTTTCAAGGCAGATGGCGGAACCACTGAGCCAAATCCCCGGCCCTACACTGGATATTTTTAATAATGAAAAACTATTTTGCTACTTCAATAATAATTTTTTAAAGTATCTCATTGTCTTTGAATCTATTTCTAGTGAAATTTTTTTGTTTACTTCAGTTATGATATACTGACTTCTTTTTTTGAGACTCCTGCAACATTGTCCCAGTAAACCAAAATATCATATTACTATTGTGGCTTTTCAGTTTGATTTGAAATAAAGGTATTTAAACACTGGAAATTAGAGTCCTATGTATCTTTGGGAAGAGTATATGAATTGAAAAAGCAGAGGAGAGCTCGAATCTGAATCTTGAGATTTAGCTTGATGTCAACTGATCAACTAATCACTTAGTATCTACTGTAAAATGCGAATGTCATCTCTTCATTCCTATCACATATAACAGGTTTTGTAATAAATACTTTCACAAATATTGCTTTTTGCTGTGGTTAGATAGACATCAGGATTACAACTTTGGAATGTGTTTTCTAAGAGACAACCTCAGCAGTGAGATGGTAGGTCACCACCTTCGGCACAGGTAAATTATGAACTGACTTTGAATACTAATGCTATTTTCAAAGTTTGCCCTCTAACTAAGGGTCAGGACATTTCTTGGTGAATTTGGAGAGTTCCGGGGTAGAATGACACTTAAAGATCACATAAGATTTCAACTTTTTAAAAGGTGAAACAAAGATCCCATGATCTTTTTAAAAAGAGAATATATCCTTGGGAAAAGAAAAGAGGAAGTAGCTGATTATCACCTCATAGCCTCATATTGTTTTTTCCTGATACTCAACAAAGTATGATCGTATTAGTAAGATATTGAATAAAATAAAATAATGAGTGCAGATGTAGTTGCTATCATAGATTAAGTAGTACAGTAGTTGCTTCTTGTCTGTATTTTTGAGATAAAATTAGATAAATGTGGGTTAATCAAGAAATCACAGAGACCCTTGACTTGGTGTAGTTGGAGGCCAGGAGAGGACCTTGGGAAATGAAAATACCATGGTCCAAGAGGATTCTGCTGTTTCCAACAGGAAATGGCTATATAGACGAGTGAAGGTGGTTTGTGCCTGCAAGAGACAGTAATGGTGATCACCAGCCACGTCTTAAGTATTGCAACCAGAACACTCAGGGAATGTGTATGTCACAGATTTCAGTGATGCCACCTGATTTTGAAGACTGCGA
Source organism: Fukomys damarensis (assembly GCF_012274545.1). NCBI lineage: Eukaryota > Metazoa > Chordata > Mammalia > Rodentia > Bathyergidae > Fukomys > Fukomys damarensis. The sequence continues at coordinate 14,879,975 of NW_022900923.1, forward strand.
TCCTAGAGTGCCTAGAGGCCATGTCATAGGCCTCGAGGGTGCTAGATGCCTGCTTTTATTGGGTTGGTAGGATGGGACATCTGGAAATGAGTCAATGCCCGGTGCTACTTTGAGCCAAACAGCAGAGCTTCTGAAACAGCTGATTAAGATAAACTTTACTTAATAGAAGCAGCAGGAGTACATCAAAGCCACGTTTTTATTGACTCTTCTGGACTCTCCTCAATGGGCCACAATCAATGTTATTTGTGACTTTATAAATTTATCCTTTTTTCTTTTTCCCAAAAAAAGTGTGTACTGAAGGTTTCTGTACTTCGATGACCTCATTATCTGCCTTCTCTTCTCAGAAACTTCATAAAATGAGCATTTCTTTCCTGTGATTATTAATATTTAGCCTCTATTTCCCGATTCACCTTTCATGTGATACTAAAACGTACTGTACTAATTGCTTATCTGGTCACTTGAGTCACTTCAGAAGTAGTTAATGACAAAGGAGACTGGAAATAAGCATTTGTGATGTTATCTTCATTTATCCATTTTCCACCACTACTACAGATTCCAAACATTTTGAGACAAAAGAAATCTAGATCAGAGGGCTAAGAGTGTACCTCACAGCTAAAGCAGTTACCTAGCACATGTGAGGCCGTGGGTTCATTCCTAGCACTGCCAAAAAAAAAAAAAAAAAAAAAAAAAAAC
>NW_022900923.1:14880798-14895188 GCF_012274545.1 Fukomys damarensis
AAAAAAAAAAAAAAAAAAAAAAAATCTGGATAAGACTTTAAAACATGTACGTTTTGGGTCATAGATGTAGCTCAGTAGCATAGCACCTGCCTAGCAAGCACAAGGTCTTGAGTTTGATCCCAGCTACTACCCCCACAAAAAAAATCTAAATTTTTACTATCTTATCTAAAATCAGCTTGGAACATAATATAACTTACTTACATAGGGGACCAGAATTTATGATGTTCTTCTATCATGCTGATTTCCTAGGTCAGTACCCAAAAGAGAAAGTGAGTGGCTTGTTTAAATCTTCTGATTCTTTCTCTATATCTAGAAGGTTCATCAGGGAACTTTGCAAGTGAGGTTTGGGATTAAGTGTTGTTCACCACTGAAGTCTGTTTTCTGTAGAGTTCCTAACACATGTTAGGCACACAGAAATTATTTGATGCCAATGGTGTATATATTTTCACACAGTCCACACTTCAAGAGTAAAAGAATAAAGCAAGGGTGCAGCCAAAGACTTCCTCTATACATGGTCCTAACAGGTTTGAGACACCCCGGGGGAGAACACGAACCTCTGACTGTTCTGCAATGTTCACCAAGTGCCCCCAGGTGGCAGTGCATCCACATTTTTGAGAACACTGACCGAAAGCTACAGGCTAGCGAAGCACAACCTGGACTAGGTTAAATTTATTTTTTAATGGTGTCTTCCAAAACTGACTAAATAAGTTAAATGTATAAAGCAAAGCAATAACAAATTGTTAATAAACTGGAAGCTGAGCTTCTCCCGGGCTTAGTTTGTGTATGGGATGTAGAGGAGGTAACCTATGTATACTTGTTCGGTCTCTAATGAAGTGTCACTGCCTATTCTATCCTTCCATAATGTCACCATACTGGATAAAGACGGTCTCCTCCTAGCCTGGGTCTCTCAGAGCCTCAGAAGATGCCATCCTATTGAGGAATCCTATCATTTATATTTTATCAGGAATACTTTTGAAGAGATAATGCCCATCACATGACCTATGTGTCATTAGGGTAGGGAAATGGTCTTCAGAGAATATTCATTCCTTCAATTGCACCACCTAATTTTCAATAGGTAAGGAAATGTAAGTTAAGCATGCCATCTTATAGTATTAATAAAAAGACTATTTTTCTTACCTTCGTTCCTGTGGCACATCCACATTTAAAGATGGATGGAGGATTTCAAGCTAAAGTGGACAGATTGTCCATGTGTATTTATTTCTTCTTCCTCCAAGTCCTCACAAAATGAGAATAATAATGCTTAAAGTTATAAATACACAGGAACAAAAAATTAGTGAAGGGGATTCAATGATGTAGAGATACTGAAAAACTTCTGGAAGACAGAACAGAAGAAAAGATGGTAACTGATAAAGGCTGGCAGAGCAACCAAATGGCAGGACCCACGACCTCTCAGATGGCGTACAGCTGTGAAAAGGGGGACAGCGGTGAGACTTCAGCTCTGAAAACCCACATGATGATGATGCCTGGGAGCCCAAAAAGGCTGAAACTGTGTGCACTGACTGAAAGGATTAACTGAAAGCATACACAGAAGATTCCATCACCTTGCTATTGACACAAACGAGATCATTGGCAGATGGAATGTGAAGATTTCTTTCTGTTTTTCTCCTCCTAACCTCTTAACCACCCTAAAGCACAGGACAACAGGTGATGAGTCCTACTTATGTAGTGAACCCCACCAAGGGGCATCATGTTCTTAAATATAAATGGACAACACAGACTTGCCAAACATTTGAGGAAACCCTCCACTGAAAAGAGGTAGGCATGGGCCAGGGATTTAGCTCAGTAGTGCCACCTGCCTCACAAGTGGAAGGCCCTGAGTTTGATCCCCAGTACCAAAATGACTATCAAAAAAGATAATTCAAAATAGAGATGAGAACTTATTCTTAATAGAAGAAAAATTAATACAATGAATATGGTCCATGCATTGAACAATTTACCTTAGTCACAACAGGACCCATTTTAATGGTTTTCTTTTAAGATCAATCTATAAACCAACACTAAAAATACTTAAATGAGTTACCTAATATGATGTAAATGCTATGAACTAAAACATGCTGCCCAGGATAGTTAGGTGGTTCTTCAAGTTGAAGACTGAATTACCATATGACTAAGTGATCTTAGGTATACATCCCCCAAATTTAAACATGCATTCAAAGAAAAATTTGTACACAAGCATGTTCATGGTAGCAAAATTCACCATAGCCATGTGGAAACATTTCAAATGTTCATCAACATATGAATAGACACACAAGATGTGACAGTCACATAATGACTTACGACTCAGCCAGGAAAAGTAATGAAGGCTGATACATGCTACAACAGGAACGACCCTTAAAAGCAGTTGTCAGTAAAAGAAACCACTCCCAAAGCTACATATTGTGTGATCTCTTGTACGTAAAATAACACAATAGGAAAATCCTCACAGTCTGAGAACAGATGTGTGGTTGGCAGGGCCTGAAAAGGGGGAAAATGAGAAACTCCTTTATAAACAAATGGTTTTTATTGGAGGTGAATTTAAAAATACAAATACAATGCAGATAACAAAGGAAAGAAAGCAGAAGTGATAGAAGGAAGCTGAGGAGAAGTCAGAGTGTTCCAGACTATGTATCATATACAGTGGACAAAAAGTACCTCTGTTTTAGGAATCAAGAAATAAGAGATCTCATAGAAAAATACAGTGGATATTTAAATTTTAAAAAGTATTACAGCGAAAGATAAACTGCCATTAACCCCTCTTAAAATGTGTTCCCTGGCTTTGAACAGACTTATCCCGTCATTCTTTCTCCACTTTCTGAAGTGGTTATGGAAGTCAGCTTTTCCTCTCTGTGGCTGTGCTATCTTGGCTGCCTTGATCTCCTGAATGCCTTCAAAATATTTGTCTATCGCGATCATTTTCACTTTAGGGAAGAACCAGAAGTTTCACGGAGCTAGATCTGGTGAATCAGGTGGATCAGAGCATGCTGCGATGTTTTCACAAGCTTGCCTTTCCACTGGGTGGCACTCAGCAGTGGCATTCACTGAACTTTTTATCACATTTTATAAAGACACAAGAAGACTTCTAGAACTGCTTCAGAAAGTGGCAAGAATGATGGAAGAAACCACGAAGGGTTCAACCAATCCACCAATTGCCTACTCCTCTCTTAGCCTATCCTAGACCATGTGCCACGAGCAATCTAGACGCGGCCCCTCCTACTCTGCTGGATACATGCACCTATCAGATCTTGTCTACTGAACAAAAGGAAACCACTAACATCTTTGGTTACAAAAGCACCTGATTGGAATTATACATCTAAAAGTTCATGAGAAGGGAAAATCATAATCAAGAGGACACTCAAGGCCTTAACCATGAGTCCTCAGGATCAGTTCCCTGCAAATGGTCCCTCTCTGCAGTAAGCTAAAATGTGAGAAGTACTTTTATTTCATTGTGCCTAACAGAACTCCTCAACCTTATTTTCTTCTGCCTATAACTCAGAAGTGGTCCTTAAGATCTTTTTTTTTCTTTTACACTGAAGAAAAGTAAGTTCAATTTTCTTATCTCAGTTGATATTCAAAGGTGATCCTTTTGCAAATACTCAGAATAATTTCAAAACAAACTTTAGGTTAGGTATGGTAGTGTCCGCATATAATCCTAGCGCTCAGGGAGGATGAGGTGGAAGGATAAGGCAGGTACATTGCAAGTTGGAGCCCAAGTTGGAGGACAACATGGGGACTTAGTGAGGCCCTAATTCAACCTAAAAAATAAGTTCAAGCCCTAGTACCACACATACACACACACACAATTTAAAAGAAACACACACATAGTTGTCTTAAATTTATAGAGTATGACTAAAAGAAGTTAGCTAGCCTAACATTCAGAAAACATTATGTTGGGAGAGGAGGAATAGGTGCTAGGATGCAGACGCAGAAATTGCTTTATGAGATCTTTTTTATCTTAAGCACAACCCTTCATGCTGTCAAACACAAATCGCCTCAAAACCGGTAACATTTTAAAAACACAATAAATAGATGGGCATGGTGATGCATACCTGTAATTCCAGCACTCAGGAGACTAAAGCTGGTGTGAGTCTGTGGCCAGTCTGGGTTACACAGCAGGACTGATCTCTAAAAACAAAAAACCTTCCCCCCTCCAAAAAAACCGCACAATACATAGGTTAAAACATTTTCAAGTGTTCCTAAGTTGCTTATACAAACTCAAAGTCATGAGCATGACTTCAGGATCGGAACTTTTTATGTCAAGTGCTTTAACTAAGCAGTTTAAGGCTTCTTGTATTTTTCCACACTCTTTGAGTTCTTTTCCATGAGTTACAAGAGTTTCATAGTCATTTGCAGCCTCCTCTGCCTTACCCTGAGAAGAGTCAACCAATGGTTCAGCAGAGAGAGGCACAGAAGCCCCAAGTGGGGCCTGCAGATTACAGCCTAGTGGCTTAGCCATTGTTAGCCTGCCAGACTTATTTTCCAAAGACAACCTTTCTTCAGAAGGATCTTTTGTATCCTCTGAGGTTTCATCACTGCTTTCTTTGGCTCCATCCTCCAGATGATCCTCAGTGTGCTGTGCTCTACTGCTATTGTCAAGCCTTTCCTCCATGTGGTCTAAAGCCACTTTAATCAGAGAACTTCTAGAAGCCAGAGATCTCCTAGAGTTCATAGATGTATTTACACTACCAGGCATTTTAGGTGAACAGAACAGTCCAGGTGCACTGTTATCTTTGGGAGTAGAAGCAACAAATTGTTTCACAGATGAGAAATGAAAGAGAGATATGCTGAATGGATTTGTGCTTGAAGTACCTTTTAAAGAATCATCCTCATCTTCATCACCTGAAGTGATCCTTCTAGCTTTGCTTCTGGTTTTAACATTAACTACCACTTCCTCTGGTTCACTGTCTTCCTTGGGAAAATCCAAAGGGAGACATACTTTGCTGTGCACAGACTCTGCACTAGAATTAGCTGCAGAGACACACACACTGTTTTCTTTCTCAACATGTCCCAAAGACTGAGTGGACAGATTTTGAATATTGTCTGAAGAGTCTTCCAGAGAAAGACTGAAATCACATGCATACTGTAGTGAAGATGCTAAAGGTTCCCCTTCTGACTCGGCCGCACTTGCTTGGACATGCTGTAGTGCATCATGGGATGTGGACAACTCATCAGATATTTCAATAACAGACACACTCGATCTTGTGCTTTGATTTTCACTTGTTATGGGATTTCTGGGCCAAGGATTGCAGTGATATAAAATGTCATCATCCCGTAGATCTAGAGTTGGTGCAACTGCTTGGATAGCTAAACAATTAAAACTTTCCAGGGCATTCTCTTGCAGTGCCTCTTGCTTAGGCTCTTCTTGTAATGCCTTTTTTTGCAGAGCTTCATTTCCAACAACAAAGCTTTTTGAATTTCCTAGTAATGAGGCAGTCCCAATTTCTTCTACACTTCCAAGCTCCTTGAGTAAAGGGGCTACAAAGTTAGTATTAAGTGTATTTTCACATGGGTGCATACCACCTTGTAACATGGTCATATTCATCTTTATCTTGGAGAGTTCTCGATCATCAATGTTTACATTTGCCATTTGAAAAGTGATATCTCCTTCCTGGGTAGGATGAATAGTTATACAAGGTGAAGGCCAAGGCTGTGATTTCTTCAATTCAGGGCATTTCTTCTTTGTTTGAGAAGGAAACAGAGGTGCTATTGGCCAGGCTTCCTCATGTCCAGTTCTTTGTTTTTCCCTTGTATTTTGAGACTCGAATTCAACAAGGGATTGAGCTTTCTGAATTCTTTGTTGAATATACTGAGATTCTTCTATCACATCAAGCTCTTCTTTAATGGACTGATCGTGTGTGTATATCAAGTCATGGTCTGAGATTCCAGCTATCCCCAGAGACTGTAGGTACGTAATGTGTTCATCTAGGTTCTTATCAGATCTCCTCTGAGCTGCATGCAGGGACTGAAGCTGCAACTGGGTTGTAGAGTTCTGGAGATCCTCAACTATAAAGAGCTCTCTTAAATCTTGCTTACTGAAATAGCGGAATGGGTTCTTTTTATCACCAGTAGTTTGTCTGATTAATGAGTCCTTGAAAACTTGTCTTCTGTATATTTTTTCCTCCACAGTTCCACAAGTGATTAATCTATAAACCACAACATTCTCTTTTTGTCCGATTCGGTAAATTCTATCCACAGCTTGAGCATCAGTTGCGGGGTTCCAGCTAGGGTCAAAAATGACCACTCTAGTTGCTGCAGTTAATGTTAAGCCAGCACCACCCACTTGAGTGGTGAGCAGAAAAACAGAGTAATCTTTATTTTGCTGGAATAAGTTAATCCTTTTTTCTCGTTCTAAAAGATGAGTAACTGTGCCATCAATTCGCAATATCTTAAAGTGTTTATTCTTTAAGAGGCGTTCAACGATGTTTAGAATTTGTCTTGACTGAGAAAACACCAGAGTTTGATGTCCTTCATCTCGCAGTCTCTTCAGCAGGTCAATTAAAAATATCATTTTTCCAGATTCTCCCATCAGTGCATCATCAGGTACATGAGCAATGCTGTCCACATCTGAAAGATCTTCCTCATTTCCATCGTGAGGAGAGATTCTGACAGTCCCTAGATGCAGCAAATGATAAGCCTGTGCAGACAGCAGCCTGGGATGATCACACAGCTTCTTCAAGACTCCTAGCTCAGCCAAAGGTGAGCGTGTCTCCATTAACAATTTCTTGATGCGATCTAAAGACACAAACTTCCTGTATATTTCCTCTTGTAAAGGTACAAGACGTATCCAAATGATTAAATCGTTTTTCCGGGAAAAAGAAGGCATTTCATATATGGCATCAACACCTGAATTCTTTTCAGCAGGTCTGACCTCTGGTATGTTCAACCTTTTCTTCTGTACTTCCTCTTTAGTCCTCCTGAGAAAATAGGGTTTTAGGATTTCCATCAAGTTTTCGGATATCTTAAATCCCAAGGCTTTTTCCCCTGGAGTAGCATCCTTCTCTCTCGCTCTAATAATAGGAATTTCATACTCCACTTTAAAAGTTTTTAATGTTCCTAGCAGGGAACCTTGGCAAGCAAAATCAAATAGGGACCATAGTTCTTGTAAATTATTCTGGATCGGGGTCCCTGTGAGGAGGAGGCGATGACTTGCAGGGATAGCACGAGCACATATTGCTGACTTAGTGGAGGAGCTCTTTATTTTATGTGCTTCATCAAGAATGACATAGTCCCACACAAATGCTTGGCCATTACAGCTTGAAAGCTGCTGCCAATTGTTGATTAACGTTTGGTATGTAGTGATAAGGACGCCATTCATCAAGAGACATAGTCCCACACAAATGCTTGGCCATTACAGCTTGAAAGCTGCTGCCAATTGTTGATTAACGTTTGGTATGTAGTGATAAGGACGCCAGTCCTTTGCTGAACCCGGTGGAGACTTCTGGTACGTTTATCCTTGCTAGGGCCATGAAAGGTTTTGGCTCTCATTCCTGGAGTCCACTTGGCAAATTCTTTTACCCACATGCTGATGAGATTGGCAGGCATTATCAATAGCACATGATTCACAAGTGAAGCATCAAACATACCGGAGAGGAAAGCAATGATCTGAACAGTCTTCCCCAACCCCATATCATCTGCCAAGATACCCCCTTTTCTGCCATCCCTGTAAAGACTATAGAGGAAAGCTACACCTTCCTTCTGGTGCTCAAATAACTGGTCGTACAGTTCTCGATAAAGCAGCAAGCCAGAGTTGCACACATCTGCAAATTCATCATCTTCATGTTCTTCCAACTCCTCCAAGGCTTTCTGTAGTTTTTGGATTCTGCTCATCAGCTTTTTATTGGGAAAAATGTCCTTTGCCAAATTGAAAAGTTTAAGTGCTTCCTCCAGATCTCCATTCTTTGTTGCTTCTTTGGCCTCTTTCACATATCTCATATAGCGGGCAGTCTGCTCTCCGCTCAACCTCTCAGCTTCTGCTAAACCTTGGTAATTCTCCATGACCCTGGGTTTTAATTCCAGGTATCTTGTCGGAAGCTTGAACTTCGCTCTGCTCAGCCCAGCGCAGGATCAAGAGCAGAGAGGGCCAACTGTCAGCCTCCAGACGGGCCAATCAGCAGTCCCATAGCGCCACCCGAGCCCCTTCCAGGAAGGTCGTGCGCCTGCGCCTAAACGTTCACGCTGATAGGTAAAGTGCAACCAGCCTGCGGAGGAGAGTGTACTTCCGGTTCTTAAAATCTTCCCACCCGATGGATAAAAGAAATTTAGAGGGCAAACCCAAAGAATAGGACGGAGTGGGGTGTGGATTTCTCTCTAGGGCTAGGATTAGAGGCATTTCCTACTGCCTGCTTGTAGTGGTACCACTATTGTTACGTTATAAACACTGGAATAGGAGGAATCAGAGGTCAATCATAAGCAGAAGTATGAATAGAAAAAATCCAAGAAGAACACGCAAGAAGAAAGAGGTTATATCTAAAGAATCTCTCTCCTTCCCTCCGTCTCCCTCCTCCCCCTTCCTTTTCTCTCCCTTCCTTCCTCTCTCCCTTTTCCCTTCCCCTTCCCCCCTCTTTCTTTTCTCCCTCCCTCCTTTCCTTCAAGAAAATAGTCAATATACTAGTTTTCCTAGGAGGCAGAGAGAAGGGAACTGCATTTATGGAAGGACACAGGAGAGATTTCAAAGGCATGAGTATTTTTCTTTTTCTAAATCCCATACAGGAAAGGGGATGTTCACCTTACTATAATTCTTTAAGATGTACCGCTATTGTATACATTTTTGTATACATAGTTTTAATTAAAAGCATATTTCAGGGCCAGGGATTTAGCTCAGTGGTTCCACCTCCTGCCTCACAAGAGCAAGGTCCCAAGTTCGATCCCTGGTACAAAACAAAACAAAACAAAAACATCGTATTTCAAATTACTTGAATTTTCATTTATAAGACAACTAACCTATTAGAAAAAACACAAGCAAAGATCTCATTTAGATGGTAAAAGATGGTAAAAATAAAGATAATGAGAAAGGAACAACAAGGGAAAAGGGAACAACTTAAGGAGGAACAGAAGGAAGAAAGAAAAATTGGGCTTCTGGAAAGATGGTGGACTAAAGGAAACTGAACTAAAGATGAGACAGAAAGGAAAGGAAATGGGAAGAGGGAAGGAAAGGATGGATGGGTGGAAGAGAGGGAGATGTACATATATGCAGTGTATCTCTGAAACAAACTTGCCTACATTACTGAGGGACACAAAGTCTGAGTAAACAGGTGTAAAGCTAATTTTGGGAAAAAAAGACTCAAAACAGAAAAATCAATTAATCATTTCCTAAATCCATACATGGAATCAGATGCTATTGAAAATGTTAATAGGATTTTTAAAAATTGGAAATATATTCTTTTCTTTCAGTGACCAAGAAGAGAATAATGATATTGCATTGACAGTTAGAAGGGTGTTGAAATTGTCAGCATTTACAATTGGAGGAGTTTTATCTAAGTATCTGGGATCTAATTTGGGAGGAAAAAAAGGAAGACTGTGCTACACTAAAACTACTTTTGTGCATGATGAAATGCACAAGCTGAATGGTGTTGACCCTAGCTACACTTATGGGAGAAGTCTGTTCTTCCTGCCCCAAACACCCTCCCGCACACCGCATTCTTCTACGTGAAGATCACTTGGTCACCCTACTGGGTGGGCCTTGTTGACCTGTGGGTTAATCTGCCATTATTTCCAAGTCATCAGACTCGGTTTGAAAGTTCATTTCTATACTTTCAAAAACACAATTTTAATGGAGTAATTTAATTTAACTTTGGGCACTTTTGCCTAATTTTTCCACATATTTTGTTCCTATGGTGGTAATGTTGTATTGATAAAATAAGTTCTTACAATAAAAAAGATCCAACTATAGTTATGATTTAAACAGGAGAGACATTTGCTCCTCTCATGTAAGAGTCCAAGTATAAGAAGCCAAGGGCCAGCTCTCTGGTTACTCTTGCATTCTCATCACAGTTTTGCACATTAGCTCTAAAATATCTGCTGTGTCTCCTGCAACCACAACTGCGTGTCAGTGGGTTGCAAAGGGAAAAACATGTCAAGAAGTCGTTCCTTTAAAGAATGAATATCACTTAGGCTAAATGATCTCAAGCCCATCTAGAACATAAACATCTAACTACTAAGAAGTCTTAAAAATCTAGTGAACATCTGAGGGACTGTTATGGTTTGGGTCTAGATGTCCCTCCAAAGCCTCATACAGTCATAGGAGGGGCTTTTTCAGAGGTGGCTTTATCTAGAGTGTGTGACACCAGGATTAAGGGTGGGTGATTACTAAATCAGTTCACTGATTGGTTTGACACTACCCTAATCCTGGAAACCTGGGTACAATATAAGGGACAGAGAGGCTTGTCTTATCTTCTGTTCGCTTGCTCTCTTCTGCCTCCCATGAACTATTCTTTGCGATGCCCCTCTGCCATGCCGCCCTTCCAGGGAACCAGCCGATGATGGACTGAAACCTCTACAAACTGTGAGCTACATAAACTTTTCCTCCCTTAACTTGTGGGTGCTGAGCATTTTGTGTCAGCAAATGGACAAACTAAGACAGTGCCCATGTGTCCAGGTAAAAGTAAATAATTGAAGTAAAAGAACTAAAGGAAAAGAAAGATTATGACATTAGGGGGAACTGGTAATCTCTGACATAAGAAATTTTCATCCATATATTTATACCCCCATCTAATTCTAAAACTAATTACAGAACATCCTTACAACACAAGGTTGTGTTGTTGTTGTTACTGTTGTTGTGTATGTGTTTTCAGTACTGGGGATTGAACAGGGGGCCTTCACAATGAGCTGTATTCCCAGCCCTTTGTCTTTCACTTTCAGATAGTATTTCACTTTGAAGTTGCCTAGACTGGGATTGAATTTGCAATCCTCCTACTTTAGCTTCCCAGAGAGCTGGGATTATAGGCATGTGCTGCCATTTCAGGCTTGTAGAGTCTTTTTATTAAGGCAGTGATACAGAACAGAAGAATAGAAAGGTCAAAAGAAGTAGATGTGTCTTATGGTGTAGATCTAACCCAAAATTTCATGTGTGTGGAAGGTGATCAGGATCATAAGGGTCTACATTCATCAGCTCATCCATTGATAACTTCAGTAGCTGTTGGGAGGTGGGGCCTAGTCAGAGGAAATGGGATACTGTGGTGTGAACTGTATCTTGTTTCTGGCTCCTCCCACCTCTCTCTTCTTCCTGAGGTGAACAGCTTTCCCCCACTAAGATCTTACACTATGCTTTGGAGCCACTGAAGTATGGACTGAACCCATGGAAGTTGTGAGTCAAAATAAACGTCTCCTCCTTTAAGATGTAGGTGGTAGGATTTTTGTATCAGTGGCAGCAATGCTGATTAATACAACCTCACACTGACAGACTGTTCTTTTTTGTTTATTTGTTCATCAGTTTTACCAGTTCTAAACACAACGATAGTTGAGAGGCTGAGAAATCATGCAGAAATTTTTGCTGTCTCACTGAGCTGGAGGAACAAAACTGAGCATGAACTCACAATGAGGAAGAAACTTGTGGATATTCCCTGGCTCTCAGCTGGGATCCACAATGAATCCACTAGGAGAGAGAGGAGTGGAAAGTGACTTCCAGTGACTGAGCCTTGGGGATCAGGCTCCAGGTCAGAAGCAAGAGACAGACCTCTAGCCTAATATTCTGACAGAAGCAAACTAAATCAACTATGAAAGAAAATAAATTTTCCAGACTCAAAATAAACTTTTCTATGCAATGATTTGTATCTAATCAAAACCAACCAGATGTACAGACTTTTTTAATTATAGGAAGAAAACAAATAGTAATGGGGAATCTAGGCTATCTGTTTAATAAAGTCATAAGAAATGAACTTTAAAATAAATATAATTAATAATTCAAAGATTAAGAAATGCAGAACTCAATGAATGAAATGTATAGCAAATTAGATGAGTGACCTGAGAGTCACTTTCAGGCTCTTAGATGACTCACTTAAGAGACTGAGTCAAAATTGGAGCCTGAGGCTTTGGCTGAGAAGGCATATGAGCCCATGACCCCTTTCCTCCAAGGCCCAGCCCTGAAGAATCCTCATCTGCCACCTCTCTGCTACCTCCCTGGACCTTCTCACCCTCGCCTGCTGGATGTGGGCTACCCATTAGGTCATACAGCAGCCCCCAGTACTGTGAATGGAGGACAAATGGTATAAAAGGGATTCAGTGGCGCCTTCCTGCCACTGCTCACCTTCCTGTGGCCACTATGGCCAAAGTTGTGATTCTGGGCAGGTGCCTGTCTCAGCAGGGCCTATACCCTGATAGAGTGTCAACTGAGTGATCTATGAGGATGAGAGCAACCAAGCCTACTGTCCAGTGTCTTGTCAAGTTGCCTAGACATAACCCAAAATTGCCAGCCATCCTCTTGCCTCAGCCTCACAAGTAGCCAGAAATACAGGCTTGCAACCCATTCCCAGATTTGTCCACTTAAACTTGGTGGCCAGTTTCCTGCAGCTTCTTTGGAGTATAAAGAAAACTCCTTGTAAAGCTGATGTCCTTGGAACTAGTGGTGCCTGCCTGGAAACAGCCAAGCCAGCAGGGGATCTGAGCCTGATGGAGGAGAGCAGCGCCCTGTGCTTTGCTAAAGCTGTTGCAGGTGAGCTGTTGGTGCTCCGGCCTCCACAAGGTCATGCAGAGAGAGGGGAAGAGGAAGTGGCCACCCTAGCTAGCTAGGGGGCTAGAGCAACTTCTGCTCAGTTGGGGATACAGGGATGGGTGGGAAATAAGGTGGCAGGAGCTACAAATGTGCTCAAGCAAGACCAGTGAAGATTTCATAATCAAGGGCAGTGTGTGGTTGCTGAAGACAGCAGGGAACACTATGGACTGACTATCCAATTTTCATTTCAAAAGGTTCATAGTCAATAAAATAGCATAATCTTCCCTTGGATTTTGGCTCTCCCCATTCTTTCCTTTCCAGAGTCGGACTCACAAACTCCTCAGCATTCTTCTGCATTCCTATTGCCCCCGTATCTACCTGGAACATATGTTCCGCCAACCACCTGCTTTCCCCGTCCTCTTCAAATCCATCTTGTTTTTTACAAATACTGCTCTAGGGACTACTTCTCTAAGCAAGGTAGATATGACCACACTGTGTGTCACTAGAATGTGTCTGTCCTGGCAACAGGAGTCTTGTCTCTATAGCCTGGATGTCCCCACTACCTACTTAGTATGTGTAGCACTTAGAAAGGTGCTCAATAGATGCTCACTGACTGAATCGAGTTCCAAGAGCCTCTTATCAGGGGCTTAGAGAACTTAATATAACTCACATTCATGGGTTCCACATCTGTGGATTTTACCAACCACAGGTGAAAAATAGAGTTAAGAATCTATACCTGTATGGAACCTCTACAGACATTTTTTGTCATTGTATCCTACAGAATATAGCACAACAGCTATTGATTGACATGATACTAGGTATTTATATTAGTTAGCTTTTAGTTGATGGGACAAAATACCTGACACTTGCAACTTAAAGACAAGAGATAGTTTCAGAGATTTTAGGTCATGGTTGGCTGGATCAAAAGCTAAAATACTGTGGTTGAAGGGCAGGGCAGAGAAAAGGTGCTCAACTCATAGCATCTAGTAAGCAGAGTAGTGGATGAGCCCCAGAGGAAGGGACCAGGGGTTGTATATTAGTCTCCAAGGTCATGCAGATAGTACACAACCAGACACATTAAAATTATGCTTTACTAATCTAGGAATCTCAAACTGATCAAGTGGACAATCAAGATTAATCATCACAGTATTATAAGCAGTCTAGAGATTATTTAAAATACATGGGAGGATATATGTAGCTTGTACTCAAATACTGTGCTATCCTATGTAAGGAGACTATTTTGGTAGTTCCCCACCACAATGGGGAATGACATGCTGTTTCAATTGACTTAGTGGGTTTGATGACATAGGGCTTCTAGTCAGTGTCACACACAGTCACCAGATTTTTCAGATTTATATGTTTTAATAAAGAATTAAGAAGGGTCAGTGAAAACTTCTAGCATGATTCAGAAAAGACTGAGGTTATCAAAAGGGAAAAGAAAATCTTCCCTCTTCTAAAGTCTGTTCTAAGGTATTGTCGACCCTTTCATTCTTTATTAGAATATCTTCATTGTACTCTTCTATAAGGCCTTTCTTTATCATTCTACATATCTTTCATTCTTTTTTTTTTTAAATTGAGTTTATTGGTACATTTAGGGATACAGTACAGTTACATTCATTGTTGGGATCATGTACCTTTACATGGCAAGTCTTGATTCTCATTTTTTTCCCCTTACCTCTGCCCTCCCTTCACCCCCTCCTCCCCTCCCCATCTACAAACACTTTATTTTCATCTTTTCATTCTCTCA
>NW_022900923.1:14907184-14930309 GCF_012274545.1 Fukomys damarensis
CGCGCAGGCCGGGAGCTCACACGCACGCCGCCGGGTGATCGCAGACAGGCAGGTAGGCAGGCAGCTGAAAAAAACCCCCTCTGGGGTCCTTGGGTCCTTCCTGGGTCTTCATATCTTTCATTCTTAAAGGACTGCCTATCTGGCCGTTGAGCCAGTTACAAGTGACTTCAATTCTTTGCTGTAGATGAACTTAAACAATTTTTGGAACTTTAATAGTTGAGGAGATCATTCTGTAGGGTACTTCCTTTAAAATATTATGGGTCATTTTTTTCCAATTCCTGGACCACAGGGTCTTTGTCTTGGAGCACCTGCTCAAAGCTGTAGCAGCAGGGAACCCTTACTTTCAGGGATCTCCTGCCTCAAAGTCCAAGGAGCTCTAACTCTGTGTAGCCTCACCTCCTGTCACATTATCCTCAATCTCCTCTTCTCACTCTTTCCTGCCCATTTCTTTACACTGACTAATAGCATCCCATGAAAAGTGAAAACGGAAATATTCACGAAGCCTTTACTAATGTGGCAGGCATTGTGCTCAGTAGTACCAATGTTTGTTCATGAAAAGTTTAATGACTACACACAGAATTGGTCATAACAACAACAAAAGTTGGAGTCAGTCTGTTCATCAATAGAGAACTGCTTAAAAATTAAAGTTATAAAATGAAACAGTACATACATTTTAACAAAATGAGGTAGACACATTTTTTGGCACAGAAAAATACTTATAATATCTAAGTAAAAAATCATAAAAGTTATGATAGTTTTAAAAACAACATGTAATAGCTTATTGTTTTAAAAAGCTGCGATAATACATACATTGATATGCTAATATTACTCTATCCTGAGGGTGGACCATGAGAAGTTCTTATTTCTTACTAAAAGAAATAAGGTAAAGAAGGACATTTAAAAAGAAAAGAAGGAAAAAGAGAGAAATATGGAAAAGATTGTAAAAAAGAAGGGAGAATTGTAGTGACTGGCATTTACCAGGCAGTCAAATAAGTTGAATGAATGAGCAAATAAATAAATGAAAAATGGAGGAGTATAACAACACGCCAGTGTAGACTCATCAGTTGTAACAAAGGCACTGTTCTGGTACCTCAGGAGATGCTAATGATGGAGAGGCATTTCATGAGTGGGGGTAGGGAGTATATGGCAAATCTCTGAGCCCATGGCTCAAATCTGCCATGAACGAGAAACTGTTCTGAAAGATAAAGTCTGCTCAAAAAAGGAAAGGAAAGTGGAAGGAAGGCAGCTGCCCTGTCTTCTATCCTATTTGTTTGCAATTCTGGCCCAATGAGGCAATAAATAGAGGCTGAGAGAAAGATGTCTAAGATCCAAACATTTCCCTGAAATAACAGTACCCTTATTTAATTTCCCCCTTGGCAAATGCAGTGTATGTTCCAATCCAATAACATGTGGATTCTCCAGGGGAAGAGACTTCACTTGACTTTACGTGGTCACCCCAGCATCTAGAACAGTGCTGTCACACAGGAGATGCTGAAACAATATCTGTAGAATGAATGAGTGAGTGAATCAACTTTCTGCAGTTCCCAAGGGCCAGAGGGTGATACATGGGTCTTGGAAAATGAGAGATAAATGGAGAGACTGCAGCGAAAAGAAAGAAAACTAGAACAGTAAAAGAAAAAGATGTGCTTTAATCCAGACCTTTACTGATTCCCCCCCTACCCATCCAACCACCACTACCACCCTCCTTCCACCTGCGCAACCTTATATAAAACTCATGTGACTAGAATCTCAAACAGTGAAGGCCGTGCATAAAGATTTCATTATAACCTCAATATTTACCCTTAATAATGACTTGTTTCATCTCTCAGTAGAAAAATGTTCACATAATTTTGCCAAGTATCCTATATACCTACAAAATAAAATTAAATTTATCCAAAATACAACATGAAAATATATTCTTTGAAGTTAATGGCTGACTTTCTTTGCTTTCATAAAGCAAGCTATCTTTAGGTTGTCCTTGAATCTTCTTTTAGTGCTTAAGAGTAAATGTTATTTAGTAAAATGATTTTTAAAAATATATGTACCATATGTGTCAATGAATGACCACAAAGTGAACACATCTTAGCTACAATCTAGCTCATTAAATAGAAGATTAATAACATCCCACAAACCTTCCTTAAGCCCCTTGAAATTTCCCCCTCCACGTTTCAGAATACATTTTTTGAGTCTGCCTTCTTCACTTAATATTATGTTTCAAGCTCTCCCACCCGGAGCCACCATTGCTCCAGCACCAGGAAGGTAGCCCCCTTAACTCCCTTTACCCACCCCCCCACACTCTCAGACCTCCTGATTGTGCCAGTCTTTGGACCCACTCTGCAGAGGCAGAGGTTGTCATAAAGGGTATTTTTCTGAGTTCCCAACTTTGAACATCTTTAAAGAAAGGGTGGGCGAAACCTGTAGTAGAACGGTGTGCAGTTCAACCATTCAGAAGGTTGGGGAACTCAATCTGGGCCTTGCAGCCCGAGGTCAGTCTGTGTCATGGGGTTCAGCCATCAGCTAACTGAGATCAGGGGTCTTGCATCCTAGCTCTGTCTGAGCCATTAAATGGTAAATATACTATATTTAAAAGTTTGTTCATTGCAGACATGTTCTGGACTGCTTCTTGATTTCAATTTAATTCAAATGATTTAAGGGAGATAGACTAGTGACTACCACAGGTGGTCAGTTTCCAAGTTGTGCTTGATCACAATGTGTTGCTGATGGTATCAGCTGGGATAAAGGATTGTGGTTGATTCAATGAACTGTTTTCTCTGATGTTATGAAGATGAGAATGTCTGTGGGTCATTACAGACCCAGAAGCTAGGGCACAACTATATCAGGAATATTTGGGTGATAACCCAGAGATTAAACCAAGGACAGCCCAACATCAAAAATAAAAATGAGAAAACACTTAAGCAAGACACAAAGACAGACTTCCAGTTCACCAATGGCAAACAGTAGGGCAAATGAGGACGAAGAGGCCGATACTGAACTACCAGGACACCCTGAACTCAAAGCACAGGAAGTAAGAAAACAGATCAATCAGGCTCTAGAAAAATTCAAAACAGAAATAATTTCCCAGATAACCATAGAGATAGTGAGCAAAATGGAAGTCGTGATTCGAGACTCTAGAGCAGAAACTGACAAAAAATAGATGAGCTCAGGACCACGATAGAAGCCATGAAGGCCCAACATAAGAAAGAAATGGAAAAAATAAATGCCCAACATAGGAAAGAAATGGAATCCATAAAACAGATTCAAACAGATATCCAGGAGATTAAACACTCCATTGAAAGTGTACGCAACAGAATAAAAGAATGCGAAGATAGACTCTCAGATATAGAAGATAAGATTGTAGTCAGTGACTGTGAAAAGAGAGGTCTCTTAAAAACAGTAGGGAATCATGAGAAATCAATCCAACAACTCCTAGGTGATGCAAAGAAGAATAACATAAGACTGCTAGGAATCCATGAAGTAGCAGGAGAAAATACAAATGACTTAAAAAAGCTGTTCACAGAATTAATGACAGAAAACTTCCCAAACAGAGGGGAAGAATTTGACATTCAGATAACTGAGGCATATAGGACCCCAACTAGCCACAATAAAAAAAATCTACACCTAGATATATAATAATCAAGATCCCAGAAACCCAACAGAAGAACAAAATACTACAAGCAGTAAGAGAAAAGAAACAAATCACGTGCAAAGGAAAGCCCATCAGAATCACAGCAGACTTTTCAACACAAACCCTTAGGGCAAGGAGAGCCTGGAGTGAGATATTTCAAGTACTAAAAGAGAACAACTTCCAACCTAGACTGATGTATCCTGCAAAACTCTCTTTCAAAATGGATGGGGAAATAAGATTCTTCCATGACAAAGAACACCTGAGAAACTACATGAATACCAAACCAGCACTACAAGCAATTCTAAACAAGATCCTAGAAAAAGACAGTGAAGGCAACAACACCATGAGGCCCAACAGAGCAAATCAAATAGGCAAGGCAAGAAACTAAAAGAAGGTAAAAAAGTAAAAAGAGTCAACAAAAGGCCAATAACATGACAATAATAAATCAGTACATATCAGTTATAACCATCAATGTCAATGGCCTGAACTCACCAATCAAGAGAAATAGATGGGCAAAATGGAATAAGAAGTAAAATCCAACAATATGTTGTATACAAGAAACACACCTAGTGCAAAAAGAAGCCCACAGACTGAAAGTGAAAGGATGGAAAACAATTCTCCATGTGACAGGAGCCCCCCAAAAAAGCAGGGGTAGCAATCTTATTTGCAGACAAAGCAAATTTCAAACCAAAACTGATTCTAGTATTATCGATGTAGGATGGTACTGTATCATACCTCTGTGAATGTAAAATAGCTTGTACCTGCTTTATGATATGTAGTAGTGACCATGCTTTATCAGAGCTATTTTTAATGATATTACTCTAGAATGTTCTCTTTCCACATGATGATTAAGATGCTAATAAAAAAAAATGGTGCCAGGTACCACAACAGCAACAGAACTTTGCTGTTTTCTGGGTATTATTCTTTTCTTTGTTTTTTTGTTTTTGTTTTTTAATGGAATGTGCTGAATGTTTATAATTTTGTTCAGATGACTACAGAACCTGGAAAAGCTGTTGCTGCTATTGATATACACATATATATACACATATAGATATATAATTTGAATTTTTGGAAACTTTAACTGTGCTGTCAACTTTGGAAAAAGTTATCCCAATTTACTGTATTGAGTTGGCATTGTACAAAAATTGACAGCCATATTGGTCTAGAAATGTTAATTTTTTTTCCATTTGTACAGGGGTAACACACTGTATTAAATATGTAAGGTCATATCTATGTGGGTTTGATTACAGAAATTAATAAAGTATTCTCTAAATAATGAAAAAAAACCAATAAGATAAGACTACAAGAGCAAGAAGCAATTTAAATATGTTCAGGGACCATTTTCATCTCCAAAATTAAGGATTATTTTAATCTTACATCATTGCCTTTTCTCTTTTACTTTCCTTTTTAGTTTTATTTTAGGATTCCCTATTTTTAATGTTCATACAGAGATTTCTTTAACTGAAATACCAAATAGTTTCTCTGGTGTGAAAATCTATAATAGTACACAGGATCCTAATGAGATAATTAATAATGTGAAATAGGAAGTAAAGGGCTAAAGGTGTAGGAAAAGTGGGAAGGTTGGGGGAAAGATAATAAGGGAGAGGAAAAAAATACGAGAAATTGAAAAAATGGAAATAAAGTGTTTGGAAATGGGGAGGAGGATAGGAGGGGGTGAAGGGAGGGCAGGGACAAGTGGAAAAAATGAGAACCAAGACCTATATGTAAAGGTACAGGATCCCAATAATGAATGTAACTGTATTGTTTACCTAGATTGTACCAATAAACTCAATAAAAAGAAAGAAAAATATTGTGTTGCAAGGGTCTTCTATGTTCTATGCAGCATTAGTTTATCCACTTCCGTTGCTACATGGCAAAGTTTTCTTGACACAGTCCCTGCACATAATAAGCCCCGTATGTCAGCTTGTTTACATGTTAGCTCTGACTGTTTTCACCCTAAACCAGCAGAGTTGTTACAACATCATGTAATACATCACATGCATTACTGGCTATAGCATATGTTTATGTTCAACTTCAATGGTTACTGCCAGTTTTTCCCTCCCACCAACAGTTTTTGAACATTTGCCATTTCCCATGCTACCTTAATGTATAGCATATGGGGACAGCCAGTAATTTAAGTCCTTCAACTTTGTGGTTCTTACTCAGATTTTCTTGGCTCTTTTCTTGACTAAGTGTTAAATATCCATAGAAAGTCTGGCATCAACTTGTCTAATTTCATACACACTCCAAACTGCAAGTAAGAATTTGGGATTGCACTCAATGTGCAATAGATAGATCAATTTAGGGAGAAAGGACACGTGATATTTAATATTTTAATCCGTGAACATGATATATAATTTTGACTCATTTTAATTTTCTCATTTTCTGTGCATCCTTTTTGAACATGTTTATTTACTAATGAATATTCAATAATTTTGGGGAATTACTTGGTATTTTTAAACATTTCTACTTATGTATTGCTGTATAGAAACCCAATGGATTTCCAGTGATCTTGTATGTTCAAATTTTGCTAAATTCAATTGATTATTTTTCATGATTCTTGGTATTTTAAATATGTGATTAATTGGGTACAAACTTTCTAAATTTTCTTTTCTGTAATCAAATTGAGACATTTCATTTCTCTTATTGCCTTATTTCAGTTTTGGAAATTTCTTGGTCATTATCTGTTCCAACAGTTTTGTCATCTATCTGATTTTCTCCTTCTTCTTCTTCTAGAATGCATATATTAGAACTTTTAGTCATGTTTCACATTAACGCATGCTTTTTTCATATTTTCCATTCTTTCTTCTCCTTTGATCTTGAGGCTGAACACTATTGTGACATATTTAATCCTTTAATGCCCCACAAGCACTTTAATTAGCAGTAGAGTGCAAACTTCTCAGGAGAACCAGAGCCTGCACCAAGTCTTGAGATGTATATGTATGAAATGTAACATTGCAAATAATATATTATATTATAATAAATATAATTGATCTTGGCTTCGATATAAAGTATTGCTATATAAAAGCACTATTACTGATCCAATCACAAGGTTATGGTTTACAAGACATGCACCAGAATTTAGGAATTTAGGTGATAACTCTGAAAGAGTAATATGAAAAGACTCAGAGCTTAAAGATGAATATGAAAGGGACTTAATGCCATTTCTTAGGCAACAGGTGAGGTGAAAAGTTTACCAGAAATATCACAATGTCCATCTGAACAAGGCCAAGGTCTGTTGGTTCATAAAATAGATGTTTCTCAAATGAGGAAAACAAGCCACATTTAATAATTTTCAAAGGGTCATTCAATGATTACTAGAGTCTCTGAGAAACTGAATGTTCCCATTCCTAACTGGTTATGCTGGCTCAGCTTTACTGCCACACAAAATGAAAATGTTCCAGAAGATGGCGAAATAGCCTAATGGACTGTCATAGGCTAGTCACAGGGAAGCCCAGATCCTAGGAACTAGAGTAGGTGGCCACCTCTGGAGAAAACATCCATCTACACACTGGCATAGGAGAGGAAGCCATTTCTGTAGATCAGGCCAAAGTCAAACTCATGTTTAAGCAAGATCTTTAAGAGTTTCTACTTCCCCAAGATGCAGCCCAGAGAAGAAAGCCCTCACTAAGACACGCTACAAAGCTCACTGCCCAGTGCTGCCCTGGCTGCTTGTGCTGTCCTCATGAAGCATTCCAAGAAGTAGCTTCCAGTCTCAGCATAGGATCTTGGCACAGCCTTCTGCCCCCAACCCCAGGTCTGCTCTGAGAGTCCAGCCAGGTCCCTATGAGAAAACTTACAGACAACAACAGAATTACTGCCAGTTGTCCCTTGCAGAGCCACTCTAAGAGAATTAGGCCAGCAAAGATTCTGGGGAAAGAGAAGTACATGGAGGTGAAAAGCCCAGGCAAACCATGCAGCAAGAGGCCTAAGTCCTCGCTTCCTAAGCAATGACTGCAACAGGAGTGTCTGCTCCTCCTGACCCACTTGCTCTCTTCTCAATCCTGCTCTGTGTCCCTTAAAGTTGGCTGGGTGCACACTGTCAGGAGCTGGAGGAGCAGAACTATGTCAGATACATCATCCTTGACACCAGCCTGTGGAGTCACTGTAGCTTAGGTCTTTCATACCAACCAAGGTACTGCCTCTCTTAGGGTGGCCCTCTTTATACTACTCTTCCCATTACCTTCCTCCTCTATGTGGGCCTGGGGTGTGTAGCTAACCGACAGCACCTGCACTATTTCTGGGGTTCCTTACAACTCTGCTCCCACCTTTGTAAAATGCCCTATATTAAGCCCTCTTGAGAGCATCCTCAATCAAACTTAACTTGTTTTTTTCTGGTGCATGCATGTGCACGCGCACACACACACAAACACACACACACACACACACACACACACACACTGCTATAGTCAGTGATTTGGCAAGGAAATACATTTAATACAGGACAAATAATTTAAAGGACTATTTTATGATATTTACCCAAAAAGTAAAATACAGAAGCGTGCAAGAGATTAGCCACAAACTAGAGGCCTAAAGAATCCAGCCAACAGCCTGGATCCCACAGCAATATCCCACACAAGTACAGCTAAAGGCCTAGAGTCCAAAGAAATGTCCCCCATGAGTGTAGCCAGTGGCCTAGAGCCCACAGCAATACCCCATGGTTGTCTGCATTGAGGATCTTCACCTGGAAGGCCAAAAGGCAGAAGCCAGAAAACCTACACTGGTGGTATGAAGAATTTGTACCACCAGTCTGAGGGATCTACGTTGGAGCCAGGAAGTAATGCTCAAGGTGAAGATCAGAGCTCCCCTGATGAGAACATCAGCCATTCCTCATTGACAGCAAGGCCCTGAGCTTCTCCTCCAGTGAGAACAGCCAAGTTTGTATCAGGAAAATCATGTGCACCAAGCTTCTCCTAAAAAAATCAACAGTCTACATCTCCGGATCTTTCCTAACTGTTCCCCTTCCCACAAGCCAGTTCCAAAGGCTCTTAAGCCACATGGCCAGGTAATCGTCAATAACCCTACTCCTGGTACCCAATTTCTGTGTTAGGTACTTTTCTCTCATTGCTGAGACAAAATACCTGACACCTAAAATTAGAAGGGCAGGGATTTATTTGGCTAACAGTACATAGAGGTTTCAGTATAGAATTGGTGGGCTCTGAGGCTGGGATGGCCAACAGACATCACAGAGGAGAAACAACACGGCTCACACAGGTAGCAAAAGCAACAAGGGGAGTTTAACAGCATCTTTCTCCCCCTTTTATTTTATTCACACTACCAGAATTAGGGCAGTGCCAAACCAATCACTCACGTGTAGTGGTTTAGTAATCACATGCTCTTAACTCCAGTATCACATATTCCAGATTCAATTACCTCTGAAAAAGAAAATTCCACCTCATTCACATAAGGATTTGGGGGGGACGTCTAAATACAAACCATAACACACACTAATACGTAGGACTGCCTGCCCTTGTTTCATGTAATGACCTTGCCTACAACCATCATCCCTACCCCTCCACATGCAATGCTAACTCTAGGTTTGGATTTATGGGAAGGCCTCTGTGTACTCCACAGTCCCCAACTCCCATAGGTCCCAGCCAAGCACAAGGCCGCTCTGCTGGCCTTCAGTCTTCTCAAACTTACTGGTGGACCTTCCATGGTTCCCTATTCAAGTGGCCTGAGTCGGAGCCTCATTCCCTTGAGTGTTCCTCCTTTGTGACTTCATGCACTTAAGTCACTCGGGAGGCAGTGCAGAAGGTTCCATCCTAGAGTCTTGGTCTCAGTAGCAGGGACAGCAGGCCTAGCCAGCCCAGAAGGCTATGTGTCTTCAGTGTAATTGAGATTGCTGTTGACCCAGGTCTTGCAATGACAGAGAATTCAGCCTCAGGGACACAGGGTCCTTCTGGGACCATGGATGATACAATTATCCTCAAGCGTCGAGGATACATAATGGGCATAAATTTGGGAGAGGGTTCCTATGCAAAAGTCAAATCTGCTTACTCAGAGCGCCTAAAGATCAATGTGGCAGTTAAGATCATTGACAGGAAGAAAGCCCCGGCAGACTTCCTGGAGAAATTCCTTCCTCGGGAAATTGAGGTTATGGCCATACTAAACCATCGCTCCATCATCAAGACCTATGAGATCTTCGAGACATCACAGGGCAAGGTCTACATTGTCATGGAGCTTGGGGTCCAAGGTGACCTCCTCGAGTTCATCAAAACCCAGGGGGCCCTGCAAGAGGATGATGCTCGAAAGAAGTTCTACCAGCTCTCCTCGGCCATCAAGTACTGCCATGACCTGGACATAGTCCACAGAGATCTCAAATGTGAGAATCTTCTTCTTGACAAGGACTATAACATCAAAGTGTCAGACTTTGGCTTCTCCAAACGCTGCCTGCGGGATGACAGTGGTCAGCTGACACTTAGTAAGACCTTCTGTGGGTCAGCAGCATATGCAGCCCCTGAGGTGCTGCAGGGCATCCCCTACCAGCCCAAGGTATATGACACCTGGAGCCTGGGTGTTATCCTTTACATCATGGTCTGTGGCTCCATGCCCTATGATGACTCTAATGTGAAGAAAATGCTGCGTCTCCAGAAGGAGCACCGTGTCAACTTTCCACGCTCCAAGCACCTGACCAGCAATTGCAAGGACCTCATCTATCACATGCTGCATCCCGATGTCCACCGGCGGCTGCGTATAGATGATATCCTTGGCCATGCCTGGGTGCAGCCCAAGGTACAGAGTCTAGTCTCTGCAGTCCCTAACTTGGGGGAGAGCTCCCGGAGCACTGACCCCTCTCAGACTCCTGAACCTACCCCTGTCAAGAAGCCTCCCATCAAGCCTGAGCCTCGGGAAGAGGCACAGTCTGAGGCAGGACCTGAGGCACAGCCTGAGACAAAACCAGACAGTAAGGTGCCAGTGGCCAGGCAGCTGGAGACTCTGGGTTTCCCCAGCCTGCAGCAAGTCCAGAAATCAGAGGAGGGTCCAGCCCAGCACCTGCAGAGCAGCCCACCCAGTGAACCCACTGCAGTCCCAGTAGAGCTGGTGGACTGAACCCTGAGCCTGAAAGAAGGCAAAGAATGAGCTCTTACTTTGTCAGTTCTTCTCCCTCCCCTTGCATTTGATAACTCACATGGCTATGGACACAATAAACCATTGAAATAGTGCAGGCTCCAAGGGAATGTCTTTGCCCAAATGATTGCAGTCTTGGGCTCTCTGCTGCTTCACACTTGGATTGGGACTTCTCATTCCTGGGAAGTATCCCAGTGTGCCCAGGCCAGACTGGGACCTTATGTCCTACCAGGGGCAGCCACATCAGCTGAAGGCTGGGATGGGGGCTGAGGGAGAGCTGGAGGGGCAAGGTCAGAGCAGATTGCTGAGTGAAGAAACAGAGAGGAAAGTGAGGCAGATGTAGCATCGAGGTGAGGGAGGGTTCCTCAGAGACATGCTGAGAAGGAAGGTGGCTGCTTGCAGAGGAGGGCTGCGAGGCCAGGGCACCTGGCACTGGGACGGTTGGCTTTGGCTGCATTTGGGGCCAAGAGTCTAACCAGCCATGGCACCATTCCCCCAGAGCACCTATGGGCACAGGCTGTGGGTGGAAGTTAGGTGGAGACTGCAGAAGGCAGATTGGCCAGCTTGTCTGTCTTTCTTGAGCTTCTCCACCCTCAGGATCACATTTTTCCCTGTTCTGCCCATCATGGGTTCCCCCCATGTGAAGTAGTGCTCTGATTCACCCCATCCTGTGTTTGTTCTCCAGCGTAGAATTGAGAAGTCCCATAGGATGGCCCAGTATATTTCAGAGTCCCGTGTGGCTTTGACTCAAAAGTGACATCCCTGGCCTTCTGCAGATGATGAGAAGCTGGCATCAGCAAGTAAGATAAGCATCTTCACAGAGCATGCTCTGACCCTGCAGGCAGGAAAGACAGCCACCGGTGTCTTGTGGCAGGTGTGGCCTGCCTTTGTCGCCACTGGCTGCCACATGCCCCATGCCCTGCTGGCACTATTTCCTGGTCAGTCCTCTTCTATCCATAGTGGCCACTTTCCCTTCCCCTTTTTCTGGATGACCTTGAGGAGGCTGGAGCAACCATAGCTCACCTGCCCGGCTCTAGCAGAACACACAGCACTGCTCTTCTCCATCAGGCTTGGATCCACACTGGCTTGGCTGTTCCCAGGCAGGTACCACTGGCTCCAAGGACACGAGCTTTGCAGAGAGTTTTCTCCACACCCCAAAGAAGCTGCTGGAAATTTGGCCACTGAGTTTAAGTAGATGAATCTGGAAGTGATGGCACATACTTGTAATCTGTGCCACTTGGAAGGCTGAGGCAGGAGGATCACAATTTCATACGCAGGCTAGGTAACTTAGAAGATCCTGAACAGTAGACTTGATCACTGTTATCCTCATGAATTGCCAAGTCTTCATGCTGCCAGGGGACAGGAGTACACTTGATGGCACTCGTTGGACAAGCGTCCTGCTCAGGGTTTTACCCCAACTCTGGACACAGTTGCTGGGTGAAAGCAAGAATCAGGGAAACATCATAGTGTCTCTTAGACATAATTTATCCTCCATTCCTAGTCCTTGGGGTCACTGTGACCCTGTGGGGATGCTGGACAGGCTGAGAGAGCCAGGGACAGGCACAGGGAGGGAGCAGGCGAGGGCTCCCCAGGGCTGTGGTGCATCTTGGCCACAGAGGAACAGGGCAGTGGGCTCAGGCTCATGTGCATGAGAGGACGTAGCCTTAGGCCTTGATTTTCTCTCCTCTAATTTTCTTTTAAATTCTTCTAATCTGTTTCTTTCACCCATTGAATTTTGTGTTATTTAGTCTTTTGAAATGTATTCATCAAATTTATTTTACAGTTCATATCTTCTAATTTCGATCACTGTATAGCCTGGATCCCCTTTTTGTTATTTTCTTCTTGTAATAAAAAATTTCTGTCTGGCTGGTTTTAATTAAACATAAGCTAGAATATAGAAGATTTCTCTTCTCGCAGTAAGGATCTAGTTTGCCTCCTAAGGGCAGTTAGGCTAGTGGTCTATGTCCTGCCTCTGACCTGGAACCTGAGTCCCAAGGCTCAGTCTCTGGAAGCGATGACCTCGTTCCATTCCTCTCCCTCCTAGTGGAGTCATAGGATCCCAGGTGAGAGCCAGAGAATGTCTACAAGGTTCCTCCTCACTGTGAGGGGGCTCAGTTTTGTTCTTCCAGCTCAGTGAGTCAGTGAAATTTTCTGCAGTTTCTCAGCTTTTCAGCTATCATTGTTGTGGTTAGAATTGGTAAAACCAAAAAAGGAACAGAAGCCCCAAATATCAAGTCTACTTCTTTTGGCTTGTCCAGTCTTTTGTTCTGCGTCACTGCCTACATCTTCATGAAGGTTTCAACGGTTCCCAACTGCCCCTTCTAGTTTTGTTTTGCTTTGCTTTCTTTTGCTTGGAGTAAGCTAAGCTTGGGAGATGCAAATGTTTAAAAAATGTTGTAAATATAAAAACTGGATGAATGAATGACTACAAAGGATTAATATCTCTTAAGTGTCTGCACTCTCCTACATACAATATTTCAATTAATCTCTACTTTCATCTTATAAGGCTGTTCTTATTATTCACATGATAAAATAAAAATCCACAGAATTAAGGTAACTTTGTAAAGGTCACATGGCTAATGTGTGTTCATTCTGAGGTTTGAACACAAGCCTATCTGATTTGTTTTACTCATATAATCAGAGGGTAAAGTTTATTTTTCTGATATATATCGAAGGTGTGAAACAAGATGGTACTTAACTGAAAGAAATGTTAGAGTCAAGAAAATTACCACATCCATTATATGACATAGCTAGATTTTGTATGTGTGGTACTAAGTATAATTCTCATGCTGAGCACCAGATCTCTAGACTAATTCGTCTTTTAAAAAATGCAGTGTTGCCCCTTTGACCTATATATGTGCTTTCTTTCTCTTCTGCCTGGTAAACAGCATTCTACCTCTGTTTCTATGTATTCATTTTTTTATATCCCACATATAAATGAGACCACACAGTATTTTCTTTCTCTTGTTTCACTTATTTCAATAATGTTCTCTAGGTTCAGCTATGCTGTCTCAAATTGCCATGGCATGACATCTGTTTCTTTTACCTTTTATGTAAAGTTGTAAAAATTTTATGTTTGAGAGCCAAATAATTTCTTCAATGCTTTCTGCCTACTTTTCTGCTGGGTTAGTTATTTTTTATAGGTTTGTAATGATTCTTTAGGGAGTGAGCATCCACCCTGTGCCTTTATTACTTGTAAATATATAATCTCAATTTGGCTTTACCTTACAATGATGCTCTGTTTTCACATAATTATTAATCTTTACGGAACTCAATCTTTACTTATAAAGCTCTTCCCTACTGCATGATTATAAAGCAAAATTTCTATGTAATTTTATCTGATTTTATTGGTAATTACATTTTAGCATTTGAGGCTTTGACCATCTAAAATTTATTTGATATAACAGGTAAAAAAGGAACAAAATCATTTTTAAAATTGCAGATGGCTTACCATGTATCTCCACTCTGTTTTGGGAATAGTTCATCACTGTTGGCTTAAGCCTGCGATTCATTTGCAAAATCTGGGTGTTATTTCTGGATGGTATATGCATTCCAGATGATTTTAATTTCTGTAGCTATATTAATGTCTAAAAGCACTATTTCTCCATCCTTAGGATTTTGTGTTAGAACATCCATTATTCTTGCATGGTAACTTTTATACATTAACTTTAGAATCAACATGTCGATTTTAAAAAATCATATTGCTATTTTCATTAGCATCTAATTCTATGTACAGGTGTAGGAGGTAATTGACATTTCTTTGCCTTGAGGTTTTCTTTTCCAAAAGCAGGTTTACACCTTTGGATTCAGATGTTGTGCCCTTCGATTTTGCAGGTTTTCTTCAGAGATACATTTCCCCACATATATTTCAAAGCTTATTTTTACATCTCTTCTTCCTCTGCCCATCTTTCTTTCTTTCCTTTCCTCTTCCTGTCTTTCTACGCTGCCTTCATTCTTCCCTTTTCTCAGAAGCCCTTTCTCTCCACTCACGTTGCTTTTTTCCTTTCATTTCTTCCTCATTCTCTTTCCTTATGTTTTGCCCACTGTACAAGGAATCTTTTCCTCTTGTATACTTTCTAAAGAGTTACTCTTTAAAAAGGAAAGTTACTTATTTGTAAAATTTGAAATGTGTTTTAAACGGAAACTATATATATAGAAGAGTACATATAATAGAGGTACATTTTACAGAATTATAGTAAGGTGAGCATTCACATTCCCTGTATGGGATTCAGAAATATCAAATATATGTGCTTTTGAAACCTTTGAATGCCCCTCCATAAACACATTTCCCTCCTTTCTGCCTCCTTCCAGATAAACTTGTAATGCTGAGTTTGTGTTGAATGTTTGCTTGATTTTTCAAATGATCTTCAGGCAAATTAATATGAGTTCTTCATGCTAATGTACTTTTAATTGTGTTGGCTTTGATGTATTTATGTAATATATGTTCTTTTTTTTTAACTTAACATTAGGTTTGAGGTATTCATCTATTATAGTGAGTGGAGCTACAGTGTTGTTGTTGTTTTTTAAATAAGCTGCCTACCTGACATAAAAGCAAAAGTAGTAGTCAGTCCACTAGAAAACTCACAACAAGCTCTGCCTGCTTAGATCACAAGCCAACTTTTCCAGAATGACGGGCTAAAAATAAATAGCGCATCAGTATCCTTGCCAAAGAACATTTTAAAGGGTGGAAGTGGGGCCCATCTTCTCAAATGCATAGATAGCAATGAAAGAACACAGGATTACAAAGAATCATGGAATCATGACACCATGAAGAGAAACCAATAAAGTTTCAATAATAGACTCCAAAAAGTGGAGGTCTATCATATGACAAAGTATTCAGAAAAATAGTCATTAAGAAATTTACTGAGTTATAGAGGTACAAGATCCCAACAATCAATGTAACTGTACTGTATCCCTAAAATGTACCAATAAACTCAATTAAAGAAAGAAAAAATAAATTTAGTGAGCTACAAGATAATACAAGTAGAAAATTTAATGAAATTTTACAAAACAAAAAGCAAGAAGATTGACAAAGAAAAACAATGAAAAAGAATCAGGCATAAATCTTAGAGAAGAAGAATATAATGACTGAACTGAAAACTTTAGCAGAAAGTTTCAACTACCTAGTTGACCAGGAAGAAGAAAGAATCAAATATGATGAAGGCAGAACCATCCAAGGAAGCAAAACAAAACAAAAAGACAAGCTGGGTATGATGGTGCATGCCTGTAATGTCAGCACTCAGGAGGCTGAGGCAGGAGGAGCTACAAGTTTGAGGCTAACCTAGGCTACATAGTGAGTTCAAGCTTGGGCTGAATTATATAGTGAGACCCTGTCTCCAAAAAAAAAAAAAAAAAAAAAAAAAAAAAGACAAAAGAATTTTAAAAGAATAAATAAAGTATATGGAAATTACAGGGTATTATCAAGAGACCAAACGTTTGCATAATAGGACTTGTAGAAGGAGAAGAAAAACAAAAATGACCAGAAAGCATACTTAGAGGAAAAGTAGTTGAAAACATCTCTCACGTGGGGATAGATTTCTATACCCACATATAGGAAACAGAAAGGTATCCATACAAACTCAACTCAGAGTACACAAGACATAATAATTGTTATCGAAATTAAAGACAAAGAAAAAATTCTTAAAGCAGCAAAAAGGTAAGAAATACATCATACATAAAGGAGTCCTAATAGAAGTATGAGTAGATTACTAAGCATTTCTGTGAGGCAGGAGAGAGTGGTATGATATATTCAATGTGCAGAAGGGAAAAAATGTTAACCAAGAATAGTTCGTCTAGCAAAGCTGTACATCAGAAATGAATATCTATAATATATAAGGAATGTAAACAACTGAACAGTAAAACAAAACAAAATCTAACTAATGGGAAAGAGGATGTTGCCAGAACCTATGCAGTGTGGCTTCTGGCCCCTGTGAGCCACTGTAGCTCAAGGTGAAAGAATAAAGACAGAAACTAGATTTAGAGTGAAGAAGCTGGGTCATGGGACCTGATCAGTGCTGCTGATGACAGCAAACACAAGGGCTCCCAAGCACATTCAGTATTTATTGAATACAATTGTGGGAAGAAATAGAGAGCTAGGTATGCTTTGAAGGCACCTAGTGAAATACTGCAGAACACCTGGCATGATGGTATCAGGAAGGGCTGTTAGGGAGTAAGCACTATTTATCTTGCTTGGATAGAACACACTGGTACTGAGACTGGGTACAATTAGCAAGCAACCCATCAGGTCAGTGAGAAGCCATAATTCAGGGGAAAAGGTTTCAACTGGGGTCATGCTGACCTCAGCTGCATGTAACTCAGCAGAGCCCTGCCACTTCACAGACCAGGGCCTAGGTTTCCATGGCAGCCATTGGGGGAAGAAGCTATACTCAAATAGCCAACAGGTATATAAAAAACTACTCAACATTATTAGCCACCAGAGAAATAGAAATCAAAGCCACGGTAATATATCTCTGTATACCAATTAAAATTGCTATTATCAAAAAGACAAAAAATATTTGCATGGATATGGAGAAAGGAGAACTTTTATTGGTGGAAATATAAGTGAATATAGTCACTGTTAGTCCATTTTTATCACTATATCAAAGTACCCAAAGCTGGGTAATGTATAAAGAAAAGAGGTTTAGTTAGCTCACTGTGTCTATCGATCTTTATATGTCATTGTATTAGGAAATACACAGCAGTTTAGTGAAGCACATTTCTGAGTGTGTATGCATTGATTATACAAGTGTGGCTTTGAGTTCTATGTCTGGTCACTAACCCCTTCCTATCTGGCACTGTTCCCTTGTTCTCCTTTGCCTCCTGACATGAATGAAGTAAGGTAGCCTTACTCTGCCATATCCTTCCACCATATACAGAATCTGAAACTGTGAGCTAAATTAAACCTTTTAAGTTGTGGATGTTGGAGCTCAGCAACAAGAAAACTGAATAATACACTCACCATTGTGGAGGTTCAAGCATGGTGCTTATATGTGCTTGGCAGTGTCACATGCTGGGCAGCATCATGAATTGAGTGTAATTGAAAAGGAGAGATTACATCACTAAACAGGAAGTCAGAGAGTTGGAGGGATCAGTATTTCTCTAAATATAACAAATGTCTGTTTAGAACTAACCAGAATCCCATAAAAATTATGCTATCCACTTGTAAGGGCCAGCACCTCCTAGAATTAATCACCTCATACTAGGCTCCACTTTCTCAAAGATCTGCCACCTCTCAGCATTACCACACTGAGGAACAAGCTTCCAACATAAATCACTGAGAGACAAACTCAAACCATATCCAAACTGTAGCAAGTATTCCATACTAAAGCTTAAAAAACAGAATTTTATATGATTTATTTCATCCAACCCAGTAGTCTCATTACTGGATAGGTATTCAAAGCAAAGGAAATCTGCATTTACATTTAATGCAGCACTAATCACAGTAGTTAAGACATAGAATCAACCTAAATGCTGATCAACAGGTGAGTGGATAAAGGAAATGTGGTAAATATACACAATGGAATAGTATACTGCCATTAAAAAGAATGAAGTGTATTACTTATGACAACATGGATGAACCTGGAGGATGCTGTGTTAATTGAAATAAGCCAGCTTTGTTTTGGGGGGTTTTGTTTGTTTGTTTTTGGTACCAGGGATCAAACTCGGGACCTTGCGCTTATTAAGCAGGCTTCAGAACCTCTGAGCTAAATCCCCAGCCCTGAAATAAGCCAGCTTTGGGAGGACAAAAACACATGAATTCATTGTGAAACCTAAAGCAGTTGATCTTAGAGAGGTAGAGAGTATAGTACTGGTTGCCAGAGGCCAAAGACAATGAGAAAATGAGAGATTGGTGAACAGGCACACAGTGAGAACAAGAAAGGAGTAATAAGTTTTGGTGTTCTACTGTACAGCATGGTCACTATAGTTATCAATATTGTATTTAACACTTCAAAATAGCTAGGATTTTAAATAGAGGATTTTAAATGTTTTCATCACAAAGAAATAATAAATAATAAAATGTATGGGGGAAATGGATATTTGATATCATCCTGAAACAATGTACAGGCACCTAAATATTACGCTGGGTCCCATAAATATTGTACAATTATTATTTGTCAGTTTAAAAAACTTCAGAGAAATAAATTTTTAAATGATGAGCGGAGAGAACTAGCAAGACTCCCCCCTTTTATCTTCCTACCCACTTCCCTCTTCTCACTTATTTGGTGCCATCTCTGAAGAATTAGCCCTCACCAGACCTCATCAGACACTGAATCTTGGACTTTCCAATCTCCAAAGCTGCAAGAAACACATTTCTACTGTTTATAAACTGTGGATATTTTGTTATTGTAATACAAACTGACTAAGATGGTGACTATGGTTGGTAACACTGGTTATATTTTGCTGTAGTTTTAAAACCTACCTTACTCTTGGAATTACTGCAGGAGTTGACCTTCATATCTGTAAGTAAGCAAATAAGTAAATAGATGGAACTGATGATAGTTTAGTGATAGTCCAAGAGAACGGGCACAGCCTCCTGCCATGCCTCCATTTAACTGGAAGGTAATCTCTGCAAACAGCCGTGTTGTGAATACCTTCAACCACTAGAGGGAGATCCATGAAGACGGTCGATCCACCAGAGTATTTATAAAAATAGTGTTCTGATGCTTATAAGTAAGATCACATCACAGAAGATTAGCAACAACCTGAGCAAAAGTCAGTGTGTGCTTTCTCTAAAACTGAGGTAAGCCTGAGGACAAGCTGGACTTAT
This sequence comes from Fukomys damarensis, assembly GCF_012274545.1. Taxonomy (NCBI): domain Eukaryota; kingdom Metazoa; phylum Chordata; class Mammalia; order Rodentia; family Bathyergidae; genus Fukomys; species Fukomys damarensis. The sequence continues at coordinate 14,926,648 of NW_022900923.1, forward strand.
CTAATTTTTGCATGACTTGCAAGTTGAGAATGGTTTTTACAGGTAGCAGTTAAGCTCAACTGTGTCGGTGTGATCAGCTTGAGATATGCCTATGGGATTAGTAGAGCAGATTTCTGGGTGTGTCTGGGTGGGCCACGGAGCCATAACCCTACTGTATGTGGTCCCTGGTCCCTTCTCTAGCATTGTATCCCTGCTCTGCTTTCCAGGTACCACGGACTAAGCACATTTTTTTTCCACTATGGCCTTCCGCTGTCACCGTTCAGGATCCAAGAAGGTTCCTACTTTTTGAAGTACATATTTGCAGTTCATGCAGTTTACAGTCATCTCGGGGAGTGGTTATATATACATATCACAGATCACTTCTTTTTAATCCCTTCTCCTTCCCACTCTCTCCTTCCCTCCTTCTCTAGCTACCCTATCCCATTTTTCAGTCTGGTTGGTATTAGTAATCTCAACTCATATTATACCATGTTCAGAAACTAAAACCTCAATTAATGTAGACATTATATGCCAAGGAGGTTCTTAAACCTACCCTATCCATATAATTAAACTAAGTTACAAGTTCCCATCATGGAAAAAGAATTTTCAGGATGTATCCATAAAAGGCAGAAAGGGATTTATTAAGGAGAAATTTAAAAGTACACACTCAAAGAAAATAGAGTACAACCCTGAAGAGAGAGGGACATTTTGATCTGGATCTGGGTGTATTTATGGGGCTCGGAAGTGTCCTCAAGATGGCTGACCTAGAACATATTTTCCCATTGTTCTACACACCTGGTAGGCTGTGTTAGAATGGAAACCATTTATACGTGTTTGAAGTAGCGATGTGTGTGAGAGGAAGAGCAATTTACAGGTGAAAAGAGGTGGTCTACTCACAAGTGGAAAATGGCCAATTTGCAGGTAAAAGTGAATTTCCCAGGTTGATCATATCTTGGGAGAACAATATTTAAATTAGGCTTGAATAATTTTTTTGTCCTGAAGCTGCAATTTTTCTTAAAAGTACAATTTTAAAATTCCAATTTTCCTTGTCTCCTTTCCATGTATCTTGATTTCTTCTATCTAGCTCACTGCCATGTTTATGCCTTGGAGTCAGCCAACCATGGGGGCTGAATCTCCTTAAAATATGAACCAAATTAAACCTTTCTTCCTTTAAGCTATGGGTTTTGGGAATTGTGTCCAATAGCAGAAAAGCTAGCTAATATACCGCCTTTACTCAGGGGCTCTCTCAAAGAAGAGCTGTTTTTGGAAACATTATTTGGAGGGCTATCATGAGCAATGCACAAAAGAACTAAGAAAAAAGAAAATAAGGTGAAATGACACATAATGAAATGGAGCAGAGAACCAAAAAAGTTACCTGGGAGAAACTGTTGACCCCAGGGACAAGGACACAGGGGTGCAGCCATGGATTGATTTAGTGTGACTAACCTCAGCGCAGGTCTGTGAAACCACAGAGATTGGTCCTGCTTCCCACACATCACTGGGTTGTGTGACCACTCTTTAAGGGGCCAAGAAGTGAATACCTCTTTAAGAGGAGCTCCTCCCTTTTTCTAACACCACCCCTAGCATGTAGACTTGCTGGAGAATTTTCTCTTTAAAGCTGCCCAGAAGACTCAGGCAGGACTTCGATACACAGAAGAAAGAAGACAAAGAAAAGGTATAAAAAGAGAAAAGAATGATATTGTAAAGTGCTGAGGGGGAGGAGGGTCAGACTGATAAATAAGGAAGGAGCAAGCTGTAGGTTTATACTACATGTGGCTAAAATGAGATTGACATGTAATTTAGGCAAGGTTTTTGGTACTGGTCTTTGTGCACTTATGTAAACTTATCCAAAATGAAAAAGTGAAGGAGTAGAACTTATAGACAGCACTGGGAACAGAAAAAGGCTTGCAAATGTAATTTCCTTGGAAGAGAACAGAGATTAGGGGTGGCAGCTACTGGAAGAAGTTGCTTGAAGGAAATGACATTTTTTAGTTGCAAAGAAGAAAAACATTAAGAATAAAAGAAGGTGATTGCCTGGCACATTGAAATATAGACATTCTGCTTGTGTCAGATAAAATGAGGTTCAGATACACGTGTGTATATAGAGTTGAACTTCAATATCTAGGTACCACATATTATCATCCATGGATTGAAAAATGTAGTTAGGGATAGGATGGTTGGCTCTGTACTGAATATACACAACCTTATTTTCTTGTCACTATTTCTTAAACAATACCCAACAACTACTCTTTATATTAAAGCATTTACATTGTGGTAGGTATCATAAGAAATCTTGAATTGACTTAAAGTATACAGGAGGATTGCACAGGCGATATGCAGATAACAGGGCACTTTCTAGAAAAAAATCAGGCATACACAGATTTTGGAACCAAACCACCACAGAGAGATGACTATATGTACACACACACACACACACACACACTATTTGTTTCTTAGCTCATATATTACACATATGTGAACATGAGTGGTGGATATGTTGTGGTGAATTTAGTTGTGAAGTTCCTTTTCTTTCTCTTGCACATTCTCCTCAGTAGGGAGAAAAGGACAAAACACCAAAGCATAAGAGATAAATATATATGCTAGATCCTCAATCTCTTAATTTTGGAAACCTGACTAAAAACAAAGTGCTTCATTTGTGGGGAAAAAAGCATTCTCTTTAGAAATTACAGGCAGGTAAAATGTAGTCTTATTCCTCACCAGAGTCCTGAGTTTTTTAGAATGTTTCCTTGCATGCAAATGCAAGCTTTCTTTTTTCACCAAAAAGTGATACCAAAATAAACTTCTGCAGTACCATTGCTGTGAATGTTCTCTGGGCCTTCACACAGGCAACCATGGTGAGGAGAGTAGCTATCATCGGAGCCGGTGTCAGTGGTTTAGCCTCCATCCGGAGCTGTCTGGAAGAGGGGCTGGAGCCCACCTGTTTTGAGAGGAGCAATGACATCGGCGGCCTCTGGAAATTCTCAGTGAGTAGGGCATCGTGGCCGTAGACAGGGAAATTAAGTAAATAAGGCACTGCTTGAATACAGATTTCCAGACATGCTGCCATGACAGTTACGACCCCTGTTGGGTTTAGAATCCACAAAGTACAACACCAAAAGCAAGTTGAAAGATAACCTACTGGTAAGTTAGAAATAAGTTAGCAAGTTAGCTTCGACAGTCTCAGTCTGTGTACAAAATTCACCTATGATAAATCATTAAGAGCCAGTTGGGGAAAAAATTTGTGGTGACATTTTTGTTAGTTTTTTTTAAAATTTCAGTGTAATTCAAGTAGATATTGATAAAGAAACAATTTTAAAACAATCTTCCTACTTCTATGAAAAATAAAGCAAAATTTCATAACAAATTAATTAAATAACATTAGTTAATAAGCTATGTACCATTATCTTTTTTTTTTATTGAGTTTATTGGTACATTTAGGGATACAGTACAGTTACATTCATTGTTGGGATCATGTACCTTTACATGGCAAGTCTTGATTCTCATTTTTTCCCCTTACCTCTGCCCTCCCTTCACCCCCTCCTCCCCTCCCCATCTACAAACACTTTATTTTCATCTTTTCATTCTCTCACATTTTTTTCTTTTCCCTTTTTGTTCTTCCCCTACGTATCACACCTTCCCTACACCTTTAGCTCCTTTCCTCCCATTTCTAAATGTCAGTAATC
>NW_022900923.1:14931509-14980212 GCF_012274545.1 Fukomys damarensis
TTAGACAAGAGAAAGAAATTAAAGCAATAAAGATAGGAAAGGAAGAAGTTAAACTATCATTATTTGCTGATGATATGATACTCTACATTGAAGATCCAAAAAACTCCACCAAAAAACTTCTAGACTTAATTGACAGATTCAGTAAAGTATCTGGATACAAGGTGAATACCCAAAAATCAATAGCCTTTCTATACACAAATAACAGACAGACAGAAAGAGAAATAAGGGAAAAAATTCCTTTTACAATAGCATCCAAAAATATGTACCATTATCTTAATAGAATAGCCAAAATTTTACCATGAGTCATAGATAAAAAAACTCTTACAAAAAAGAAACAAACAGATAATAGTACAAAACTTTCTTTTCAATGAACTAAGAGGACCTAGCAGTAAAAGTGAAAGAAATTACTATATATATTGAAATATTTTTGCAACTACAGAATATATAACTTGGGGAATTATTAGAACTTCTCCCTACTTCCTATTTATCTTTTTTCTTCATTTTTTAAACATTTAGTAGAAACTATGTACAGTAAATTTTTACTGTATTTGGTTAGATTTATATAACATTGTCACATGATCCACTCATTGAAAAAATGAAGTTAGCAAAGGTCCTCTTATTATTCAAACAATGATCTTAAAGTTTCAGGTGGGTTTTTGGTACCTCTGCCAAGAATCAGTTGGCTATAAATGCATGGGGTAATTTTGAGGCATTCTTTTCTGTTCCACTGGTCTGCGCATCTCTATGTCAATGTCATGCTGTTTTGATTACCATGGTTTTCTAGTTTATTTTGACATCAAGTAATATAATGATTCTAGCTTATGTTTTGTTTTGTTGTTATTTTTGCTTAAGATTGCTATGGCTAATTGAGGTCTTTTATGTTTCCTTATAAGTTTTGGGATTATTTGCTCTAGTTTTGTACAGAATACTACTGGTATTTTGCTGGGTATTGCATTGAATCTGTATATCACTTTGGATAGCATGGTATTATGGTTTAGATCTAAAATGTCCTCCAAAAGACTCCTATGTTCAGATTTGGAGATTTGAGAAAAATGTTCAGATCATGGGAGCCCTGTATGAATCAGTGGATTGAGCCATTGCTGTATTCATAGCTGACTGTGCTGTTAGAAGGTAGGGCCAGGCAGAAAAAGGAGGCCATCAAAGGCACAAGATAGAAGGGTTTGTAATTGGTCCTTTAGTCCCTCCCCGCTTCATGGCCACTATGGACTGAGCAGCTCTCTTCACCTATGAAAAGCAGCTCTCTTCAGCTGAGCAGCTCTTCTTCTACTATGCTGGTTCTACCTTGGAGCCTGCCAACCATGGACAGAACACTCTGAAACTGTGAGCCAAAATAAGCCTTTCTTCCTTTACATTGTGGGTGTTGGGTATTTTGTTACAGTAATGGAAAAGTGATACATATATATGTATATATACTTATATATGCATATTTTATTTTATTTTTATTAGTACACGTTTGCAGTACATAATATTTACATTCCTTGTAGAGGATTGGTACATGTACCAATGAGTGATTCAAGTTTATCTGCCTTTATATGAGTAGAACCCATTATGTGAAAATATCACATTTTCTTTATCCACTCATCTGTTGATGGACATATAAGCTGCTTACAGGGTTTAGCTAGTATGAATTGTGCTGCTGTAAATATGGATATGCGTGTATCACTCTAATATGGTGGTTTTAAGTCTTTAAGAAAGATACCTAAAAGTGAAATTTCTGGTTTTAGATTTTTGAGGACTCTCCGTACTGATTTCCATAGTGTTTCTATTAGTTTACATTCCCACCAGCATTGTAGAAGGGTTCCTTTTTCCCCTGCAGCCTTTCCAGCATTTGTTATTATTTATTTTTTTGGTGATGGCCATTCTTTCTGGGGTAAGGTGGAATCCTGCTGTTTATTTAATTTGTGCTTCTTTAATGGCCAGTGATGCTGAGCATTTCTTCAAGTATTTATTGACCATTTGTACTTCTGTACATTTCATTTCACTTGCCCATTTTTTTAGTGTCTTTTATTTTGAGGGTGTCTAATTTTTTGAGTTCTTTATATATATTCTAGATATTAATCCTCCTTGAAGAATAGCAGGTAATGTTGTCTTTTCATTCTGTTGGTTGTTTTTTTGTAGTACAGAACCTTTTTAATTTGATGTGGTTCCATTTATTGATTCTTGGAACCATTTCCTGGGCAGAGTTCTGTTGAGGGAGTTCTTGCCTACACCTATGACTTTAAAAGTATTGCCTATTTTTAGCAGATTAAGCACTTCTGTTTTAAGAAAGAAAGACATTTCATCCAGACTAGTGGCCCAGTCAAAAACTACCTTTGTGGTTCAGGAAAGCTAAATTAAGATTTACCTCTTAGGTATGCTCCTAGTTGCATTTGCTGAAAGGCACTGTCTTTTATTCAGTCTAACATATTGCATTTCAGAGAGCCCAGCCATAACAAATAGGTTGGAAGATATGCTCTACTGAGTTTGTTGGTCATTAACTTCTGTTTGTTTCACTACACATCGTGACTACCAACCTTGGCTGAACATTGGAACTGAGGAGTATTTAAAACTCCTGACCAACTAAATAAAATTCTTTGAGAGTAAGACCTAACTCTGTGATTTTTTAAAATCACCCCAGTTTTTTCCAGTGTTCACCTAAAGCTGAGAACCACAACAGTCATTGCTGATCATCTTTCTTTAGTGGGCCTTTCTTTTTTCATTATCACTTAATAGCATGGTTCTGTGGCTTCTCAGTGTTCGTATAACCAATTCAGATATTTTTGCATTTCTGAAAGTTAAAAGTGTATTGCTTACATAAATGCTCCAAAAGCATGTGATGCCTATAAATTCAATGTGTTTGGTTCAAAATAGCTACATTATTTTATATACAGCAGAAATTCTGAGTTTGGTTTTCAAAATATTTCATTCAAAAATGTTCATGTTTACGAATCACATAAATCTTTGGAAACATGCTGTTACTGTTTGTTTTTATAAATTGACCACTAGAAGCTGATGTTCATGTGTTGAAATGATGAAATCATACAAAGTTAAAATTTAGAAAACGCCTGTCATTGTAGTTAATGCTTCAAAGGAACAAAATTCTGGTTACATTTTTCTCAAAGGATATAATTAAATTACTTTCCTTAGAAAAGAAAATATAAAAGTATATTTTTGTCTATTCTCTAATTGTCTTGATAAGTTTCTGTGATTAGCATCAACGATTTAAGTGAATTTGTGGGTCTTCTTACTGAATTTACTTGTGTGTAAAGGCCAACTCCAATCAGTGCAGTTACATAGACCTGGCCCTAATCATGATCGACATATTAATTTACCTGTTTTCTTCCATCTGAACCCATTCACTCATAGAACCATGCAGAGGAGGGCAGGGCTAGTATTTACAAATCGGTCTTTACCAACTCTTCCAAAGAGATGATGTGTTTTCCTGATGTCCCATTTCCTGATGACTTCCCCAACTTTATCTACCATGGCAAGCTTCAAGAATATATCACTGCATTTGCCAGAGAAAAGGACCTTCTGAAATATATACAATTTGAGGTAAGATCTTATCATCAAGTTGGTGTTAGACATAATGATAAAGTCCACATGTGTTGCTCTATTCCCCCACTTTTTCCTTTCAGTATCCCTTTCTTATTTGCCAATATTTTTTTAACAGTCTGGTTTCTTTAATCCTAGACCTGGCAAATACACCTTCTTAAGAATACACGAGAAAGTTACAAAACTTGATCACATAGTTTTTAGACCAAAATGGCAACAAAGAAATAATTGCAAAAACAACAACAACAAAAAACCCCAACATAAATAAATGAAAACAAAAACAAAAAAACCACATGAATTTAGAAATTAAACATTTTTTCTAAATAACATACAGAGCAAAGCAAAAATTTAATTTAAAAAATTTAAAATAGAACTACACATTAATTTAGAGTCTATTAGTACAGAAAGAAATCTGTATTTTCATGAAATTGTAACATTTAAATACTTGTGATAGAAAACAAGAAAGGTTTAAAAGCAATAAGGTAAAGTTTCAGAAATTTGCTAAAATCAAAATTAACCTTAAAAACAGAAAGGGTATAATGAAAGAAATTAGCTAAATAGAAAACAAAATGAGATGTTCAATCTTCAAAAAGTTTAGGAAAATAAAAGAGCTGACAGTTAAAAGAGTGCACAAATCCACAAATAAATAACATTGGAAGAAAAAGTAGAATATAGGTATAGATAAAAATTTAAAATATAATACTATAAAATTATTTACCAGATAATGTTTTAATTGGGTAAATTTAAAAATCTTTTTTCTTAAAAAATTACCACAATTCAAGAAGAAATATAAAGTCTAAACAAATATTTCATTATTTATGATTCTTTTGACTTAGAAATTAAAATTTTTCCTCTAAGAAAAATAATGAGTTCTATAGGTGGGTACTTCAGGATTTTCAATGAACAGATTACTTAAATATTTTATAAACTCTTAGAAGCTAGGAAATGAAGTAAGATTTACAAACTCATTTAATTACATTATCAAATGCAGAAAGGATAATATGAAATAGGAAAATTACAGACCCATTTCCCTTATTATAATCAACCTGAAAGCCTTAAAAAAATGAAACCAACATAGTATTAAAAATAATTACCAGTCTTTAGCAGCCTCTACTGAATTGAATTTTGCCCAAAGATGGAAGAGTATTTTGCTGTATTATAAATACAAGAATTTAATTCACTACAAAAAAACTTTTACAGGAAGAAAATTATATGCTTATTAACAAATCCATTAAATTTAACACTCAATTATGTTTGAAAGGAAAAAAACTATCACCAAACTAAGATCAGAAGGGAAGTTTCTGGACCCACTAAGAGAAGAACATTGTCTTAAATCTGCACTGCTCAGTATGGTAGCCACTAGCCACAGCATAGAGATGTGATAATAAGTGTGAAGTGCACGTAGGATTTCAAAGTCTTACTATGAAAAAATGTAAGAAGTTTCACTAATATCTTCATTTTGATTACATGGAAATAGCTATAATAGGTGGGATTGGTTGAATCATAAATCTTTTTACTTTTGAATAAGACTACTAGGAAAATTTTATTATGTTTCTACTGAAAGGTGCTATACTAAACAGTAGAAAGTTAAAAGGATTTCCTTTAAAATCCAGAAAAAGGTGAGGATTCTTAATTATTATTGCTCCTGCCAATAGACTTAAATTTTAGAAATGATACAGTAAGCAAAGGAAAGAGAATGATAACTTGAAAGAAGAACATCATTACTACAGGAGATGTGGTTGTATTTATGATAAACCCAAAAGAGTCTACATTATTATTACAGAAATAATACAACAAGTTAATCAAGGAAGCACACTGTAAAATCAGTACATATAACTTGATTACATTTCTGAAATTAGCAACAAATGTAAACTATAATTCCAAAAAGTGTCACTTATAATAGCATTAATTAATAATGCTAGAGTTGTTCTAAACAAATTGTGTGGAAAATCATAAGAGCATTTTAAAATTATATTTCATAAGTAAAGATGTCTTACATAGGTGTATGTGCCTTCTCTAATCAGTATGAAATACTATACAGCATGGTTTAAAAAATAATTACTATTAAATAAAGATTCTTCTTCCAATATAACCAGAAGAATTAAAAAGTACCAACAAGTACTTGCTTAGCTGTGAATAAATATTTATTGCTAATCTTAATCAATAAGGGTAGCATCACTATCACTTAAGAAGGGCTAGAAACTTAAGATTTTGTGCCTAATACTCAACTTAGAAAACCAAAACATCTGGAAAAGTGGCCCAACAGTGCTTCCTAGGTGGCTTCAATAAGCTTCGTAGGTGACATACACACAATAAACTTGGGTCCTGAATATAGAAGATGTCTTTTATTTTAATACAATAATAATAATGCAAAGGGAAATAGCTAGACAGGTAAGGAGGTGGCAACTATTACAAATACCATTTGCTGCCAGGTTGCTTAATGTGTTTTCCACTTTTTGTAAACCATGACTGAATTCACTGTCACATCATATTTCAAAGGAGTGTCACTCTTGTACTGCAGAAAACACTGGCCATGCATAAGATATCATGCAAGAATAAAATGTGTGTTTGTGTGTGCGCATGTTTGTGTTTGTGTATGTGCACATGTGTGCTGGGCCATTGTGCAATATTTTGATTTATTCTGAGGTAATTTTCAATTTGTAATTTACTTCTACCTCACTAATGAATTAAGCATTTTCTAAGCTATTATTTATTAAGGATTTTTTCATACTGCTTTTGCCAAAGCTACCTATTAGCATAGACAAGAAGGCTCTTTCTGTGTATTTCTCATAGAGACTCGTAACCAGTGTAACTAAACGTTGTGATTTCTCAGTTACTGGCCAATGGGATATTACCACTGAAAAGGATGGTAAAAAAGAGTCAACTATCTTTGATGCTGTAATGATCTGTTCTGGACATCATGTGTACCCCAACATACCAAAGGAGTCCTTCCCGGGTAAGCCTGACATGTAGTCTGCCATGCACATACCTGACAAGAACAAATATACTGATGATGGCTTCACTGGTCCCCTCAACTCCACTACACTGGTGACCAAGCTTCCAGTACACGAGTGATATAATCCAACTATATCCAAACTAGGACAATCTTTTATGGAAAAAAAAAAGGAAACTACAAACAAGTTAAATTAAAATATTTTGGGTTATATCTAATATGTTTGAAGCACTAAAATTCCATATTTTGAGGTCTGAATTTAGGCACAAGTTGACCTCTGTTAAAGCACTTTGTTTTATTTCTTAATGGAAATCAAACTGATTCTTAAGTTTCCCACTTTTCACGCAGGACTAAAGGATTTTAAAGGCCAGTGCCTCCACAGCAGGGACTATAAGGAACCAGGAATATGGAAGGGGAAGCGTGTCCTGGTGATTGGCCTGGGGAACTCAGGCTGTGACATTGCTGCGGAACTCAGCCACACGGCTGAGCAGGTACTGCGTCCCGTGTGCACAGGGGGCCACGTTACTGGGACAGAAACCCTTGTTATCACTTGAAAGATATGATGTGATGTGGGGTGGAAGAAAGGACCAGGTACCTGATTCGAAAAATAAGTGGCAGAGTGTGTAAGAACCTGAGTGAGGCCTATTTCCTCAGCCAAAGTGGCTCCCACAAGGCTGACAGCTGAAGGATTGCATTCCAAGAGCTAGGGTATTAAATCCACTCAAAAAGAGCATTTGGGGGAGCATATCACAATGTTCACTGCAAATCTCACCACTTTCATGATTGATTTGGTATATTTGAAGGTCATGATCAGCTCCAGAAGTGGATCCTGGGTTATGAGCCGGGTCTGGGATGATGGTTATCCTTGGGATATGGTGTTTATCACTCGATTCCAAACCCTCCTGAAGAACAACTTACCAACAGCAGTCTCTGACTGGTGGTATGTGAAGCAGATGAATGCAAGATTCAAGCATGAGAACTACGGACTGATGCCTTTAAATGGGTAATGTAGAGTTGAATACCATCTACCAGCTGACTTTCCTTTCAGGGTCAGCAACTCTTAATGTATGTTGTAACTTCAAGGCAAATCAAGAACCACAAATATTAGGAGGGATTTGCACACGTGTATTCTCCTTACTAGAAGTGTACAGCCAGAAGATTTTGTAATATTTAAGGAATTAGTTCCTACGATAATGACAATAATAGTAAGGATGTGTTAATTACTTAAAACATGTCAGTTTTATCAAGTCTCTATAAAGGCTCTGATGTGCAATAGCTCATTGTATTCTCACAAAAACTATAGAACTTAAAGTATCCCCATTTTACAGGTGAGAAAATTGAGGTTCAATGTAGTTAATAACTCTACCGAAGTCTCACAGCCAGCAAGTAGAAACAGCATCCAAAACCAACCTAGACCTACCTGTCCCCTGAGCCTCTTGTTCCCAGCTGCTTGCTCTGGTGCCTCACATTTGTCAGACTAAAGTTCAGCAAGGCTAGAGAACTCTCCCTGCACGGCATTCTCATCACCCTTTTAGTGGATTCCTCCGAACTTCAACTATGAGTCTTTCATCTTTGGTTTTCTCCTCATTTTCTTCTGTAATTTCTCCAAGCTTAACACATGGTATGAAATGACTTTGACCTGAGGTGAAAAACCCAAACAGTTCCCACCAGAGTGAATTCATTAATTCAGGGAATATAAATTAAGCATTTGCTATGTGCCACGTCCAGTGTTGAGCTTCGTGGATGCAGCAGTGAATAAGAAACCGGTATGAATTCTACCCTCATGGGACTTACCTTCTAAGGGCAGTATCGGGAAACAGACAGTAAAAATAGCAGGAGAGCATATGGTGATATGCGCTATGGATAGGAAAACAAAGCGGGTAAGGGCAATGGTAAGTGCCATGAAGATAATTTTCAAGAGTCCGAAGAATGGGTCTTGGGGAGAAGACTCCTAGTAAAGCCCCGAAGGAGAGCAGGACTTGTGCCATGTGGACACCCAGGGTGGGTGGTTCACCCTGGGCGTCAGCTTTTCAAGGGCATGGATGTCATGATCAGCAGCAGGGCCGAACTTCTGGAGAAAAAAGGGAAAAAGGGGAACACCAGGAGAGTAACTGGAAATATGACTATAGACCGAGGAGGTGTAAAAGGGACAGGGAGCTGTCGGCAGCTGAGCCTTATTTATGAGGTCTAAGGTAACATTAGACACTTTAACTGCAGGGCCCTCATCCAATGTAGGGAAGTAGGGCACAGGCAGAGATAAAAAGATCAGTTAAAACGCTACTGTAAAAACAAAACAAAACAAAACAACTCGGGGGACAGAATAGTGGCTTAGACTAGGACGACTAGCAGTGAGTGGTCCGAAGTGGGCCGATTCAGCCTAAACAGGACCTGGATAAAGGATGTAAAAGCTAACACAGATCAAGGGTATCTTCAAGTCTTTTGATCAGAGCAAGGATGGAGTTGACATTTACAGATCTAGAACACTGTAGGGGAGAGGAAAGGTTTAGTTTTAAACATATCAAAATTGGAATGTTTATTCACTATTCAGGTAGAAAAAAAATATTGAGTGGCAGTAGGACCCACAAAACAAAACAAAATAAAGGTTAAATTTGGTGAGATCTCAGGAAGAACGTATGGAGGTGGAGAAGGCGAAAGGTCTGAGGGCTAAGCCGTCGGGCGTTCCGTGATTTAGAAGTAGGGCAGAGATAAAAATCCAGCAGCAGAGACTAAGAAAGAACAACCAGGTAGGTAGAAAAGAGACGGAGAAAATGGCAACCTGCAAGCAAGACGGAGACAGTGCTTCAAAGGGCAGGAAGCCATCAACTCTGTGAAGTGCTCCTAGGAGCTGACTCAAACAGCACATGCGAGCGGGACCATTTAATCTGCAGTGTGATTCTGACAGCACTGACGAGAGCGATCTCAAGGCGGTGCTGGGGGCGGAGAGACCCAGGGCAGTGGATGTAAAATAAGTGGCAGGTAATACATGCAAGCAGTTCTCCAACCAGGATTCCAACTCATCCTGCCGTCTGGCTCAATTTTCTCCCCAGTGCTCTCCCTGTGGCTTTTCTTTCACAGCTCCCACAGCCACATACATAACTTGATAACACAGTGAACCCTCTCTTTCAACATTATTCAAATTCACTTAAGTCCACCCTGATGTAGATATACTATAGAATGAAAAATAGTCAGAAGCTCTCTTTTCAAACTTCCAGTGGCCAAAGCTACAGACTGGCTCCCTCCTTCTTCTGGCATTACATTTCTGTGTGCTCCATCCCTCACCTGAGTTGTGCTGTTGTCTGCCCAGGGCTCCAAATTCATCCCTCTGTGAAAGTCCATCTGCTACAGCTTCCCAGCCTTTCAGTCTCTTTATCTTATTTTATTTTCTTTATGTTACAATGACCAGTTTGGAGTAAACTGTAATAAGAATAGCAGCTAATATTTTTAGCACCATATATGTGCTAGATACTGCAACATTTTTCTTATTATTTGGACCTCCTGATTCCCTGAGGTATATATAAATGTCATTACTATTTCAACTAAGAAAAATGAGACACAGAAGATTTAAGAAACCTTAACCTTATCAGTGTTCACAAGTAATAAGTAGCAAAGAAGAAATTCAAGTATCAGGTACTTTTACACTGGTGTTTTTTCTAAGTAAGGCTTTATTAGGGGAATGGATGTGGGTGTGTTTTTTGGAGATTTATGAAGATTTCACTTTAGAAGAAAAGAGAAAGACTATGGAAACTAGGCAGAAGGCCAGCAAAGAGCAAGTTCTTCACAATATTATTTCAATTCAGTTTTGTTCTTCAACGATATTGATAACAATTCATGGCTCAGGAAAAAACATCTTGGGTAATCATTTCCTTCCTTATTGATTTATATGTGAATTAACAAGACAAAGGTGAAATTTACTGCCTGATTTACTGAAATTTACTGTATCTATCACCCATACAGAACCCTGAGGAAAGAGCCCGTGTTCAATGATGAGCTCCCAGCTCGCATCCTGTGTGGCACCGTGTCCATCAAGCCTAATGTGAAGAAGTTCACGAAGACGGCAGCCATTTTTGAGGATGGGACCATGTTTGAGGCTATTGACTGTGTCATCTTTGCAACAGGATATGGTTATGCCTACCCCTTCCTTGATGAATCCATCATCAGAAGCAGAAACAATGTGGTGACTTTGTTTAAAGGCATCTTCCCTCCTCAACTAGAGAAGTCAACCTTGGCTGTGATTGGCCTTGTCCAGTCTCTTGGGGCTGCCATCCCTACAACTGACCTCCAGGCCCGCTGGGCAGCACAAGTGATAAAGGGTAGGTAGACAAAGAAATTCACTGCTGGATGCTAATGAGAATGCCTCTGAGTCTTTGTAAGAACAATAATGCTTCTTATAAGGACCCCATCCAATTTTTCATACTCATATTCTGGGGTGCTACATTTTATAAGCAATTTAAAATACATCACTTTGGATTATCCTATGCAATAGTAAGATATTATTAGGAGAATTTTTGTCACTATATTTCTTTAGAGCTTATCATTGTTCAAGACCATTCATTAGATTTTAGAATTCTTGGTCTTGCCAGAGTTCTTGGTCTTAAATGTATGACAACTTCATAAAATTATGATGTCAAAACTCAATAGAATTACATTGCTTGAAAGGTTAAGAAAAGATGTTTCCAAGCCACCATCCAGCTAATTTAAGATACTTATAATAACGGAAAACATGTTTTCTGCAACTATCTTCTTCCTTGCTATGGTTAGTTAAGAAAAAGCAGTGGATGATTAGAGACAGAAAATACTAGGTGTGGTAGAGGATCAGTTTCTAAGATGTGCTGGTAGAAGAACTGGCTTCCTATACTTTAAAAAGAAGAGGGACACAAGAACTGGAATGCCAGGAAGGTGGTGGCAGGAGATGCCACTCAGAGATCCACTCAGGGTTCAGGTCCAGGGAGATTGGAATTTTAAAAGTGTGACACAGTCACCCTCTGTGCAAATAAGAGTTATAATTTAGGCTCTGACAAAAGGAAACAAGGCCACTGAGAGGGAATTAATATGCAGAGCAAGGGCTCAGGCTGAGGAGAAATGTGAAATAAGGAAATCAAACTTATTTTGGAGAACTACAGTACCCAGACAGAAGAGCCAGTTAGTTACAAGCGACCCGATGGCAGTAGCTGAACAGTTTTTTGTCCCAGTGCTTTCTCTTGCTCAAAGACAATACCGGTTCCAAAGTCCAGAACTAGGCCATATTTACAAAAACTGTTCAATGACCCTTTCTGTAAGGATTGCAGACATGGGGAATTAAGCAAATCACTGTAGGGTTTAAGCAATCATATCTACATTAGGACTTCTAATCTCATTCAAAATAGTTCCAAGATTGTCAAAGAAATCATCCGAAATTTGACATGTCTTTGAGTACAAAAACATATTTTGGTCTTTGTTTTGAGAATCCTGTAAACCTGTGCGAATCTGAAATTCTAGGGACGATCCCCCAGTAAGATTTTTTTTTTTCTCAGAGGCTCTCTTTAGTCCTTCATCACTCGTGGACAGTCTGTGTTCTCAATAATATTCCAGAACTGTTGAATCTCTAGAGATGAGGATTCACTAAGTTCTTTATCTCATCCGCTGCAAATTCTCTTTTCTAGCAAAGAAGAATTATTTGCTATGAATTTTCTGCCTTAAAATTTAAAAAAATCTTACCAATTCACCTCTATTTGGCTATACTTTGTTAATAACTTCTTACAAATATGATAGAGAACTTAGAGTGTAATCTTGGAAACTGGTTAAACATCAGACAATAAATTAGGAGCAAAATTTTGAAGTTATTCAGGCAATGATTTTTAATTTTTGTGACACGTGCCAGTTCATAGAAGACTCGTGCGACCTCTAATCATGATATGTCAACCTGACTGGATTAGTAAAACACTTCTGAGTGTGTCTGAGGGAGCCAGGGAGGTGAGACCTGGGGTACTATATGTGGTCGTCGGCATTGTACTATTTAGAGTCTCTCATTTGCTGTTCTGCTGCCCAGGACTGCTGTGAACTAAGCATCTTTGCATTGCCACACCCTTCTGCCATGATGTTCCTGCCTTGGAGTCAGCTAACCATAAAGTGAATTTCCCAAAACCATGAACCAAATTAAATTTCTCTTCCTTTAAGTTGTGGATGTCAGGTATTGTGTCCTAGTGAAGGAAAAGCTGACTAACACAAATAGGAATGAGTTTTATGTGTATCTCAAAATAATACCAATTCATTTCCCCAAGATTTTATTTTGCTGGACAGTGACCAAAAATTATAAATACTAATGTTTCATAACTCATTAAAAGGAAAAATGGCAGACTGTTTCCATGCTAGACTCTCTTAACTGTTATCATGTCTTTCTTCTTTTTAAGGAACTTGTGTTTTGCCTTCTGTGAAAGATATGATGGATGACATTGATAAGAAAATGGGAAAAAAACGCAAATTGTAAGAGCATTCTGTGCAGTGGTCTAATATTTACATAGAAAATCAAAATTTGTGAATAATTGGGATTTTTTTGTCTTAAATGATACTTAGTGAAGCCATTAGAATGACAGCTATGAGCTGCTTTCATTCATTGAAGAAACATAAGCGCAGATGTAATTTGCACCTGACATTGTATTGTCTTTTTAAGTGCAAGATGCAGATAATAGGACTAAGACTCTGTGTTATACAGTCAGTTTTATCTTTCCATGTCTATGCAGTATATGGATAATCAAAATATATGATGAGTGTTTAAACTTTTTAGAGAAATCACTATAGTGAAAGACACATTGTGATTAACTCCCCCTACATAATCCTCCTCCATTCGGGCACACACATCCCATCATCCCTGCCACTTTCTGAAGCAGTTCTGGAAGCCCTTATTCACGAGGGTCTTTACAAAATATAAAGATATCCTGAATGCTGCTGCTGAGTGCCATCCCAGAGAAAGGCAAGCTCAGAAAACATGGTGTTTGCTTATCCACCTTGTTCAAGGGGCCTGGCACTGTGTGACTTGTGATTCTTCCTGAAATTCAAAAAGACCATGAAAGTAAATGTTTTGAATCAGTTCAGGAAATCAAAGCAATCACAACACCACAACAAAGAAGCCCACTGAAGAGGACAGAGGACTCCCAGAACTTCAGAAAGTGGCAAGAACAATGCGACAAATCTGTTCAGGGGGAGGGGGAGCGTGCTGAGGGGAATTAATGGCAATGAGTCTTTCACTGTAGTAATTTTTTTAAATGTACTGTGTTTTTATCACATCTCTTATCACAGCAAGGGGGTCCCATAAATTATTAGAAAGCAAAGGAATTTGAGAACACATAGATGTGGAATTATATTCTCTAGCCCCAAAATCCTTTCAGATGTAGATGAGACTTCAAACAGACGCCTGAGGATGAATCGGGAGCACTCGGCTCCATTCCTAGCTCTGTCACTTATTAGCTCAGAGGCCATGAATGAATAACCTCTGGACAAATAACCTCACTGGAACAAGGTACAATGATCTATTTGTTAATGGGAATGAAAAATATTATTCTCAACTGATCTGCAGCATCAGATTTTCCAAATGAGATCATTTTGAAGGTTTTTTTTTTAAACTACAAAGTTCAGAATACACAAGGAATATTTTCCTTACTAACACAAAAGACTGACATTGATTCCCATTAATAAAAAGATATGTGATGCTTTCCTTCTTCCTTTACTTCACAAAATTTGCTTATCCACTGTGGTGCTTCCTTCCCACCTCTAGGTTTGGCAAAAGTGAGACCATACAGACAGATTACATAGATTACATGGATGAACTGGCCTCCTTCATTGGTGCGAAGCCCAACATCCCGTGGCTGTTTCTCACAGACCCCAAGTTGGCTGTGGAAGTTTTCTTTGGCCCTTGCAGCCCCTACCAATTCAGGCTGGTGGGCCCAGGGAAGTGGTCAGGAGCCAGAAATGCCATCCTGACCCAGTGGGACCGGACACTGAAACCGACCAGCACACGAATTGTTGGGGATCTTCAGAAGCCTTCTGTGTGTTTCCATCTGTTTAAGTTTCTTGCCATTCCTATTCTGTTCATTGCTCTTTTCCTTATGCTGATCTAACTCCAGGTCCATAATTTTAAAAAACTCCTATTATCAATGTCCTAATGATTACCTCAATGTAAAATTCATAATTTTAATCATTCATTTTGCATGTTACTCTCATAAAAATAACTGTATACATTTATACCTCAAGTATTTATTCAGTTTAAACAAATGAAGCACAAGAGGTTTTTTTTTTTCACTCTCTCACTTTCATCTACAAAGTCTTAAATACTTAAAAGGGTGTAGTCAGATAGCAAAAACACAACCAAATGAAATTTTTCTTTGTATTTTTTACGCAGGTAGGTGGATTAAATATGATGCTGACCTACAGGGCTACAGAACCATTGACCATATGCATTCCCAGGATGGGAAGAATAGCTTTGAATCAAACATTTGGCTTCTCAAACTTTCAGAGGTTTCACATTTCTTAAGCCAAAAGTACTTTTTCACCCCAGTACTGAGGCCAAAGCCAAAATTCTCTGTACATACCAGCTCTCCCTTTTCTCCTCCTCCTCCTCTCTTCTGTTTCTTCTTCCTCTTCTTATTCTTTCGCACTTATTCTATTACTATTTCTACTTTTTTTCATTTCTCTTTTAAAATCTACTTTTCTCTTCAGCTTTGGCAGAAGTGGTGGGAAAGAATATTCACTCTGAGGGACTCTGAATCTTCTGCAATGTCCCAAATACTAACCTCAAACTCTTCTCAGAAGTGAGAATATTTTTCCCAAATGCAAATACTTATTCAAACTCAGTTTTACGTGTGACTAACATCACCATTCATTCCAGTGTCTGTTCCAATGTCAGTTCACTCATTATACTATGTAAAAACGCAATCCACTGTGACTCTCTACCCTCCCACCCTGCTCTGACTTTCTTCATGGTACGAGACACAGGCTATGTAGAATTTTTTATTATCTATGTCTCCTTGTTAGAATGTAATCTCTGCAAAAGCAGGAGTATTTTTTCCATCGCTGAATCCTCAGTGCTTGAAACAGTACCCAGCAACTAGGTCCAAACCACTAAACATCTCAAGTTTTTGTTGAAATTAAAGGTTACTCAGCTCCACTCAAATGTCTGACACAAAGCATTAAGTAGAAAGGGATGAAAAACTGTTGTGCTGCAGAAGACTTTTTGAAACATAGGTTTTATATTGCCAAAGTTTTGACATGGCTGGTGTCCCCTAAAAAAAACCTTTTAAAAATTTGATTCATGCAATACATATTTACGAAGCTGTTTCTATGTGAAGAGCTCTGTAGTAGGAGATAGACATTTTCTCTGTCTGTACAATTCTCAGCTTTGGAGGTAAAAGTATATCTCTTCAAGGATCAGCAATTTCTCAACATATCAAAGCTTCAAAAATACAAATAAACCCTAGTGTGGTTGCAGTGAAAAAGAAACACTTCTACATTGTTGGTGGGAATGTAAATTAGTACAACCATTATGGCTACCAGTATGGAGATTTCTTAAAGGACTAAAAATAAAACTCCATTTGACCCAGCTATTCTCCTTCTAGGTATCTTCCCCCAAAGGGTTGAAGACATCATAGTACAGTGACTCATGAAAACCAATGTTTATGGCAGCACAATTCATAATAGTTATATCTTGGAAGCAGTGTATATGTCTATCAACAGACAAATGGATAAGGAAAATCTGCTCTCCATACATAATGAAATACTGCTTGGCTATACAGAAGGATAAATTTGAGGCATTTGTAGCAAAATGGACACACCTGGATAACATAATGTTAAGTGAAATAAGACACACAAGCTTAAATACTGTACGTTTTCTCTCATTTAAAAATATAAAGTATAAATAAAGACTAAAATAAAAGACTGATGAAAGGAATTAGGGAGATAAATCTTTTACAAACAGAAAGGGGTTCAAGAGACAAGAAGGGGAGGGGAGAAAGGTGGGGGGGAGTAAAAAGATTTAAGATGTGGCATGTACATGCACCAAACACCTATAATTCATGTAAACATTACATGCTATAACATGAACTAAACATAATAACACAATTAATGAAAATGGAGAAAGAGGATCTACAGATGGAGGGAGGGAGGTGGAATGGGAGGGGAAGAGGAATAAAAAAGAATCAAGACAGGTTATGTACCTGTATCTGCTCCCTAAGATGAAGGTGACCTTTATGTACTATAAACATGTACTAACAAAATAAAACTTGAAAAACAAAATACACAAAAATATAGAAAGTAAGCAACATGCTTCTAAATAACAATGGATCACACACACACACACACACACACACACACACACACACACACGAAAATAAATAATACCTGGAAGATTATCTGGAAGAAACTGACAAATTCCTACACACATACTATTTTAGACAGATGAGTTAGGTAAAAATATAGGCAGTCAGATGGGGTAGGTCCTCTAGAGGGTCAGAACAAAGGTGAAACACCACAGCAGCAACCAGAGACACCTTGGCTGAAGACCAGGCCTCAAAATAAAGACAGATGACCACACCTACATACTTCCTCTAAGAACAAACACTGGGCCTAATGAAGTCTAGATATACATCAGTCAGCCCAGAGACCAGAGACCTCTGGACCTGCCACTTCCTAGGAGAATCTTTATTCTTTCCATCTACACTTGTTTCCCAATTGGACCACTAGTACCTAAGTGACTACACTTGTAACCTTATTGGATGTTCAGGGCTGTGGCCCACATTGTACCCATGTGGGCTTCACCCTATAAAACTCCTCTGTAAAATGGGATCCCCAGACTACCTACTCGGGTCCTCTTCTGTCCCTCAGAATAAACATATTTCTACTCTTACCCTCCCTTGTTCATAGGACTCCTTCTTTGATTTCTAGAGAACAAAATCTTGGTGTATCACACAGCTAACAGGTTAGGAGATATATTCCCTATTTCATCTCCAGGATTATTTCCTATAACAATACTACCTCCCAAGACTAATCATGAAGAAGTGGGAAATCTGAACAGATTGATAATAACTAAGGAGAAGGACTTGATGCTTTCACTGATGAATTCTACCAAAGAACAAATACAAATTATTCTCAAATTCTTCCATAAAAACAAAAGTATAAGGAATATTTTCAAACTTTTTTAACAAGGCTAATAGTACCCTGATGTTACAAGAAAATTATAGACTAATGTTGTTGATGAACCCAGAATTAAAAATCTACAACAAAATATTAGCAAATTAAATTCAAGTACACTATTCACTATGATCAAGAGGGATTTATCCCTAGGATGCAAGAAATGTTCAACACATCCAGATGAAAAAATGTGATATATTATTATTGTAGAATGAAGGACAAAAAACCATATTGTCATTTCAGTAGATCAGAAAAAGCATTTACAAATTTGACACCTTTTCTGAGTAAAAGTCCCAGCATATTAGGTACAGAAGGAATGTATCTCAAAACAGTGATAGTCATACAACAAGTCTATAGTTAACATCATATAAAAATGATGAAAAGCTCTAAGCTTTTAAGATCAGAGATAAAGATATCTGCTCTTAGCATTTGTTTTCAGCATAGTAGAGGAAGCCATAGCCAGAACAATTAGGCAAGAGCAAAAAAAGAAAAGGCATCCTACTAGGAAAAAAAGAAGTAAAATTGTCTCTATTTTATGACCAACATGATCTTGTAGGATGGGAGTGTGTCATAGGTAGGAAAAAGGATAAAATCAGATCTCATTAAACTTTATTAAAGAAATTAATAGGAAATCTAAAGGCAGCTTTTTGCCTCTGCAGATAAACTCCTGCAGAGAGAGAGAGAGAGAGAGAGAGATTTAGGAAGGTGCCAGGTAACACAATTAACATAAGAATTTATTGAGAAGAATTGACAGGCCAAACGGGGATGTAGCCAGGAACATGAAAGGCCTGGGTGACCAGCTGCCCCTCACCCCTATAAAATACAAAAGAGGTAAGAAACAGCCACCTAAGGACTCTTATTTAATATATATAAAACACACGTCCGCTTTACTTAATCATTGTTACCTTCCTATAAGCACCCTCCCCATTTATCTGTCCCAAAAGTACAGGAAGAAATCAAGTGACCAGAAAGAACATAGAGGTGCTCAGGTTAGGACCAAAGACAGCTGGACAGCCAGCCAGATGGTGACAACTTCCAGGTGCTCATATCCAGGGTGGGGGAAATCACTAGTCCTAAATAAAAAGAAGCTCAGAACAAAAACCCACAGTCACTCACCCTGACACACCCTACTTCCCCACCCCCAGGTAGCTGTCTGTCTTCTGTCTTTCTCACAATGTTTTTCAGATAAACCATCTTATTTTATGTTAAACTCTGCCTCTTTAATTCGTTACTGAAGCTCAGAGTTTACCATCCCAGCAAAATTCCAACAGCTGCCAGTTCCAGCAAAGCAGTGGCACAGCGTGGTGTGGTACACACTCTTCCCCAAGGTGTGACGATCTTATACACAGGCAGCCCTACCATCTCCACCAAACAACTATTAGGACTGATAAACAAATCCAATAAAGTTGCAATGATACAAAATCAACATAAAATCAGTAGAATTTCAATATACTACTAATACACTACCTATAAAGGAAAAATTTTAAATCTCATTTGCAAAGCAACAAAAATTACATATTTTAGTGTAGATTTAAGCAAAGAGGTAGAAGCTGTATACTAGAACCTCTAAAATGCAGATGAAAGAAATTAAAGAAAGAAAAGGAACAATAGATATCTCATGGTCATGAATTGGAAGAAATAATGTTATGAAAATGTTCGCAGTATTTATTCAAAGCTATTTATAGATTCAATAAAATCTTATCAAGATTCCAGTCATTTTCTCAGAAATGGAAAAAAACTTTAAATTTGAAGGGGAACACAAAAAATCTTGAACAGCCAGAGCCTTGAGGAAAATGAACAAAACTATATATCACAATCCATATTTTGAAATATATTACACAGCAAATGCAATCAAAACAATGTGGTTCTAGCATAGAAACTGGTACAGTGGGCTGATAAAATAGTACAGAAAACTAAAAAACCCATATATTTTTGGCCAACTGATTTTTACAAACCCATTAATCGTTAGCACATAAGAGGAAAAAAACACAAGAACACGTAAAAGAGAAAGGACACTTTCCTCAATGGTGCCTGGAAACTAGATATCCACAAGGCAAAGAGTGAAATTAGAGACTTATCTTACACTAAATACAAAAATCAACTCAAAGGGGATTAAAGATTTAAATGTAAGTCCTGAAACTATAAAGCTCTTAAAACAGAATCAAGGAAATGCTCCACAACATAGGTCTATGACCCTGAAAGCATAGGCAATTAAGGTAAAAATAAATGAATAGGATAATATCAAGTTTAGCATCTATTAAATAAAACAATAAAATGAAGAGACAACTCACAGAATGAAAGAAAACAACTGTAAACCATACATCTGAGAAAGGGTTAATATCCAAAATACATTAGAGACTAAACAACTCAACAACAAAAAAGCAAATAATTCCACTGAAATACAGGCAAAGGACTTGACAAGATATTTCTCAATAGAAGACATATAAATGTCCAATATGTACATGAAAACAATCTCATTGTCACTAATTATTAAGGAAATGGAAATTACACCCCTAGATACCACCTCACTTACTACTACACTTACTACAATGGAATTTACCAAAGAAATGAAAAATAACTATTGCTGAAGAACATGTGTTAAAAAGGGAATTGTTATACAGTGATGGCAGGAATGTAATTTAGTGCAGCAATTATGGAAAACAGCATGGAGGTCTTTCAAACACTGAAAATAGACCAAGAAATCCCACTTCTGGGTATCTGTCCAAAGGAATTGAAATCAATGTGTCTAAAGGGATACCTGCACTCCCATACTTACTGCAATACATGTATTGTTCTATGATTCAGAAACAACTAAAGTCTCCATTGATGCATGAATTGAAAAAGAAAATGCAGTAAAAATATACAATGAAATATATTCCTTCTTTAAAAAGGATGAAACCCTCCAGGACATTCTGATAATTGAAATAAGACAGGCATAGAAAGACAAATACTACAGAGTTCCACTCATATGTGGAATCTAATAGAATTGAGCTCATGGAAGCAAAGAGTAGAATGATGGGTACCTGGGTCTGGAGGTGAGAGATGGAGGTAGAAAGGGGAGTCATTAATCAAAAGGCATGAAGTTTCAGAAAGGCAAGAGAAAAAGGTTTTGGGATCTATTGCACAGGAGGGTGACTATAGCCTATAAAATGGATTATACAGTATATTTCGAAAAAGAGATTAAAATCTGACTGTGTCTCCATAAGAATGACATGTAAGTGAGGCAATGGATATTTTAATTAACTTGATTTAATCATAGCACATTTTATTCATATATTAAAGCATCACAATTGTATCCTACAAATGTATGTAAGTACAATTTCTCAACCGTAAATTAAATAAATAACAATACAAAGACATCATTCATGGGGGGAACAAGAGGTAGCAGGCTGCGGGAGGAATGCGGAAGTCAGAAGACAGGCTCCATGAGAGGCAGCAAACTCAGCAGAGCCTGCAGTGGCTGCAGAGGTCAGCAGGGGGCTGGCTGGACCATAGTCTGGAAGCCCTGCTGTTGTGAAGCCAGGAGACTCAAGGAAAACCATCTGCTCAAACATTTAGAAGGGGAACATTCTTGCCACTGGCCTTTCACATATGGGTAATGTTTGCACTCTAAGAAGTTTTGTAAATCTATAGGGATTTAAGCACTACTGGCTATACAATTAATTTTTCATCTATGTGTATGAAAATACATGAAGTCCTCCTGTAGGGATTTTTTAAATGCATAATTTATTTTCCATGAATTTAACCTGTTCTATAGAGCTTGTAATAGCAAACTGTTGGAAACAGCCCAAATATTTATTTAAAAAATTAAGTAATATCCCCTTAGTCTCTCACAGCCCTGAAATACTGCACTCTGCCCTTTAAGTGACTTTGTTTTTACTATTGTCATTGCCAAGGACAGAAAGTAGCCCTTAGGGACCAAGATTTGTACTTTTAAATGATAGCAGTTTTTTTGTTTGTTTCTTTTTATGCATGTAACACATTTGTGAAGCTGTTTTTATGCCCTGTGCCCTGAGCCCTGGGCCGTGGGACAGACACTTTCTGTGCCTCCGGTGTTTTCAGCCTGGGAGATGAAAGACTGTAGAGAAATATGGTAGTTAAGTTTAAGTGTCAATTTCATTAGCTTGGGAGTCACCTAGGGGATTAGTACAGCACATGCCGGATGTGTCTGGGTGGGCCATGGAAGCGTTACCTTGGAGTCTATCTGGTCACTGGCTCCTTTCTGGGGCACTGTTCTCTTGTTCTGCTTTCCAACCACCATGAACTGAAGAACTTTGCTCTGCCACGACCTTCCACCATGATATTTGTGCCTTGGAGCCATGAACTAAAACCTCTGAAACTGAGCCAAATGAACCTTTAGGAGGACCTTCAGGATGTGAATATATGGTATTTGGTCCCAGCAGTGGAGAAGCTGATTGCTACAAGCAAGGATTTACAGTTTTCTTTTCAAGTTGTCTACACCTTCCAGTGACAAACAGACTTCAGATATGTAGGCAGAGTGTTACAAAACAATGTTCTATTGAGAGGAAGCACTGTTGATATATATTACAACTGTCACCCAAGTTGTAATGGGAACTCTCCAGACTTTGTAACTACAAATATATAACCCATGGGTTTCAAAATTGTTTAAAATATGGGATAATTCATTGTTCAGGGCCTCTAATAACTAGTACTCCCCAGTGATGCAATAACAAAAACTGTCTTTACAGATTCCATAAATACCCTAAATGGAGAGCATTCACTATAAAAAATCTTATTCAGAGAGTATACTTCAAGATAACACTCAAAGTTCAAATCCAAGGATGTGTTTCATAATATCCAATCCAGTAAACTTTTTCAGAATGTCACAATTGCCTCCTAATTTGGAGTGGCATTTCAAAAAGACATTTGGCCCTTTTGTGTCTGTTCATGGTCTGTTGACTTTTAGGGACAGAAATCATGTAGCAAATAATTACCTTCACTACAAAGTAATAGAGAGTCCAACTTACTGAGTGATATATGATACTGGCCCCATGTCACACAGCAACCTGTGTTGACATTCAGAAAAGATTAGAATAGCTGAGAGGATCCATACTCATTTGATTATCTGTATAACCATTTATAAATCCTCCAGGTTTGTACAACGATAGCCTTTTTGGTTTATGTTTGCATACGGATAGGCATCTTAAACACAAAATAGCTAATTTACCTCTTAATTTTATCCATCGCAACATCCCTATATGTACTCCAAAATTATCTTTCCTGAGCCAGTTAATCTTAATTGCCAACTTGGCTGGACTAAGAGACTTATGGAAAGATGTTTGGATTATAGGGTGCTGTACTTATCAGTGGATTGATCTACTAATGATTGTAGCTGAATATGTTGTTAGGAGATTGGGCCAAGCCACTGACAGCATGACTTTGGAGGAAAACTCTTTTGCTGGAGCTCCTGCCCTGTCCTCTGCTTACTGGCAGAGGAGAATTGAGGCGCTTTGCTGTGCCATGCCTCACGATGTTTCTACCTTGGAGTCAGTCGACCATGGACTGAAATCTCTGAAACTGTGAGCCAAATAGGCCATTTCCTCCTTTAAATTGCAAGTGCTGGGTACTTTTGTCCAGTGATGGGAAAACTGACTAATACACTTACTCAGTGTTACTCATGATGGTAATGAGATCCCTAAATATTCTGCTTCTCAAATTAAAACCTAGCCATATTCCTTAATATTTTTTCTGTTTCAGCTATTAGTTAGCTAGGGTTACTATTAACAAGTATCACACACTGAGGGGCTTAAATAACAGAAATGTATTTTTCACAATTCCAGAGTCTGTCAGCAGGGTTGGCTTCTTGTAAGACCTCGCTCATTGGCTTGCAGATGGCTTCTTCTCACCTGTGTGTTCTTATGGTCTTCCCCTGTGTGGACTTGTATCCTAATTTCCTCTTTCTGTAAAGACACCCGTCTTATTGAATTGGGACTCATTCTAGAAACATATTAATTTAATTACCACCTTAAAGATGTAATATCCAAGTACAGCCACATTCTGAGGTACTGGGAGTAAAGATTCCATATGTAAATCTGGAGAAAATATAACTCAGCACATGATACCTCACCACTTCTCTACTCACAACATCAGCAAGTGTTTTGATTTTCTCTACCTCCACAGCCTCTTACCCTCGTTCAAGCTACTGCCAGCTCTTACCCTTTTCTTTAATTTTTTATTCATTAAGTTTAATGGTACATTTTATGTATACATTATGATCACATTCATCATTGAGAATTTGTACCTGTACATGATATATCTTGGGTCTTATTTTTTCCCATCCCTTCCCCGCCCTTCAACCGCTCCACCCTTCCCTATTTACAAAAGCTTTGTGTCTGATTTCTCACCCATTTTTCAGAGAGTCCTATGTAGTCTCTTCGATTCCATTTTTGTATCTTAACATTCTGTTTTTTATGTGTTGGTAAGAGTAGTGATCTTTCTCAAACACAAATTCTTTTCATCCCCATGCTTAACAACCTTACAAAAATGGTTAAATTAAAATTAGAATAAAGTGCAAAGTTGTACTGTGACATCCAAGATCCCTCTGCCTCTCAATCCCATTTTCACCTTGCTATCTTGATTCTACACTCCCACAAGATTGGCCTTCTTGAGCACTAAGCTCACTCCCAACTCGGAGCAGTTACATTCTCATTCAGATAGTCTTTCTCTCTTTCTCTCTCTCTCTCTCTCTCTCTCTCTCTCTCTCTCTCTCTCTCTCACACACACACACACACACACACACACACAGTTGTTTCTTTCTTGTATTTCGATTTCAATTTCCATAGAAAAGAAGCATCCTTTCTGGACATTTGCTCTATATCAGCATAACCCTTTCTTGAAAATTTTAATTACCTTCTTAGTACTTTCTTTCTGAATATTTTTCCCATTATTTCTTTCCCCCTTTCTCATTTCCAACTTGAATATGATTCTTAATTCTGCCCATATTATTCTCCACTGTATCTTTATTGCCTTCAATGTGTCTTGCATATAGTGGATATTCAATAAAATTTATCAAATAAATAAATATCCACATATAAACAACATTTCATGTATACATTTTAATATGCAGTCTTATATGTTAACAAATTGTTGGCATGTTTAAAGTCATTTTTAATTTAAATTTATTTTTAATTAACAGAAAAAAATCAAACATATTTTATGGGGTTTGATGCGATGCTTTAGTATGTGTGCTCACTGTATGTTTACAAGTTAAGCATGTCTCCTCATTTATCATTTTTATTCAGCAAAATACTGTTCATTATGTACATATTGTAACATATTGCATTATGTATGTACTGTGACATATGCATAACACAAAGTGATATTTCTGCTGACATTCAGGTAGCAGTGAAAGTTTACTTTTTGACCCTTAGATATTACAATTATCAATTATCAAGAACAGTACCAAAATAAATCTATTATATTAATAATTTGTGCTGATGTAAATTAATACGTGTTCTTAAGTAAATCCTTCTAATATCAACTTATTGTACTTGAAGAAATGTTTAAAATAGGACGAGTGATAGCCAGGTTAAATCTAACTCATATTCACAACTTGATACATTCACATTACAGGAGCAAGGAGGATTTGAAAGACAAAAAAAGTCCAATTCTTGAAAACAACCATTTTCTCTCAATCAATATGCAATGGACCAATCAATATGCAATGGGATGAAGGTGTGAGTCCCCCAAAACACATGTGCTTAAACCTAATTCCAATGTGATCATATTTAGGTGAAAGTCCTTGTGAAGTAATTAGATCATGGGGTAGAGCCCTTAGGAATCAAATTAGTGCCAGTATAAGAAGACAATGAGAGATAGCTGACGCTGTCAGGTGAGAACACAGCAAGAAGACATCTGTATATAAACTGGTAAAAGGACTCTCATCAAGAACCTGACCATGTTGGCACCTGATCTCAGACTTCAATCTCTAGCACTGTGAGAACTGTTTGTTTTTAAGCCATCCACTTTATGGTATTTTATTGTATCAGCCAAACTGACTGAGACACAAGGGGTTACTATTTAAAGCTATGTTAGTGATAGTAGTCAACTACTGGAAAAAAAACATGTTATTAAGTCAAAACTAATCTACTTGCTGCATAAATTCAGAGACACATGGTTGCCCTCAGTATCCATCATCAATATTGCTACACAAACAGCGTTGTCTTGTATTCATAGAATACATTCTTTTCCAAGTACATTCATACTTGCTTTGTCATCTTTTCATGAGCAGCAGAAAAATATCAGGACATTCTGTACGGCTATATTACAAGTGAGAAAAAATACACAAAGACACAGTGGTAAAACCAAGTAACTTCCAATTTCATGGCAGGCTGTTGGATAATTTTATCTCAAGGGACAGGAAGGAAACATCTATAATCTAAACACTGAGTTTCCTATTTAGCATTCTCTTGAGATAACATAACATTTCAATAAAACAGATTCTAACCAACTCCTTCTAATGCTAAACACTACCCTCACTAGTCAAAGCTTTCCTTACAGACTTTGGCTGATGTACTCATAACATTTTTTTAACAGACTCAGTTACTAGATTTAACTATGAATAGAGGACCTGAAAATAAAGAGCTTTCTATGAAGGAAACATAAGTAAATCAGGATAATTCCTCATGTGTTATTATCAAAGGATTAATTGTAATACTATTTCTCACATGGAAATGTATAGCCTCCTGCTGGTTGTGTAACTATGTGGGTATAAAGATTTCAATTCTGTCTGTTTAGAGTCTACTGTACAGGTATATGGAAAATCCAAGTCATAGCCTGACACAGAGAAAAACTGCGGAGACAATAAAGTTTGCTTCAGAGTTACCAGCTTCTCCTATTTGCTTTTGTACTTCTCACAATATTTTCCATGTTTCTCAAATATCCAGTGCCTCTTATGTCTTTAGCTTTCACACTAATCTCAATAAACGTTCAGTAATTCACTCCTGCTAAGAATGATTGATAACAGCTGAAAATGTCACCTTCTCTGGAAGAAGTACATTTCAACTTCTCAGGTCACTGACACTCTAATTCTTGGTATATGGGAAGCTTGTGCCTCACCTCCAGGTTAGTGTTGAAGGAAACAAAGTCCATAATCATGCAGGCCATAGGCTTATATAACTTACCTGCTTGTTCCGGGCTAGCCATTCACAAAACAGACCCCAACTTTTTGAACTTATAGCTGATATTTAAAAGGAGGACAGGGCTGGGGAGTTGGCTCAGTGGTTCTGCCACTTGCCTTGCAAGCACCAGGACCCAAGCTTGATTAAATAAATAAATAAATAAATAAATAAATAAATGGGGGGCAAGCTTATTAGTTCTTCATTTGAAATAATGAGGCCAATATAATGAGTTTCAAGGTCATAGCAGCAAAGTCTTACAGATGGTTCCAGAAAAACATCATGGTTTCTAGATGGTCCACAAGTTTGAATAACATTCTAGCCAAAACTAGACTGTCTGAAGAAAAGATCCAGCTCCTAACTGGAGAATAGGCAAATACTGCTAAGAATCAGACATGATATCAAAGAAGCAGGGTACTCAACAACATTCATCGGGATAAGAACAGGGCTCAAGACTGATCTAAAAGACAAAGAAGATACAAGTCAGGTCTCAGAATGAATACATTCTCTAAGAACAGAATTCTCCACGAATCACAGTAAGATACAGAAGGGCTTTACTATGCCAAAACATGCAAGGATTTTACCAGGAAAGCACCTATGAAAGCTAATAGGGAAGGTGCTGGAAAAGGGAAAACTTTCGGAGATCCCCAAACAAAAGAGAGAAGGGAGGAAGGTTGGGTAGAAGCATCTAGAGTATTAAACTGCCTAAGAAAGATGATTTGGCAAGGCCATAGAGGAGCTCCCCATCCAAAGCTAGACATCAAAGGAGCACTAAGGCTACCAGGAATAAGCCTGCTTGGTATCACTGCCATGCTCAGCTTGGGCTGGGAATAGCCTGGACAATTATGGCCTCAGCTCAATGATGGTAAGCAGAAAGTAGTCTGGGTCCTTGGTCCATAAGTTGTTGTTCTCCCAAACTCTTTCCAATTAGTCTTCATTCTGCCGGACATTAAATGAACAGACAATATTAGGTGATGATTTGCCTATTTCTCAGATTCCTGCTCTGATGCATATGACACGCCCATGCCAGTTCTTGGCCCAGAATGATTGTCATGCTTGTCAAGTTGAAAGTGTCAGTAAAAGTGATAAAAAGTAAATAGAATTCACACTTTCCACCAACAGTTTTTGAGTACATTTTATGTGTCAAACTATTAGAAAAGTTGGAGATTTGAGAGTGAGTTAGAAATCATTCCTACTGTAAAGAGGATTATAATTCTATTATAGGAAAACTAAAAAGACAATAAAATGAATAAAGAAGAAAATATGTTCATATCACAGAATATAAAAAAATTAAAAATAGCCTAAAACATTATTTAGAACTAGCAGTCATGTCTTAAACTGATTCTTACTGGCCAGGTAGATGTTAGTTTCCCAGTTGCAATCCACACTCAGACTCATCTCTCTGTAGTGAGCCTCTAAACACATTTCTCCTGTTCAAAATCCTCCACTGGTTCTTCCTCCATCTCAGATGCAAAGAGCCTCCTCATATGGCCCAACCTAGTTTCCTAGGCTTCCTTACAGCTATGTTCCAGATCCATTATATGAGTTACAACTGCTCCCTGAATAAGCCCACCTTCACCTATCTCCTTCCCTGGAATCCAGGCATCTTTCAAACCTATCTTAAATCTACATTATTTCTGCCTAGGTCAGACTTCATATTTGTTTCCCTGAAGCATGCTGAGATCTAACTCTGATAATGAATCTACTGCCCACAAAGAATGGACTGGGACAGACTGGAGGAGACTAGTCAGGCTTTTGCAAAGCATTTTCCCTGGATGATCATCCTCGGTATCTTCACACCTCAGTTTGTGGGCTTCATCAACAAAAGGAGCTGAAAATGACTCAAAAGTTCAAGATTCTCGGCATCACCAAAAGACTCGATAAGGCTGGATATTTCATTTATGCAGTAAATCTGAAATCAGCAAAAATAGAATTTGTTCTGATTTTCAGAAAAGTTGGTCCTGAAGCTGTAAGAAATAGATTCTTTTACATCACCACAATAGCTCCCTGGCTGTCCAACATGGCTTGAGATGAGTCTAAAGACCTGAGCCTGTCATTTTTTTTCTTGAGTGCTGCAGTACACTAGAAGTTGCCATCATTGCCCTCAACCTTGTGGGATATCATTATTGTCATATAGGTGATGCATCAGCCATACAAGTAAATGATTCCATATGTGTTTCCTCATGATCAAAGACAGATGTTTCACAGCGGCACAGTTTGTAATAGCTGAAGCTTGGAAACAGCCCAATTGCCCATCAAATGGAGACTGGATAAAGAAGACGCGGGTTATTAAAAAATAAAATGGAGTACTACTAAGCCATAAAGAATGAGAAACTAGAGACATTAATAGCTAAATGGATACACACTGAGGCCATACTCTTAAGTGAAATAAATAGGACACATGTGTGTAAATACTAAATAGTTTCTCTGGTAAAAGTGTAAATAAGGATCAAAATGTATAATGGATGATATGAAATAGGAAGAAAAGTTCTGAAGGGGAGGGGAAACTGGGAGGGGTAGGGGAAAAGGAAGAAGGTAAAGGAAAAATTTTTTGAAAAAATGGAAACAAAGACTCTAAATATGGAGGGGTGGAGGGGTAGAAGGGAGAGCAGGGGAATGTGGAAAAAATAAGAACCAAGATTTGTCATGCAAAGGTACAAGATCCCAGTGATGAATGTAACTGTACTGTATACCTAAAATGTACCAATAAACTTAATGGGAAAAAAAGAAACATAGGTGCTAATGTGGTTAATTGTGACAACACCACTTGTATGGGTTTTTGCATCCTAGTTTATAATTCTCAAGGAATTCAGGGCAGCATTAGAGTCTAAGGACATGACCAAATCAATCTTTTTTTCTTCTGGTTGTTGTTGTTGTTGTTGTTGTTGTTGTTGTTTTGGTACTGGGGATCAAACTCAGGACTTTAGGCTTTCAAGATAGGCAGCAGAACCACTGAGCTAAATCCCCAGCCCCTGCTTTTTAATGTATATTTCCTTGGACTATTTCTGGCACCGACTTCTGTATTAGTCAGGTTCTATCAGGAAAGCAAAATTTCAACAATTATCTTTACATAAAAATATATTAAAATGTGTTAACAGGTTATCAGTGAATCTAAAAGACAAAAAGAAAATAGCATCACTGAGATAATAACTGAAGAAGCTACCACCCTTATGCCTGAAAAGATGAAAGGAACTGGTTGGAATTATTAAAATTTAGAAGTGTAGAGGGCACTTACAGAGATGGTCCCTAACTTCTGAGCAGGGCACCAGCTGGCGGATGCTGGTGTCTCAAAGCAAGATAAATAAACTGGTTCTAGGAGCGTTGGGACACCTGTGAACTGGAACAGGGTGAAGACATTTTGGTGCAGCAACAATACCAGGAAGAGCAAGCAATGAGGAAGGAGCAAGTCCCTTCTTTTCTAGTCTTTGAGGCTCCTCCAAACAAGGACGCAGCTGACAGAAAGAATGAAGTTTGTGTACTGGCACCATGAAGCAGAATATAAAAGAGCAGGTTTGAAATCCAGAGAAAACAACTTGCTCAGCAAGCACTCCTCAAACGCATTTCAAATGCCACCTCCTCCGTGAAGGCTTTCTTAATTTAACCTTGCCTTTACCCCTTAACTTACCCTTAGATGTGTTTTCTCCTCCTTTCCTTTCCTTTTGGTCTAATTCATATTTTTCCCTGTATGTACTTATGGCTGTACTTGTACTAATATTTCCTCCCTCCATCTTCCTCCTCCTCCTCCTCACATACATGTTAGATAATCAGTGAATTCTGGAACAATGCTTTAACTTTCTCTGTGTCTCCTGTAGCTTAACAACTTGATGCTAATTCATTTGCTACGGAATCCCAAATGCCTAAACCTGAGACTAGGGTGTGTGTGTGTGTGGTGTAAAATAACAATGAGTGAATAACACTAGGGGATTTTGAATATGGGTTAAATGGTATTTCACTCAAAGAAGAACAGAAAATATCTTCTTTTTAGTTAACTAATCTCAACTCAGAAAACTCTTCAGCACTTATTCACTTTCATTCTTTATTCTTCTCTCTCTTGTCATGAAGATGTGTGCCAAAATTTCACAGACTGAAGTCAGTCCAAACCCTGAAGCTAGTTTCCCACAACAAATGTAGACAATGTGTTTTGCAACCCTCACTAAAAAAAAAAAAAAAAAAAAAAAAAAAAAAAAAATGTATTTGGCACAGACTTTTCCTGAAGAGATAAACATAGCAGATTATAAGCAAAACAAAAGAGTACTCCAAGCATTCCTGTGGTAAAAGATAAAGTGTTCCAGACCCTTGGATAACAAAGAGCCTAAAATACCCCAGGGGATTAATTTAATCACTGTTCTATGTTGTTGTTAAGAAGGTACTCAGCAGACATGAGCTAGATGGTACAATAGGGGTTTCCAGTGCTGGTTCCCTCCCAGTATCAATTTTAGCAAACACCCACGTTCGAAAACACCTTTACAGAGCTGAGGAATCCAGATTAGAGATTACAGCAACTGGTAGAACACAGATTCTAGAAAATATGCACTGAATAAGACAGGAAGCCCAGTCATACTTTACCCACATCTCCTCCCAGGTTCCAGGGTAGCCCACACAAAGTTGCCCCGGCTGGCCCCTGCCAACCCAGGTTCCAGGCCATGCCAACACCCCATTGGTCCCAAAGTCTAAGCTCTAGGACTTCTCCCTGGATCCCAAGCACAAGGATGGCCCCTATGGACACAGGTACCAACAATATTAGCCCCTCCCTGGACACAGAACAAGACCTATCGTCAGGGACTCAGGCAGGCATCAGATTTAGTGCAGCAACAGGGTAGCTCCTGTGGACTTCGGTTTGAAGCCTGCCCCAGTGTCAAGCACCATGGATACAGGCTTCTGCCCTGTCCCTACAAACAGAGGCATTAGGCCCAACTTGACAGACCTGTGGATAACCTCTGTGGACCCAGACTCCAAGCCTACCTGTAGCTTGGTCTACCACCAAGCTTTAGGCCTGCCCTAGTGGACCCAGGCACGAGGCCTTTCCCTGTGATACAAGCAGCAAATGGCTTCTGTGGACCCAGGAACCAGCCCTGCCTGTCTACTACCAGGCAGAAGGCCAGAGCCTGAGCACTGCCGCCTCAAAACTGAAGCCTTCTGAATGGGAGTGGAGTTTGTTCAGGATACTGGGCATGCACAGGGCTGGTACAGACAAAAATGGAGTAGAAAAGTCTCCCACCCACAATTTTAGAGAGCTGTGATAAAAAGAAGCATGATCCCTTACAGGGAGGTGAAAAGCGATGTGGTTGTGTGGCAGGCACTACCACATATTCTGGACAGGGTGGCATGTGCAGAGAAATAATGGGACTGGGAATTGGAGGGACAGTGTGACGCCGAGGGAAGTTACTCTCCACCCCTAGAAAGGAGCACGATGCAATGCGTGGCTTAGGAAAATAAATTTCCTCAGGCCTTTTGAGAGTCTAGTTTCAGAAGGATGTGAGAGAGCTACAAATTCATAAATTGGTTTTTCCTATTAAAAGTCTGAGTCTTCCTATTAGCCCACACTGCTTTGTCTGAAGAGCCAGCAGGTGGTGTGTGGGAATGGAACAACTTCCCATGCCACTGGTCTCAGTGGAAGTCTCAGTGATCTGTGATATAGTGACATCTTGGACGGCAAGTCAATAGTGCAGCTAAGAGCATCAAGACTCGAACAGAAAACTCCTACAGAGGCAAAAAAATCAATCCATGGGAAGAAACAGATTTCCCACTAGTCAATGACCTGTTCCTACTAGAATATCATTTCCTTGTTTCTGGGATGCTGCTTTCACGAGTGCTCTCCACTTCACTGTTCCCTGCACCACCCCTTGCCCCTTCTAGAAGCTGCATGTTCAATAAACAGTGGCAAGGGGGCTGGAGATTTAGCTCAGTGGTGCTGTGCCTGCCTCATAAGCACAAGGTCCTGAGTTCATTCACCAGAACCAAAAGGAAAAAAAAAAAAAAGCAGCAAGCTCCAGGAGACTGTGTCTTAGCCCGATAACAGCTTTGACCATCCTTGGACTCCCATTTATGCATTAAGATCTTGCCTTGTCTTTTTTAATTTGTCCAGTGTACCCTTGGTCAAGTGATCGGGGGTCCGACCAACCTCCAGTAAGGATGGACCCAAAGACAGAAAAAGAAGGACATTTAATGCTGGGAGCAAAAGAAATTCATAAAAATAATAACAAAGTAGAGGGAGAGTTCATTTGGCAGGGCACAGTTGGTACCAAGAAGAAACAGCAAAAGAGAAGAAAGGAAAGAGGATTCGACTGTTCTTTCCTTTACCTCCTCATTAAACAGCTTCTCTTTGCTTGGCCAGAATCACCTGCTGGCTAACTTGAGGGCGTACTAAAAGGTGATATGTCATAGTTTCCTGTTATTAACGGAAACTTCCAGGAAAGAGAAAGCTACATTTTTCCCTGCCTCCCTCCCTCTATCCCTGGGATAATAGTGAATGAGCTGGGCCTAACCCCAGGCCAAGGAGTATCTTTGTAGCAAGTGTGGGGCTACCAGGACATGTGGTGGAATGAAGCCCAGGAATCTAAAACTCACAATAAATCAAGGCCTCTGGCTACGTTTGTGGACTCCCACAAGATTTCCTTAGGCCCAGGAAAATACAAAAATGAAAATTATGAAATGCAAACTCACCTTGGAAATCTTCCCAAACCTTCATGAATTCTGTAATAATTACCCTATCTGGTGAGCACTAACAGTTCTCACACTTTAATGCTCTCAATCTTTCCCCAAATTCCAGTCTTTTTTCCAGCGAAGCCAGGTTATAAGCAGCCTATTTAGACAACGCTTCTCTGTATGATATTCATGCCATGAACCACCAATGGAATTTGAAAAGCAGAAAATTGAAGTCTATAGAAAACAAAAGACTGACCAGGTACTAATGGCTGTTATCTCATCTTCCCACGCGAAAATCTTACTCAACACTCCTGAGGGGGGACTTAGACTTCACTGCCTTCTTCATTCTCTTTCAGCATCCTATTAAGAGTTGGAGCTCTCTCACTTCATATCATTACTACAACTGCCAATTTTCCAACCAGCCATTTAATTTAAACCTACATATTGGGTCCCAGCAGAGCAATGGGAAAATGGGTAAGGCATGGTCTTTGAGTTAAAGAAGTTGACTACCTAACTGTTGAGATGTGGCAGAGTTAAACAATAGTTTAGAATGTTGTAGAACTTTATTAGAAAAGTTAAGAGGTTAAAAAAGGAGAGTTTAGTGTAAACTGAACTATTAGGAAAAAGTACTCATCTCTGCTCTAGGCTCCTTCTTGCATCACAAGGACTAGAAGGCTGAAAATTACATTCTTAAGCCTTCCTTGGCAATTAATGCTAAGGGCAATTCAGCCTTCGCCAATGACACAAATATCTGGGCTTAGAACACGAAGGGGAGCAGAGGTTGAATGCGTATGACTACGTCAATGAGTAAACACATACACCCAGACAGGTTTCTATCAGCTGGGCCCGGTGTCCCACTCACCCCTGCTTCATGGGTTACAGGCATCTGCAGTGGTAGCAGCAGCTTCCTGTTCTCTGAATGAGATGCCTAAACTATTAAAGCAGTGTCCTGGGTTTTGGTCTGTGATTCTGGTCACCACTCAGTCTCATCTCCATGAAAATCTGATTTTGTCTGATCTGATCACCTTTCTTGTTCAGAATTCTTGAATGCATCGCCACATCCCAGAAGATTCATCCAAGCTTCCAATGTGATGCTTCAATATCCCTCATCATGTGCCAACCTGTGTGACTCATTTTCCACTATTCCCATGCCTTTAAAGTCCAGCAACCCTGAATAATTGTAGTTTACTGTGTCCTGTCCTCCTATTCTTCTGGACATTTGCACACATTTTTCTCTCTGCTTATTGTCTGTTCCACGCCCCCTTAGAGCTAGCAAATACTTTTTCTTCTTTCAAGATTCATTTCCTCTTCTTTCTTCTCACTTCCACTTGAGGCCATTTTTATTCTTCCCCAAGATGAACTCAGCTATTTCTTCCTGAGCTCTGGCCCCTCGGTGAATCACACTTCCATTGTCACATTTATTACTCTGTCCATTAGACTGCATGTTTGCAGATGAAAGGAATTGCGCCTGTTCATTCCCAAGCCCCTAAGAAACTGTCAAGATGCTTGACACATGGTGAGCAGTTACTAAAGTAGAAAGAATGAAGGAAGGGAGGCAGCAAAGAGGCAAGTAAGGAGCAGAGAGTTCAGAGATACAAACAGGAGGGAGTTGGGGACAAGATTTGGTGACTTCACAGCTCTGTCCTTTAGATTTACCAGTTTTACAAACTCATCATCTACAAGAACAAGTTCAGTCCTCAGATCAAATCCTCCTATGTTTCTAGAAATTTAAGCTATTGGAACAACAAAGCCTTTCCCTATAGTCCAGGTGGATGGCCTTTGTTCAGCTATTCTGTAGTTTCAAAGCAAAAATAAATAAAAAGATTTATTGTTCTTAATCTCCCAGGGGTTTCACCTTACAGCCCAGGTGACCTATCAGTCACTGTTTCATGTTTTGGAACCAGGACCAAGGACCTTATCCATGCTCTTCCCCAACCACTATTACTTTGCACACCCCCTTCTGCTCCCCTATTCTTTTCTTATTCCTACTACACTCAATACACTTATTCTCTTTCAGGTTTTACTGGGCTCTACACCATGAAAAATACAAAGAAAAAGGAATTTCTACTCTAAGAATAATAACTCCTCCCCCTTTTTCAACTTTTACAATAATTGTTGAAAGCTATTTTCTTCCACATTTAGAGAACACTGGTTTTCTAGGGAGGGAAAGTGGATGATTAAGAGGCAAGGCCCCTTACAGTTAGAAATTTAATTATTTCATGTGAAGGTTTGATTTCTATTTCTGACCCTTTTATTTGTTGGCTCAGGAATCTTAAAGAAATAATGTCAAATCTGGGTGACAAGGCTTCATGCAATTGAGAGCTTTGGATTATCTTCAAGCTCCTTTTTGCCATAACATTCACTGACATTTCATCTTTTTATAGCAAAAATGGTACAAGTAATGAAGATAAAGTGTTGACGCACATTTGTGTCTTCTTGTGGTAAGGTGAGGATCCATACCCACAGACGCTGGCTGGTAATTTCTACTGAAAAACGCTACTTGCTGAAGGAAATTTTTCAGAAAAATTTCTCTCCAGACTTTTCTACAGGTGATGAAGGGCAAGACAATGGCGATCATGGGAGCAGGTGTCAGGGGCTTGGCCGCCATCTGGTGTTGTCTGGAGGAGCTGAGCACACTTGCTTTGAGCGGGGCAATGATGTTGGAGGCCTGTGGAAATTCTTGGTGAGTGGTGTATCTCCAGAACAGTAGAGAAACGAATATGGACTCCAGCACAAATCAAATCTTTCTGTTCCAGTTCAAACCCAAAAGCCAGTTCCCAAAAGCTCCATATCTAGAAAGTAAAATCTTACCTGTCACATCACTAACACCTGACCGCTCAAAACTGCTTCATACCAGCAGCTCTCGTACTGCAAAGAACATTTCCACCTCTCCATGTATTGCCATCAGCATAGCAGAGCTTAGATGTCCACGTGGTAAAGGTTGCCAGTGTCAGCACTTAGCGGACATAAAAACATACCACCACCTTCCTATGTGACTGCTCTTAAATCACAAGAAAAAGGTAGGAAAGAAGATAAAGAAACACTCTTGAATTGAGGTTAGAAATCTTTCTAGCTTAACTGTTAAGTTCTCTGGGTAGATACATTTTAGGCATTTTTATTTTCTGGACTTGAGATGTTTATTTGTCAAATGCAGAGGGCAGAAACTAGGGTACATTTAATGTGCTTTCTAGTTCTAAGGGGATAGAATTCGATAATTGATTTATCTCTATTGAGAAGATATAAATTATTATTCATGCTGATAGTGTGTGTGGTTACTAGATAGTTTACTGATTCTAAATTTAGAGAGAAAAGTGAAGGTTTTTGTTATTTGTTCTCATTGTTATAGAAATAATATAACCAGGAAATATTTAATATAAATCTAGTTTTTAAATTGAAGAGCCAGCTTTGAAGAAACTTTTAGCCTTTTTTTCTCTAAATTTGTTAATTATTGTGAATGGACATAAATTATACATATTTGCCCTAAAGGCAAATGTCCACATCATTCATCTTGAAACCATTTTTTCTGTCTGTCTTGGTCTCACTTATTCCAACATGCAACAACTCCCTTTAATACAGTATGGCAGTGATCATTTAGGACACATTTGTATTTATCTCAAAAGTTTTTTTTTAAAATTTTTGTCCCTGTTAAAACAAAAGTATTACATAAGGTCATTAGTTGTTATTTTCCATTACAGAATTAAGAGTTAATTTTTCCCAAGAATTTCATTTTCTTTTATTTACATCTGCTCAAGAAAAATGTGCCTACCTTAAACTAAATTTACCACCTCATCAGTAATAACTAATTCCTGCATAAGAACTTGTTTGGCATAATTTTGGACAAGATGCTGTCATGACCACTATGTGACATAACCATGCTACATAAATAGCTTTCACTCCAGTTGATGCAGCAAACCATAAGTCCACAATCCTTTGATAGCAAATAGGCAAAAACTCACGTGATGATAGCAAACTTTTCTCGAAACGATAAGATCAAAAACCATGAGTTGAACTGACATAAGGATAAGCCCTACTTTCGGTTACAATGTGGAGATTTTAGTGTATTTGATTAAAGGTTGTTACCCCAGATCTCACCAGAAGTGTCATCTAAACATGTACACATTGCAAAATATATCTGGTACTAAAGGTTTCAAATAAAGGATTAGAGAACTTTATAAGCTAGAGATTGGTGACTGTCAACTTACTGGGCAAGGACCTAAACTTTCAGAAGAAGGCACACTACTGAAATCTTAGACAGTCAAGGAAAAAATTCCTACAGGTATAGAAATTAGTGAACCTCAGAAAATGACCTCAGACAAAAAGGTAGAGGATTACTATGTGATGCATTTATAGAGTCATTCCCATCCTAAACTGTGAATGCCATCCCAATATCTATACCATCACTAGCAGTGTACCAGTATCAGTACTATAGGCAAGTCCAGCATTCCTTAAAA
Source organism: Fukomys damarensis (assembly GCF_012274545.1). NCBI lineage: Eukaryota > Metazoa > Chordata > Mammalia > Rodentia > Bathyergidae > Fukomys > Fukomys damarensis. Next base: position 14,969,405 of record NW_022900923.1, read on the forward strand.
AGCCCAAGAAGGCAGTGAACACTCACTCTGTATTCAGAGAGGAATCTGTAAGTTAAGTAATATAGCCAGATCAGAAAATTTACTTAAGGAAGTGTTACAAATCACAGTTGAGTAAGATACAAAGACAGACTGGTTTTCCACAGGAGGGAAATTCTGTTTTCCAGAAGGTCATATGAAAAAAAAAATCTCCTCAAAGACCTAAAAGGATGTGAACAAATTCAAATGCTCCATACTTTTACCTCCTTCACACACAATAATCCTTCTTTCTTTTCAAAGAAAAGTTGCCTGAACAAATATATGATCAGAGAAAGATTTATTGTAAATGTGTTACATAAGATTTTATCTCTCAGGCCTCTGCAAGGTGGAATGTTTGCTGGATGACAGAAATCTGATCATTTTGAACTTTTCACTATGTGGTTTTTCTGAGAAATAGAAAACAAATAGGCTTTAAACACTAGCATACTGAATGGGAGCAAGTTTTAGGTTTCTTACACTCCTGTGAAACTACTCAACAAGCAGCAGATTAGTATTATTGTGATTGCAAAAGAGGAATGTGACAGAACCAGTACCATCTTGAACCTCTCCCCTTCATTCATTCATTCACTCAACAAATTTGTAATGAGTACGTGATTTATAGGGTATTATGTCAAGCACAGCTGTAGGTAAGATGTACCCTAGGCAGCCAACATTTTAAATGCAGAGAGAAAAACTTGAATTAAAATAAGTATAACAATACGGGTATAGTGATATCTGCCTGTAACTGCAGGAATTTCAGTGGTTGAGGTAGGAGGGTGATTAAATTCAACGCTATCCTGGGCAACATAAGAAGACCTGTCTCAAAATTTAAAAAGGAATCGGGGCTGTAGCTCAGTGGGAGACCCTAGCATATGTGAGGGCTTGTGTTCAATTCCCACTTTTGTGGAAACAAAACAAAATATAAGCACTCTAACAGAAATGAATATGTGAATAGGGCAGTACAAATAACAGGAAGTTGTAGAGATGATTTAACAGTAGAAGGAAGGAAAGGAAGCATGATGAAGGAGGTAACTTCTGAACTGGAGCTTGAGGATATATTTAGGTCAGCAGAAATGGGCTAGATGAGACAAACTAAGTCAGAAAATCAAGACTAACTGCTGAAATGCATGAACGACATTCTTGAATTAGCCACTGATGTTGCCCTCAAGTTACTTTTGGTCTAGATGGAAAGATGAGAGATACAAACAGCTGCAGTCCAAGACAGAGAGGAATATATGTGCCCACAGCTCCTTGAATCTCCAGTTCTAGGCCAGGGTCTCACAGACAGAGACAGAGTCTAAACTTAATTTCCTTCTCACTGGCTCGAACCTCTACACATACTGAAATACGAAAATGTATATTTTCTAAAATTATATAAGCCATTTGTCTATTATATAATCCAGTTGCTTTTCCTTTGTTTAAAGAACAGTCTTTTAGGAAAAATTCCAAGATCTCTCTTCATGCTAAGATCGGCTGGAGACAAGGGGTGAAAGGGCAGAGATTCATTCAAGATGAAAACAACCCTGAGCCTTACCCATCCTGTTTCCCAGAGTAGCTGTTTACACTTTTTAACCAATCCCCAGCCCATAGCTCAGCCATTCCTCCTTCCAATGGGCAGCTGAGAAAACTTCTTCCCACCTTTCCTTGCCATCATCAACAGAAGGCAGCAGCTGTGTATGAGGCAGGACTCAGACTTAACATCTGCCCAGCGTGGGCCTTCACACTTTTTCTGACCTCCACAAAAATTTTCAAGTGGGTCCAATAAGGCCTAAATCTCTAAAATTTATGAGAAACATAGCAACCATAAATAGAGGAAGATTATATTTTCAACTGAAGGAGAAACACTGAGCCCTCACGCAGCCCCTTCTCACCCTTAGATACAATCCTCTCAAACCTTTCCAGAACTTTCTTGCTCCATTTTCCAGAGTTTAGCTAAGGAGGGGAAAAAATAGATGTCTCGAATCTGGCAGCAATATGACATTCCACTCCTTTCCTCCACTGCACAAGAATTCCTTCAGGCCTTGGAGATGCAGATGCCGCCAACTTGTTGATGGATTTTCAAGGCAGCACAATGTGTACACTTTTACGTTTGTTTTCAATTTAGCTTCAACCTTTTCTCAAAAAGAAGCCACTTTTCAATTACACAGTGGCTTTAAAATAAGTTCCAAAATTTAACACATGGTCTAAAGCCCCTGGCTCCCTATATTTCTTTGGTAAAAAGTGAATATCAATAACTGGTAAATGGAAGAATTCTTCAAGTGCGTAATACATTCACAACAGAGCAGTGGCTCTTAAAGTGTGATTCGCAGCTCATCAACATGAGCATCACCCAGAACTTCTCAAATGTAAGTTCTCAGACCCCACCTTGGATGCACTGAATCCAAAATTCTGGGAGTGGGGCCCAGGAATCTGTTCTAAGGAGGTGATTCTGATAATGTCACACATGGGAAGCTATTTCACAGAGGATTTTGTTGTTCTTAAACAATTTGCTGAATTCCACATACCCACCAAATAGAAACTCACAGTTTCCCTTGGACTATTTTGTTGTTGCTTTAACATGAGTACAGTGGTGCTGGAGAGAAAAAAGAGGGAATTCTAAAAGGCTACAAAAGAGAGCTAATATATTATTATTATATTATAATATGTATTATAATATATATTATTTGAATTCAAATAGGTGAATTAATGCGGGAAGAGATCTAGTACTAGGTGTGATGTGAAGGGTTTTCTTTTCTATATCTCACGGAGAACTTTCAACTTATTTAATATTAAAAAGATTTTAGTTGGCTAGTAATTGGATATGGTCTGAAAGGAGTGATATTCTTATTTTAAAGATTTCCTATTCTTCTTAGGACCACCCAGAAGAAGGTAGAGCCAGCATTTACCAGTCTGTACTCACCAACTTGTCTAAAGAAATGTTGTGCTTTCCTGACTTCTCCCACCTACCCTGATGATTACCCAAACTACCTGCACAACAACAGCCAGCCCCAGGAGTACATCAAGACATTTGCCCCAAAGAAGAATCTTTTAAGATATATACAGTTTGCGGTAGGGGCCTTGTAAATTGTACTGTTGCTATTAGTATGTGTATGAGTTAGAGAAGAGGTATGAATACAGCACCCTGTTATAGAAATCAGGGCCAAAGGACAGGGGATTTAGCTCAGTGGTGCCACCGCCTACCTCACAAGTGAAAGGTCCCAAATTTGATCCCTGGTACCAAAACAACAAAAGAAATCAATGTCAAATGTTTGGATGCTTCTACAATCAACTGTCTGATCAGATTATAAAATATTCACGCATGGCATTTCCACTTTAGATTCATTCTCTACTAAATTCTGGGAGCTTTTAAAATACCTTAGAAAATGCTGGAGTCAGCTTTCCCATTATAGTAAACTTTTCTTATGCTGTGATGTTTTGAAACTTATCCAAACTTTTGTAGCCCATTTTAAGATTTCTGTAGTTCAATGTTGGTATGCTGCGGTTCCAACAAATATGGTATTTGTTAGGAATTCTGCCATTACGAAAGGAGTAATAACTTAAATATATAGTCTCCATCTGCCAGCCACTAACTTTATTGAATTTCTTTTTATTGAGTCTGAAGTGTTATGACATAGTAGCATTAATTCTGTAAATGATAATGTTTTACATTTGTTTGAAACCCTTAGCCTCCATTAACTACTACTTAAATGCAAAGAACATATGTATAGTGGGGAAAACATTCAGCAAAAGTATGAGTGTGAGTTATATTTACATAATAATTTTACCTGGAGTCATTCCAAGTATATCATTAAAATAAAATTTTCCAATAGTCATTCTATTCCATTCATTTATTCATTTTATTAATTCACATCATTTATTTATGATGTTCTGAATACTGTATGTTGCCTCATTTTGTGGTAGCAATGTCATTCAACATTAATGAAGCTCCTAATAAGTGCTTGTTTTGTGCTACATGTAGTATTGGAGACCAAAATAAATATGTAGAGGTAAGTGTATAGAGAATATGTTGCAATATCAAATTCAAGTGACAATTTAAATGCAAAGAGAAACTTTGTGAATCTAGTATGGTTTATAAATAAGATAATGCTGTGAAAATTATGAAGCAAGAGCCAACATTTGGGAAAGGGTACTTTTTCAGAGAAGACAAAGTTTTTGAGTTTACTTGATACTTATTTTAGACAGTGAATAACATGAGTAACATTAGAGATGGTAAATTGTTCCACTTGTCTGGAGAACAGTGAGAAAAACAAATTGGCTAGGAGGGAGGCATAGTTGTTAGGCTTAGATAGGGCCATACACATCAGTAAGGCAGTTTGCTCTGTGGCTTTCAAACATAGCGAGCTGTTTTGCAACCATTTAAAGGAAGCAAGTCTGGGGTGGGCGTGTGAAGAGCTGATGCGATGGAACCACAGTCATCAAAGTCAGCCTCATTCTTTCTATCACGAAGCCTCCATCATCAAGCTCCAAAACAGCTACTAAAAGTAGAGTCAATTTATCCACCTTCTAGGCAAGAAAACGAGGAAGGGATGTGGAGACAAAAGGATCCTTTTACTCCACAGCTGCCTTTCACAAACTCTCCCAAGAAGGCTATCCAATATTGTGTATTTATATCTCATTGGCCACTCGAGTTACACAGGAGCCTGAGACACATATCCCTTTGAAGGGCACAAGGTTACATCAAACAAAATCAGTGTTCTGTAGTAAAGAAGACAGGGTATTGGGAACAGGAATTAGGGAAAAGGAAAAAGGGTATTGGGAAAGCAATAAACAGTCTCTGTCCCACAAGAATTTAGGAGAATATAAAAAGATAAGTCCAAACAAGAAAATGAAACAAAACTGTATGGATTTTTAATTGTAACATTAGAAATGTAGAATAGATCCCAGATACAGGAAAGTAACTGAAGTAACTTTGAGCAGGAGGCAAAAAAAATATCAGCATGGTATTTTTGAAAGATTATTTTGACAAATAAATGAAGGATAAAGGATGGCTTATAGATAAGCACAAGCTGGGCATTGGCTCCTTATAGACTCTGACAGTAACCCATGTACAGGAGCAGAAGGATTTGAACCAAGGCAGTGCATCAGTCACGAAATAGAAGACAGAAATGGTGATATCCTGAGATAAATGATTCTTTAGACATTAGGCAAGGATGGAGAAATAACAGCAAGACAAGTTTTGGATTTGAAGTCCAAGAGGATGGGAGATTCATGGTACCTTTCAAAGAAATAAGAAACCTGAGGCTTGATTTCAGATGGAAATGCCCAGCTACACTGGGCAGCAGAAGGGAGATCAGACTGAATATGCACATGTGATCATACTATAGAAGTTGTTCATATTTCCAAGGAGAGTGTCTGCACAGAGCAAAATGGGAACCATGAATCAAACTTTGAGACATGCCCATATTTACTAAATAGAAAGAAGATCAGGTCAGAGAAGGAGGAAGCCATGAGGGCGTAGAGCAGAAGTGGGCAGATGACACAGATTTGCTGTATAGCATCATTCACAAAAATGTTCAGTGTTATTTATTCCTGTACCAACTAACCAGATGTCAAGAAGTAAAGAAAACTCAGTGAGTAATTTTCCTTGTGAGCTCTGAAAACTCACTGAAGATTTACTGTGATTCCTATTTTATTATCTTTCTATGCATTTCTCAATGAACAGGACAGCTCACAATAATTCCTCCACAGAAATACTGCAAGAAAGAAAAAGATCATAGAATTATAAACAAAAGGAATTTTTTACGACCCTGATTTCCATATAAAGAAATGTCCCAGCTTCTTAGTCACTAGCCAATGGGATGTTGTTACTGATAAGGACGGGAAGCAGGAATCTACTGTTTTCGATACTGTGTATGATAATTTGTTCAGGACATCATGAGTATTCCAATCTGCCAACTGATTCTTTTCCTGGTAAGTTTGAAAAACATAGATAATTTGGTACTTACATATAAATATCAAGGGTTAAAACATATTTTCTATCATACATAATAATTGTTCTCAAGATGCCAAAGATCCCAAAAGAGAATAAGATTTAAATCTCCTAATATGCTAAATATAGTAAAGATCTTAAAGTCAGACATCAGACTGACACTAGTCCTTATGATGGTAACTCAAATATCCTACAAACACATGGAGTTTCTGAATAGTTATATTATTAAAAAAGGGAATCCAGTAAGCAAAAACTTTAGAGTGGCACATTTTCTTATATATAGAGAAAAACTTAAGTTTCCAATTTCATCTTCATCATTTTCAAATAAATGTTAGCAATGTAGTTATCCCTCCCTCCCCCCTCCCTCCTTCTTTTTATTATTCCTTCCTTCCATTTTACAGTACTGGGGATTGAATGCAGGATTTTTTCCCCAGGCCTTTTTATTTAATTTTATTTTGAGGCAGACTCTTACTAAGTTGCTGAGGCTGCCTTCAAACTTATGATCTTGCTTCAATCTCCCTTTCTTTATTTCTTCATCTTTTAAAACAGGTACAACAGGACCTACCATGCAGAGAAGTTACAAGAGAAACCTGTTAAGGTATATAGAGTGTTTAGCATAGGATCTTAGCCCACAGTGAGTACTTAATAACTAATATTAAATATTATGTTTGTCAAAATACTGTACTTTAAAAAATGTTAGGACACCAAAAGTAATTATTTGGGGGCTTAATGTCAAGAACCACCATAAACACAAATACATTTCAATTAGGAAATTGTTTTAACTAAAAGTGATGACAGGTTGAAAAAGACACAGTGAGAAATTGAGTCTTCATAACTTGTGAAAAATCAACTCAAACCACTCCCTGTTTTCCTAGCCCAATTTCAAGGCAGCCACCTGCATAGCCAAGATTATAAGGGCCCAGAAGCCTTCAAGGGAAAGATGGTCCTTATGATTGGCCTAGGGAACTCGGACTGTGACATTGCTGTTGAGCTCAGCTACCTGGCTTCCCAGCTATGTGAAGTAGAAAGTTTGGGAAAATAAACCTAGAGTAGAGCTATGCTGCTAGGTTAACAGCCTAGGCAGATGTTGTTTGCCATGTCATACCTTCTACACTGATGCCCTTTAAGGCAAGAAGTACTTGAGGTATTCTCTGTGAGAAACAAGGCCCATGCTACTAAGGAAGTACATTCTGTCATAACCAGAGATAAGTGTATAAGTGTAAGTGTGTATATATACATACATATATATATGTGTATATATATACATATATATATGTATATATATATACACAGGTGTATACATATACATATATTTTTGTTTTAATTTTATGTTGATAACCTCCAAATCCATTGGCTCCTAGTAAGGCACTATCTTTATTTAACATCATTTCTTATTACCTACATGTGAAAGATACTGTTCTTACCACTCTGAACCTTGGAACATGTACGCAATTAGGTTTTTACTATTGTTTATTCATTCCACTGCAAGTATTCAACAAATATTGGGCACTCATTACAGTGCCAGAACTATGTTGAATTAAAAATGCAAACATAAGTTAGAGTAGCCCCTGACTTCAAGGAGCAGTCAGTGGGCAGAGCCGGGGTGAGAGGTACTCAAACAACCTTAAAGGAAGTAATGAGTCTTCCAGTGGAATCGGGTGTGGCAGCAGCAACACCATGAAAAGAGAATGTAATTTAACCTGGATAAATGCAAAGAAAGCTTCTCAAACAGCTCCAAGCTGAGTCATACATGACCAGTAGACTCTAAGGAAATTCAACATAATTTTAGGGAAACAAGAACTCAATAAATAAATTATTAAGTGAATATAAGGCAATGCTAAAATGTTTTTCGATTCATGGAAAATTTCCTTGCATTACCATAAAAATAGTAAAACAGACCAGGAACCGGTCTTGATTTGGGGTTGAGGCTGCTGCTGTGGATTTGGCTCCTTTTAGAGAAGACTGGAAAAGAAGACCAGAGAGAACCTAAAAAAAAATCCGACATAGTTTTTGGCCTAATTTCAGCTAGACATTTACCTATGTTTTCCCCATCAGTCCACCTACTTCTACCACCCACCTCTCCTAGCATTCACTTCACTGGCTGGCCGCTGGTAGACCTACTGCCTTATTCTATGAGTACGTGAGGAGTACACCTGGCACAGTTGAATATAGAGCACTCTGGTTCTAAAAGGCACGGTGTTTATTCAGCAACTATATAAGTATAGTCTTGCTTGCCTTTATCTAGGTCCAATTATGGATTTTTTCATCTAGACCCACCTCTTGGAAAGTATTCCCACCTTGTTATTGAGGGAAATGTACAGAAGCATCCAGAGAATTGTTTGTGTTTGCTTATTTCCTATAGACTGATATTGAAATCTGTGCTACCTCTCTCCACCAGGTCATGTTCAGCACAAGAAGTGGCTCCTGGGTCATGAGTTAGATTTGGGATGATGGCTATCCTCGGGATATGGTATACATTACCCACTTCACATCCTTTCTCTGGAATGTCCTTTTTTCACTTGTCTCTGATTGGCTATATATCAAGAAGATGAACATGTGGTTTAAGCATGAGAACTGTGGCCTGATTCCTTTAGATGGGTACTATAAATAATTCATATTTCATCACTGAAACAATGTAAGGCACTCATTCAAATAAATTATTTCTCCATATTTTATCTTAGATGTCTCACTGAGGCTGACAGTATTAAAGAACTTGACAGATACAATGTATCCAAGTATCATATATGGGTTGGAAATCTCATTAAAAATAGTTTAGTGCAGAAAGATGTGTGGAAGAATACAAAATGGGGATGAATCAGACAGATAAGTCATCCTGAAATGCACGATTCATTTTGGGTAGCTACAGGCAATGGCAGAGAACTTGGAGAGCTGAACAAACTCAAGTTGTTTCTTTGAAGAATATCTTGTCTATGCTTATGGATGAGCAGGAATACCAGTAACAATATCTATTTCTCACGACTGTTCTGGGATTCGGTAAAAGTGTAAAAATCACTCTAAACTATAAAGTCTCATAAATATTGCCTTTACTTAGTCTCAACTTGTCTAATGTATTCCCAAAGAGCATATAACAAAGGAGTGTTAATCAACATGTCTCAGCAAGTAGGAAATCTCAGAACAAAAGTGGACACTTCTACCCTGAAGTCTTCACATTTTTGCAAAACAATCAAAAGATTGGAACACATAAAACAGTGGAGATTCACAGAACTGATCTGGCCTAAAATTAGTAAGACTTATTTCCTCATTTCCCTTACAGAAAGAGCCAATAATTACTAATTAGGAAGGTATCATGGATAGGAGAATCATTACATCTATGGAAAAAGAAATAATGAAGTGAGTAAGAAAAGAAAGCATTCATTAAGAAATTTTACCTTCTGGTCAATGTTAGCCAAGAAATTTCACTGTTTAAAGAACCTAGTTAAGAAACTGTAAATCAGAATCCTAAATACCAAGTTTAGGAGCCAATCCTTCATTCCAAAGCATTTATCCTACCCAATCTTGTAGACTGCTATATCCATACAGAAGAAATAATGCTGGTTTTTAATATATTTAAAATTGCATTTAATATGACAGAAGTTCCAAAGCTAAGCTAGGTAAGGCTTTTTGTCTTGTAAGAGTAACTACGATTCTATTTTGGCTTTATTATTTGCATAACTAATAGCTTTAGAAAGCCATTCATTCTAAGAACTAAACTCCCTCTCTGAAAAGGTTCCAGTTAACTTAAATTGCTAATGACATATTTTCACTCCTCGCATGGTTGCAGGGAAGGAGAAAAACTGGGAGAGACAAAAAGGCTTCACTGTGACCTACTTTTTGCCACCTTATACAGCAAAAAAGATTTCAGAGTTAAAGGAATGGAAATGGAGACAAATTGCAAAATTGACAAAGTCTTTTCATGTACAAGAAAATTATATATCTTATTTGTGAAAATTATACATTTTCATATGAAAGATACAGACAACTGCAGGATCTTTGAAGGAAACAAGTCAACATAAAATACGTTATCATGAAAAAGCCATTCTTTTGGCAACTGATGTATGGTATTAAGGTTGTTATATTTTCCTTTGTGATCAGAGCGGGCAGAAAAGAACCAAACATGGGAATAAAACATTCCACTGCTGCAAATCTGGCTTCCTCAAATACAACCTTAAAGTTAAAATATGGTAGTCTACCTAGGGTAACAGCGCTTGCAAGTACCAGGCACTGCAACACCCCTCTCACAACATATGAGAAAGAGTCTAACATTATCCCCACTGTATACACAGGGAAACAAACAGAGAGAAGTAACAATAAGAGATGTGGCTTAGTCATAAGCTTGGTCATCTGGCTTCACAGTCTATACTTTCAATCACTTTTAAATGCCTAGAATTAATTTTATTCTCATCTATAGGGTGAATGTCTAAATAGTATACATACACATAAGAGAATTTTCAAATTTACTCTTAGAGAAGGTTCATCAACTCCTTATATCTTTGTATTTCAACTGTTATACCACTAAAGATGCCCTCCAAAGTTCCTCTTAATGCAAAAGCTTTAGAAATAATTTCATTCATAATTACTGAATGAATTCCACCATGCCTCACTGTTCATTATTCATTTCGTCTTTTTTTAGTATGTCTCTCTCTCCACTTTTTTTCCGGATTTGTGTACCCTGCCAACTACAAATGAAATGATGGATGACAATGATGAGAAAATGGAAGCCAGGCATGGTGGCGCACACCTGTAATCCCAGCACTCAGGAGGCTGAGGCAGGAGGATCACTGTGAGTTTGAGACCAGCCTCGGCTACACAGTGAGTTCCAGTTCAGTCTCAACTATGTAGTGAGAACCTGTCTCAAAACACCAAA
>NW_022900923.1:14980370-14988394 GCF_012274545.1 Fukomys damarensis
AAAAAAAAAAAAAAAAAGAAAGAAAGAAAGAAAATGGAAAAGAAACTCAATAGTAAACAATTTTACTTGATAAGAGAACAGTCCTAAAATTTGCCTTTATATGTAGAAAAACAGTATAACCTAAAATATTATCATTGGAGTTCACATTTCTGAAATGCTATAATCAAGCAGTAGTTGATAGAAAAACAGTTATTACTTTCTCCCATATAACCCTAGAACAGGAGTTCTCTAACAGAGATGATTTCACCCTATGTGGAACATTTGGAAAAATTGGTCTTTGTAAATGAAGATAATATGTTACTGGCCTTCTATGAATGGAGACGTTGATGCTACTAACCATCCTACATTGCTGAGAGCAACCCACCAAACCAAAGAATTGTCTGGCTCAAAATGTTAACAGCGCTAAGACTGAGAAATGTCTTTCTAACTTTTCCAAAAAAATTTCCATCAGCCACGTCTGCCAGCAAGCTAGCTAGCGGGTAATTATGCCCTAATGTCTAATTTACTGTGATAAAAAAGCTAAATGACAATTAATTTGTGTTTACCTGCCCTGATAATTTTTTATAAAAATGGTGTTCACTTCTGATTTATTCAAACATGTATTCTCAATAACATCAATAAGATCTGTAGCAGGCCATTTAAGTGGCTTGACATCAGATACTTAAATATACTTTTCATGTTAATTTACTCCAAAAAAGGAAAAGTTTTCAAATTATATAACAGAATCTGTGAAAACATAAGTAAATAATGGATCATACTTGAATGAATAAATGATTGTATAGAAAGTTTCTTCTCTCAAGCCTCCAACACATCATTCATTGAATGCTCCAAGGCGGACACTGGTTTAGGGTTTAGAAAAGACAGGAAATGGAATCCTCAGGTTTAACATAACCTCCATGCATGACGCCGTCCAATTCATAGGACAACTCCCAGTGGTCACTCCTGTGTGCTAATCGTTCATGCTGGTTGACAACCTTTGCTTTAGAGGCCAATTATAATGAAGAGGAAGAAAAGAGAGGATTAAATTTTAGTTTCATTGCTTAAGTAGCTGCTCTTCAGGTTTCCTTAAAACAAATGAAGCCACATTCCCAACCACCAGTATAAAATGACTTAAATTAATGAATCAAAGCAAATTAAATGCATACATAAATCCAATTTTAAACAAACCCAAACAACAGTCTAACACGGGGCCAGGTTCTAGTCAATGCTGTATAAAGAACAGTCCTGTGTTGCTGAGTAAAGTAAGTCAGGCTGAAGCTGTAGCGCAGTGGAAGAGTACTTGCCCTGTGGGCAAGATCCCCATCAGCCCTCCCGACTCACGTTCACAAATTAAGTTAATCAGTTGCCTTGACCAAAGAATCAGTTCACTCCAAGCCCCAAGTTATTTCAAACTCAGACAGAGATTAGGAGAAAAAGGGGAGAAATTGAGACAAAGAACAATCGCAAATATATATCAACTGGAGATGTGGACCAAAATGCTAAACTGTTATTTTTCTGAGACAGAAAACAAAACATTAATACTTCTATTTGCAATTGTGAGTCTCATTCCAATATGTTCTTTTCTTTCTCAGATTTGGGGAGAGCCATACTTTGCAAGCAGATTCTATCACATACATGGATGAGGAGGGCTCCTTCATCGGGGCCAAGCCAAACATACCGTGGTTCTTCCTGACAGATCCCCAGCTGGCCCTGGAAGTGTACTTTGGCCCTTGCAGTCCATACCAGTTTCAACTAATGGGCCCAGGGAAGTGAGATGGCGCCAGAAACACCATCCTGACACAATGAGACCGAACAGTGAAGCCAACCCGGACAAGCGCTGTCAGTGAAGCTCAGCAACCTCATCACTTTTACAATTTGCTTAAAATGTTTTCATTTCCAGTGCTCCTTCTCATTGTTTTGTTCACACTTTAGTCATGATAAAATCATTGGGGCTCAGAGTTCAGCCCAGAAGTTTAATCACAGAATATAACACACAAAGACACACAATCTCTGTATAACTTCTCCTTTCCTTCCTGCAGACATAAAAATGATTCCTGGATCCTTTAAATCAAAGTATAAATAAATGGAAAATACCAAGCCTCCCTGTATCTGGTGAGAATCTGTCCTTTGAAAGGTTTTCCATGTGCTGAATTAAAGTTTGGAGACATTTGAGATAAGGAAAAAGATGGAAAGTTAAGCAGGAATAAACACAGACTTTCAGGCTAGGAGAAGTTTAATAAGGTTTATAAAAAGTGTTTTATCTTGCCAATTATAGTACATCAACCAATGTGTTTTGTACAACACTGGCTTAAATGTGTGACAATAAATCAGTACAGGGAGACAAGTGTATCCCATTATAACAAGTTCAATAAATTGCTTGAAGGGTGTGGCTCAGTGATACAGCAAGACTGTGGATTAAAATCTTAGCACAAAAAAACAACATTTTTCACAAAGAACTTTAAGCTAAAGTGGTCTCACTAGTAAGTTCCACCCAACTCTCAAGAAAGCAACAATATGATTACATATATACTCTACAAGAAAATTAAAGAAATAGAATACTCCTAGTACACTCTGTGAAATTATCACGGCATTAATATCAAAGCAAGACAAAAATAGAAAAAATTAAAATCCAGATCAATATCTATAATAAACAAATTGAAAATTCTTAAATGTTCACAAATATAATCTAAAAGTTTATAAAATGGGTATAAAATATCATGACCAAGTAGGATTTATTTATTTCAGAAATGCAATGTTGGTTTAATAATCAATGTAATTCACTATGTTAACAAACTGAAAATGAAAAACCATATGATCATCACTACAGATGCAGAAAATAACATCTCACAAAAGCCAACATCCATTGGATGAAAATTCTAGAAAGTAAGGATAGAAAGAAATTTTCTCAATTTCATTAAGGGCAACTATGAAAAATCTACAACATCATTCTCTATGATGAAAAACTGAATGCTTTCTTCCTAAGACAAGGAACAATGTAAAATGTCGGCTCTCCCTAGTTCAATTCATAATATTGCTAGAGTTTTTAGCCTATGCAAAGGGAATCATAAGAAATAAAAGACATCTAAATTATGATGGAAGATATAAAACTATTTACTCTTAGCATGACTGTATACATAGAAATTATGGTTCGCAAGTGCAAGGACCTGAGTTCAATCCCCGGTACCACACACACAAAAAAAAATTATGGTGAAATCTGTCTAAAAATTACTAACACAAATGATTGCATTTCTATTATGCTAACAATAAACAAAATGAAATTGAAAAAATTTAGGCTAGCATTTATAATATCATCCAAAAATGTGAAATATTCAGGGAAAAACTAACAACCTCAGTAAGGCCTATATTGTAAAAACTTCAAAGCACTACCAAAAGAAATACTAAAGATATAACTAAAGAAATTTACTACATCCTGGGTTGGAAGACTCACCACCACTGTAGTGTCAATTCTTCCCCAAACTGATGTATGGTTTCAATGCAATTTTCATCAAACATCTGTAGAAATTAAAAACTGTAGAACCCTCTGTAGAAATTAAAAATTGATTCTAAAATTTAAAAATAATACAATGGACCTAAAAATTCTCAAAACATCTTTGAAGAGAAAAAACAAATAATAAAGTGCTAATACTACCTTGTTTCAAAATTTATTAACTTATGATGTTATAGTAATCGAGGCAGTATATATTGGCATAAAGACAAACTAATACATCCATGCAAAACAACAGACTTCCCAGAAATGGAGGGAAGAAAAACATATACCAATCTATCCAAGTTTGCTTTTAGGATATATAAATTTTATTTTAATAATCAAAATAGGTTCAAACCAGATGTGGCTCCAAAGCATTCACGTGTATGAGTATGTATGTGTACACTCATGCATATGTTGCCTTGTATGATACTATATTGTATAGCAGCATATGAGCCTATAGAACTAAAGTGATCCCAAATTTATCTCTGTGAGTGCTCTGTTTAGTCTGGGACCACAAATGAAGAGTAATCTAGAAACTTAGTTGAGAGAGAGAACAAGAAAAAATAATGATACTGTGAGTGGGGGTTGTGCTTCTGGAACACATTTTGGGGTAAGAGTGTCCTCCCCTGCTCAGACTCTGTGCTACTCAGGTGTTCTCCCAGAGACAACTCTAGGGAAAGAACAGCTAAGTGCAGTGTTGGCCTTTCAAATAGAATATTTGGACCAACTGGAAACTTTCGGTTAAGTTAGAGTTGATGTCTTACTCAACTGAATAGGTAATACCATATTAATTTTTATTCCACTAAATCTGATGGAAAGCTAATTACAATTTCTTGGCCATAAGTAGTAGCTGACAAAAAGTGATCCTTCCACTCTTCTTCACCAACCATGCATAATAAGAAGAGAACACAGTATCATCATGCAGAAACGAAGGGTCAGGAAGCATGGTAACCCAAAAGATACTTCGTTCTGATTGAGGACTCAGCCTGAACATTTGTGAAATCTGACTGTGCATATATGTGAGTGTTGAGATACATCTGTGATTAAATCTAGTGTTAAAACTATACCAAGCAAGGACATTAAGAATAAGTAAAAACCTTTTACCGGCTCATTATCAATAATAGCCATCTGCTTTCAGTCAGATTAGTAGTAAATTTAGCAGTTAAAATCGCTCTGCTTTGTGACAATACAAAAAAATTTACATTGCTAATGTTGTACTTTGCCCCCAAAATCCTCCCAAAATTAACATATTTAATGAAACTGTGAGACTCATGTTGATTCTCTTGCCTCTGTTAATGTAACATTGCATCATATCTTATTTTTTCACAAACATTTTTTATTAATTCTTATATGGCATTTCGTCTATTAACATCATCCTGCCCTACTTCACAATGAGGAAATGAAAGCTTTGAGGTAGTGTGGGGGTTAAAGGCAAAGCTAAGCCTTTTGCATCCCAATTCAGCATTCTTTCCAAAGATATTTGGCTATCTTTCTTTCTAAACAATACACAAGGGCACCGAAAAGCAAAAGAACATGATCATGTCACCACTCATATAACATTCTTCATTTAAGGAGTCATACTCTTCATAGATATGATTAAGTTCATTGTGGCTTTTTATTTACATGTGCATATATAATATATACATGTTTGTTCATGGTATAGATATAATGTATGATTATAAGTATATTTATTATATATATATACACATATATAAATAAAATGGATGCAAGCTACTTAATCATACCAATGAAGAGTACCACCTATTTAATATATGAAGAACATTATATGTGTTGTGTATGTGTATATGTATATATTTTATATAATACACAATGAAAATTTGGTCAAATATACAAAGATGGTATGAAGGGAATTAATGCCCCTAATTGCCACGATGTTCAAGAGTCAATTGTATTTGAAATCTATATTTTATATTGAACTGTATTGATGTCACTTATTTCACCTGTCCTCTGCTTAGAATTAACAAGGTACAGCTTCACTGATTACCTTTTCTTACCGGATAATAAAAGAAGTAGTAAGATGTGTATATGAATATGTGAAATTGCCACAGTGAAGATTTATGTTCCATAAAGTTTCTTGAATTTTTTTTTTCAAAAATAAAAGAAGTGGTAAAACCAGAGCTCTGATGCCTAAGTTTATTAACCTTAGGCTTGTCATCTTCAGGCATCTGGAGCACTAAAGCATCATTAATTCTTCACTACCTCATCCTGCTAATCATCTAATGAGCTTTACACCTATTAAAGAATTGACCTATATTCAGATATGTCTTCTTAATGCTTCAAAGAGATCCTTAAGCTCCAGTAGGCTTGGCCATTGTAGGCATCCAAACACAGGCATGTTCAGGGACTAGACTGATAAATAAGTAAAACAGGGAGGCTGCATATTAATCATTGTGTTGGGAACTTAAACATAGAGGAATTATTCTTTGGTACCACAAAGAAATTTCCAGATACTATAAAGCCAGATTTGCTAAAATATTTTTAAAGAAGTCTCATTTTTATCTTTTTACCTAATTTTTAGAAAAGATTTTTCAGCCTTGGATAAATCAGATAAAACTTAGGCCAGTTTTCAGCCTAAAGGATTACAGTGTAAGACTTTTTTCCTTCCTTCCCCGAAAACGAGATGTATTGTCATCTTGCAATCACTATTCTCAAATTTCAAGGGAAGTTAAAGACCTCGGAATTTAAAGACCTTTGGCTGATGTTTTGTTCTCCCTACATTACCCACCCCACTCTTTAGTAGCTCTCTGATGTTGGAGGCAGATAATCCATTGCCTGTGGCTTGTGCCAGATGAGACTCCCACTCATTCACAGAGGTGGGTACCAGCCTTGTGAGACAGAAACGGTCCTGTAGGTGCCAAGTATAAATGCAGGAGCCACAGTTCCCTGCCCAACAGCTAAAAATAAAGCATCGGATTAATTCCAAATGAATGTTAATTAATTAATTGAATATTAGAAAGGCATGAATGCACAGAGGTAAACAAAAACAATTAGTGTAACTTCATAATTGTGAAAAACTGTAAATACCTAAAATGCCGACCACAATGTACAATAATGTATCGTAAAATATACGAGATCAATTTATACATACTGACATGGAGCCTTCTAAACTATACTGCCTAGTGAGAAAAGCCAAGAAAGCCACCTACAATATTGTCCTGATTATATAATTGCACATGTGTAGATCCATATATATAAATATTAGGTATACACAGAAAGAAACATCTGAAAGCCATTTATCATTAGTGGTTTTCTCCTGAGGTTGGACTGGGACTGTGAAGGACAGGGAGCAATAGGGACTGGTACTTTTTTCTACTTACTTTTATATTATTTGAATTTTTAAAACAAATGTGTTTTCATGTGACTTATGCTATTTTTTTAACAATTATTTTTGGAAAAGAATATCATTCAGCTTAGAAAGACAACTGGTCGGCACCTTGCGAAGCAAGGGAAACAAAAAAATCTGTGGATGCAGTTTAGCCTCAATTACAAATTATGTTTCTGCTTTCTTGATGGCACTTCTTTGTCCTGTGTGTTATATTACAACTCCCCATGTTCAGATGACAGAGGTTTCGTTTTATAATCAGCATTATATAACAGTAGTTACTGTGTTACTGCTGGAGAGGGCTGTGATTAATGAGTATGTGGTCACTGGAATGCACTTTACCAGAACAAACATTTGTGGATAAACCAACCAAAGGTCAAGCTAGGGTTGAGAACAGAACCAACTCTTAATGTTCAGCCTGTGCATAAATACTCTGGGGCTAGAGTTTCCCAGGACCACTGCAGCAGGAAACACTGCCCTGTAAGACAGATAAGAATAATGCAATGGTCAGAGTCCCTAAGTAACTCATGTGATTGGTGCCTCCTAATGCACAACCCAGAAAAATGCTGAGATCTGGAAGATGACCATAGATTCTGTTAATATCCAACTATCCTTTGCCTATTGTCACCACTGCTGTAGGTCTGGCCATAGTGTAACTCTGCTCAAAACATCTGAAAGGCTCTCATCATCTTTTAGATAAGGTCCAAGCTCAGTAGCAAACAAGGCCTCCCGTGACCCAGCCCAGTCTTCCTTGTTCTTGCCTCTCCCGTCCACTCTCTTATCACTGTGGGATCCATTTACTGTTTTATTTATATGTATGATAATATCTTTGTTTTAGAAATATGTTATCTACAACAAAATGTAGTCTAAAGTATCTTCAACCTATGGATGAGGCTTAGGACGCACTGTTCCAATGTCACTGTAGAACAGTGGAATATGGCACTTTATCCCACCCTTTGACTTATGGATTATTAGGAACTGACAATTTTGAGAAACAGCAGACACAGGAGAAGCTTGAAAACAAAGCAGAAGTTACCCTTCAGTATGGGAAACTTACATCTATAAAGGAAATCTCTATTTGTAGGGGTATGTTCCTCTGCAGCAGGAAGGAAAATACTGCTACACCTCCGGAGACTCCCATCAGTGGAGGATGCACCAACATAAATCTATGTAACGAACTTGGTTCCTTTTTTTTTTTTTTTTTTTTTTTTTTCC
>NW_022900923.1:14988584-15020461 GCF_012274545.1 Fukomys damarensis
TTGTACCAGGGATCTGACTCAGGACCTTGTACTTGTGAGGCAGGCAGCAGAACCACTGAGCTAAATCCACGGCTCCTGAACTTCGTTCTTTACCATGTTCTTCCTGGCCATCTTGTCCTGACTGTGTCTCCCCATAACTTTCTTCTCCTTTGTTTCATGAAAGCATTTAAATCTGAAGTCAGTATCTTGTCTGTGATCTACTCTAGAGATTTACTCACTTTTCTCCAAGTATTTGCCATATGTACATAAAGTACAAATATTACTAAAACTTCTATTTGTTTTTCTCTTATTGGTTGGTCTTTTATTACAGGAGTGCACCCCAAATAAGAACTCATGAGGGGTAAAAAGAAAAGTATGTGCTCCTCCAGTTCATAAAAAGACTCAAGGATTTAAAAAAGAAAAACAGTATGAGTGGGGTTAAGCAGAGAATTGGCATAACATTGGCCATGTTGGAAGTATGCTGTTACTGAGATTTGAAGAATTGGTTAAACGTAATAGAGAACTTCCTAATAGTGAGAACTAAACACAGAAGGAGTGATAAAGAGAAATACAGGATCTCCTTTCTTTAGTAGGCTTCATATAGTTAATAATCTAGCTCTGATTTTCAATTTTAAGTTTAAAAAGCAAGTTAATGAAGAGTGAACAAATCAATAAAATGTGAACAAAATAAACTGTGACCAACTCTACAAAAGTAGAATTTTAAAAATTATAAATGAGTTACTATAATATGATGTTCTTTAACTTTGGGGGGAAGGTATCTAGGAGGGAAAGAGCTGAGTCAAATGGAATTTCTAGTTTCAGTTTCTTTAGGAATCTTTGCTTTGCACAGACCTACAGTAGGAAGTAGTTACTGGGCTTTGGGGTGCTGGAGTCTCCTTCTACAGCTAGTTTCTAGGTTACCTCTGTCCTGAGCAAAACACAAGTGCAAACAGTAGCAAGGTTTTATAATTATTAAAGGTAAGAAAAGAAACAGGCTCTGCAGATAGAGTTTGGGCCAAGCAAAAGTAGGAAAATAAGTTCACTCTACAGGAAAAAGCAGATTTTAGCCATTTTCCCCTGATGAGTGCTTAGATTTCAGGTTTTTTTCTAATACAAACAACATTGCCATAAGTATTCTTATACTTATTTGCTAGTGCACCTGTTCAAAAGTTTCTCCAGTCCATGCCTTGCTTTTCCTTTCCTTCCTTCTTACCTTCCTTCCTTTCTTTCCTTTTATCTATCTAACTTATATTTATCATCTTCATTTTCATGATATTGAAGTGTTCTACTACATTCCTCATCTAATGGTGACCTCTTCTGAAAGAATAGAAAAGTTCGGGTATTTAGCTGAAAGGTTGTGAATCCTTCAATTTTATAATTATCTTTTGTCTTTTTCATTCCCTTTTTTCTTTTTTTTCCTTTCACTGTTAAATTCAAAGGTTTTGTCTTTTTGCCCTGTTTTTCCTCTAGAGCTATGCATTGCAGAAAGTCTTTTGAAATGTAGCCTATCTTTAAATAACAGCTATCCCTTTAGACTGAGACAATCTTTTTCAAGTGGACCCTGGTCCTTTCAAATTCTTTTTTAGTAGTTGAGGTTATTTTTTAGTAGTCTTTTTTTCAATCTGCTTGGATGCCTTTCCTAATTTTCTAACATATGGTGAAATTAATCGATCTAAAGTTTGCTCAACTCACAAGTAACCCCCTTCACTAGCCTCTCTTCTTTCTCCCTGTACTTTCTTGGTCTATATCTCAAAATAGGATGGGGAAGAGATGGCAAAGTGAGAGATCACACACTATGATTTAATGATTTGTCTTTTACTCAAAATTATTTTGCAGTTTGAGCATTCTCTGTCTTTAGGTTATAACAGGGCCATGTTTTAGTGGAGAAATTACATTTTATTTCTAGTTGTTTCAAGTTATTTGATTAAAAGGTCCAAAGAACTACACAACCTTCACTGTCATCAGCTACTCCAAGTTTTTTAAATATATGTGCTTGTATATACTTATTCATTTATATAATAATTCTTGAAAGGCCAGATCTAGCTTTTTTTCCCTTGCTAACATAATGCATGTTACTAGGTGTTAAAAATGATTAAGTGTTAGTGCTTGCTAGAAACTATCTCTAAAAAAAAAAAAAAATTAGTTACCAACAAAAAAGTCACATTTATTTAGGGGATAATTAGGATTGTAATCAAGGAAAACACAGACTCAAGCAGTCTTTAAAATGTGCTCTGAATTTTTACAAAAATGGCAACTGTTTATAGCTGTACAGTGCAAGGATGCACTGGGAATTATATCGCTTGCTGGTCAGGAATTAGGATTAGTGCTGGAAGAAGTTAAACTGCCTTGTGAAAATGGATTGGGTGCAGTATGAGTCTGGTAGCTTGGGGGAGAGGGTACTTTGCACAGAAGGACTGCAGAGGTCAAAGTTTCAAAGATCAATCTACGTGGCTGAGACACCAGAGGAGCCTGACTCCTCTTTCCAGGGCTGGTTGGAGGGGGTTGTCACGCCCCTCCCTCTCAGTTCCCTGCGCTCCCCTCAGCCACCTCACAGACTGGGACCCTGGCCATCTAGTGGCCACTCTCCTCCACTCCACTCCAACTTGAGTGCACCCAGACTGTTAGAAAGGCGCCCTGATGCTACTGCCACCACTTCACAGGTTACACCCCCTTTCTGAAGAAGGGAGGGAGCGATCTGGGCCTCTTATTAACAAATCCTAACTCTAGCCTTCCAGTAGATTTTCTGACACAGGTCTGCAGCTGCTAAATAAGCAGCACTCCCCAGCCATTTCTCGGAGTTTAGTCTAGGAGGGCTCCTCCAGTGTACTGACTTCCCTGTGCTGCTGCACAGGCCCTGTTAAAATGAAGAGTTGCTTTGGTGTCCCCATAAATCTACTTGTGAGTTATTTCTCCGTTAGTGTGGACTCTAAAAGTCTGTAAATCTACTCATATGTTTATCCTGAGCATGTGGACAGAGTGGTGCCCTATAAAGAAAGAATAGAGTTAACCTGGAAACAGAAGACAGCAGCCAGCAGTGACCATCAACTATCTGGGTGGACTATTAGCAGCCAACGTTGTATAGTGTCATCTGATGACATCAGGACTGGCAGCAGAGCAGCACTTTGCTGAATCCCTATTTCTATCTAAATCAAGCTAAAGAACCATAAGCTGGTTGGCAAGATAGTGAGGGACTGTCACCATCCCTGTTCAGCTGCAGAGGTGTCTGAGAGGTGAATAACAATGACCTCCTGACTCATTTAAGTGTTCTGAACCAAAGCTATTCCGTTTTGATTTTTCCCCTTGACAAAACTAAGCAAAAAGCCGACTTGGTGAGGAACTCTGCTGTCTAATTTGGGCATATAAGAAAAACTAATTCTAGGGCCGGGGATTTAACTCAGTGGTTCCACCCACCACCTGCCTTGTAAGTGCAAGGTCCCAAATTCAATCCCTGATACCAAAAATAAAAGAAGAAAGAAAAACCAATTCTAGTATCAACTGTAAGTTACTCTCTGTATTGAAGTATTATATATCAATAAGCTTTCGTTAATTTATAGCACTAACTAGTAATCAAGAAACTGCAATGAATGGGTAAAATAAAATGTCATTTCATAATGCTATAGCAGCAAAAAATAAATAAAAGTTGGAAAATGCCAAGTATAAGACAGGATGAGAAGCAGAGAAAATCTTTCACTGTTGATTAAAAACAAATAAACAAGGACAAGTATGTTTGTGACAGTATTGTTTGCACTAGGAAAATTTGAAATAATCATAATGTTCTAAGGGGAAGGCATTAATTATGAATACTTATGCAAAAGTTTTCCATATGATGAAAGTAAATGAAGTAAAGCTGCTTCAATGAAAAACATCATTCTCATAAAGACAATACTGAGTAAAAAAGCAAGTTGAATGAAAATGCATCTATTGTTGTTACCAGGTTCTAGAATGCTGGAGACTCTTTCTAGAGATTCTTTCTAGGATCTTCTTGTCTTCAACAAAGAATTGGACAAAACAAGTACAAATGGTAACAAGGTTTTACATTTATTAAAGATCAGCAAAGAAAAAAAAGCTCTTCAGAGCAAGTGTGGGCCAATTTAAAACAAAAAAGAAATACACTCTAAAGGGTGAGAGCAGAGTCCTGTGAAAGAGAGATACAATGGCCAAGAGCTTAATGGCAGCCATCTTTTGAATCTCCCATTCCTCAGGCTGACATCAGGTCTAGGCTGCACATCCAAAAACCTGCTTGAATTCTCTAAAAACTGAAGATGGTGCTTCCTGATTGGTCCCAGGTGCAGGGCTTTGGGAACTGTTTTGCTGCACGTGTATCCTGGGACCTCCATGACTGTCAGGGCACACACTCACTTGCCCAGCCGGTTTGCCACACCCTAATCTTCTGCTTCATCGTGATACACTTTTATGGTGCTAGATAGAAGTATAAAGTATACACATGTAGCAAAAGTATAAAGAAATATGCAAAGAGATAATTCTTCAATAAATTCTAGAAACTAGTTACCTTTGGCAGGCATAGAAAAGGATAAAATCAGGCCTATTTCTTTGCCAGTACCATGTTGGAAACTGGATAAAGAAGTTGTGGTTTTTCTATAAAATGGAATATTACTCAGCCATAAAGAGCGAGAGAATAGATTCATTCATAGGAAAATGGATACATATTGAAGATATACTCCTAAGTTAAATAAATAAGTCACACATGTGTAAATACCAAATAGTTTCCCTGGTGTGAATATTCTGCAACAATGCATAAGATTCTAATAAGATTACTGACATTTAGAAATTTGAAGAAAGGAGCTAAAGGTGTAGGGAAGGTGTGATACGTAGGGGAAGAACAAAAAGGGAAAAGAAAAAAATGTGAGAGAATGAAAAGATGAAAATAAAGTGTTTGTAGATGGGGAGGGGAGGAGGGGGTGAAGGGAGGGCAGAGGTAAGGGGAAAAAATGAGAATCAAGACTTGTCATGTAGAGGTACAAGATCCCAACAATGAATGTAACTGTACTGCATCCCTAAAATGTACCAATAAACTCAATAAAATTAATAAAAAAAAAGAAAAAGAAAAGGATAAAATCAGGGAGTGATACAAAGAGGACATCAACTGTGTAGTGAGTAGATAAGGGCGTATATAACATTGTATCATATCTTTTGCATAGCCCAACTATTTTGTAATATAATTATAAATCTTAAATATAAAGTTACATTTCCATATTTGCAGTGCAATAAGGAAGGAGGGAAAGGCTGTCTTAAAGTGAAGGGAAACTCCAAGTTTGGTAATAAAGAATAGCTATATATATTTTTTAAAAAGACAGCACAAAGACAATCGACAGTGATAGAATGTAGGCAAGATGAAGAAAGAAAATGAGAAGAAACTAAATGATTTTTTTGGACCTATATAAAACAGAGGCGTTATTAGCTGAAATTCTTTCAAGTTTTCTAGATATATATTTTCACAGAACTACTAAGGCAGCAAGAACCAATATATAAAAAGAGAGAAAAGAAAGCTCACTGAAGTTGAGCCAGATAATTAGCTTTACTTTTTCTTTGAGACATGAAAAATTTAAAAATTAACAACTAAGAGGCTAGACTTTTGGAAATTCCAAGGCTCTAGAAATGAAAAAACAGATGTTCAAGGTGGGTAGAGCTGAAAAATGCCCCCAGGTCTTTGATTGTAACCTATAAAGGAATTTTAATCAGCCAAGTCGACCCTGCCCCCAGAGACCTCAGAAAGATAACTTGTGTCCTTGTAGGAAAATTAATAAAAATCAAATACAAGGAGAATATTTTCAATTAAGTGACAAGGGAGTAAAAAGGATTTATTACCTTCAAAGTAACAACAGTAGGACTGCATTAGTTACTTTTCTTCCATTGCTGAGACAAAATACCCAATACCCAAAGTTAAAAGGGAAGGGATTTATTTGGCTTAAATTCATAGCTGTTTCAGTCCACAATGAGCTGGCTCCAAGGCTGGAATGGCAAACAAGCATCGCAAAGGAGAAACAATATGGCATGAGCACAAAGTCGCAAAGGCAACAAGAGAGAGTTTAACAGCGTCTTTCTGACCCTTTTATATCGATCAGACTACTCAGATTAGGGCAGTGCCAAACTAATCACTCACATATAATGTTTTAATGATCACACGCCTTAACCCCAGCATCACACAGTCCAGATTCAACTACCTCTGAAAAAGGAAATCCCACTTCATCCACATGAGGCTTTGAGGGGACATCTAAACACAAATCATAACAAGGACCAACAACTTCTCAGCTGAAATGATGGAAGTCAAAGAGCAATGATTTCTAAGTGCCATAGTGAAAATATTGTCAATCAAGAGTTCTAAATGAGAACCAAGACCTGTCATGTAAAGGTACAAGATCCCAATAATGAATGTAACTGTACTGTATACCTAAAATGTACCAATAAACTCAATGAGAACAAAAAAGAGTTCTATACCTTTGGGGAATATCCTTCAAAAATCTAGGTGAAATAATTCATACTCAAAAGAGAAGATAAGAGAGTCACCAGAAGACCCACACTAAAGGAAATATTAAAATTATTTGGCCGAAGGAAGTGACCCTGAATAGAAGCATTTAAATACTAAGGAGTGAAAATGTAAATTGTGTGTAAACTTAAGTGAATGTTGGTTGTATGAAGCAATAACCAAACTGTCTTGTGAAGTATTAAACACAAAAATAATGAAATATACATGACAATAGTACGACAAAGCTGAGTAGGTTGTAAATACATTTAAAGTGATATGTATACCTTTCATTGTCTTGGAAGTGGTGAAAATATAAATATATTTTATATTTTACAGAGGCAAAGATACATAATTTAATCCCTAGGCATACTTCTTAAAAAATGGTAGAAAACGAGCTAGTGATAAGGAGTGAAAATAGTTCACTAACCCAAAAGTGGGTACAAATGAAGAATATAGAAGTGAGGCAAATAGGATATAAGTGGTAGATTTACAGACTAAATGTAGAGAGATTAAATATTTCAATTAAAAACAAAAGTTATCAGACTACATTTTTTTCAAAAAAGAGCTGTGGAGCTCTACAAATGGCTAAATTAGAGAAAATGGCAAAAAGTTATATGGGAATGAAGTTTAGGAAGTATTCTAGGTTTTGAAGAATATAAACAGGAATACACCTCAAAGGACTTCAAAATTTTTTCTATGAATTAAATTAATATCAGAGCCAAATACTACGCTTCCCAATCTCTGTGCCGGTAAGTGATGGGCAGAAATGTGAAGGGAGAAGAACTAGCCCAGATGTCCTATCAACTCATTTAGTTAATTGTCTTAATTAAGTAACTTCAGTTAATCCTTCAACAGATGCTTCTTGCAACAGCTGCCACCTCTGTGTTTGTTTGATATGATGATTAAAAGCACATCCTGCGGAACTAGATGGCCTGGATTCAAAGCCCTCCTTACTGGGTGTCTTTCACATTTTATTTAACCCTTCTCTGTATCAATGCTCTCATTCAAAAACCGTGATTGACAAAATTTAGTCCTTCAGAGGACTGTAGTAACAATCAAGCAACCTGATTCAGATAAAGCTTGGAAAATCCCTGGTAAACAACAGGTACCACCTACATGGCAGTGTTATGGAGTCTCACTGACTCTTCTGGTTAGCTTGCTTCCCATCTCTACTGTAGGCTTCTCCCGCCTGTTCTGAGCAATGGCTTCCACTCTGGTTTGTCAAAATAACCCCATGCATTTTGCATTTTTAGAAAAATTCATTAAAATCTAACACCCAGGTAAATAAAGAATTCACAGATATGATGCCAAAAGCAAAGAAAAATACATAATTATACTTAATCAAAAGTAAAACTTTTGGGCCAAGGATTTAGCTCAGTGCCACCACACCTGCCTCACAAGTGCAAAGTCCTGAATTTGATCTCTGGTACCAAACAAAACAAAACAAAACAAAAAAACACCAAACAAACAAAAATGTAAAACTTTTGGCCTTCACAGGACATCATCAAGAAAGTTAAAAAGAAAAAAGAAAAAAAGAACCCTGAGATGAGAGAAGCATTTGCAAGTTATGTACCTAATAAAGAACTTTCATCTAGGGCTGGGGATTTAGCTCAGTGGTTCTGCCACCTGCCCTGCAAGCACAAGGTAGAGAGATCAGTCCCCAGTACCAAAAAAAGAAAAGAAAAAGAATAGTAAGACCTTTGATCTAGACTATTTTAAAAAGTCTCACTCAGTAATAGCAAGATAAAATAGGTAAAAGATAAGAGTAGAAATTTTTCCAAAAGAAGATCTAAAAATGGCCAAGTGCATTAAAAGTTGTCAACATGATTAGTCCTTAGGAAAATGTAATTTAAAACACAGTAAGATTTCAGTTTACATTAACTAGGATGGCTATACCCCAAAAAGACACAAGAGCAAGTATTGGAGAGAATGTGGAGAGATTGGAACCCTATACACTGCTTGTGAGGATGTGAAAGAGTGCAGTTCCTTTGAAAAACAGTGTGGCATCCCCTCAAATTGCTAAATGTAGAGTTACCATATGATTCAGCAACTCCATGCCTAAACGTATATCCAAAAGAAATGAAAATGTCTCCACAAAAACTTTCACAGATCATATTTATAGAGAGATATAGATATAAATATAGATATAGATACCAGCATTGCTCATGAAAGCTAAAAAGTAGAAACAACCCAAACATCTGTCAACTTAGAAATAGATAAATAAAGTGTTGTATCTATACAATGGAATATTATTCAACAAGAAAAAGGAATGAATTACTGATACATTCTACAATATGCATAAAGCTTTGGAACATTATGCTAAGTAAAAAAAAGCCTCTCTCTCTCTCTCTCTCTCTCTCTCTCTCACACACACACACACACACACATATACACACAGACAGCATGATTCAATTTATATGATTTATTAAAAATAGACAAATATATAGGTAATGAAATTAATACTTGCGTGGGGTTGGGGGTCAGGGAAGTGACTAAAAATAAACACATAAATTCTTTGAGAGGTAATAAAATATTCTAAAATTGTGGTGATGATCATACAACCCTGTGAATATACTAAAACCATTACATTTTGTACTTCAAACGGGTGAATTATATAGTGCATGAATTATACCTCAATGTAATTGTTTTTAAAACACCTAGCCCAGGGACGATTTCCCTCTCAATGTGCCGTTATAAATTCACTGCTTTTGTGTAAGTTTCTCACCATCTCAGTGGGATGTTAAAAAGGTAAGTAAGGGTACTTTCTTGGTTCACTCTTAGGTCCAGAAGCTCCAGAGGGATTATCACAAAGGGAATGACCCCAGAAAATATAGGACACACACAGCAGGTGACAAGACTGCAAACAGAAAACATGGTCAAGGGACAAGAAGACCAGTTTGGTTTGTCATTTACCTAAGTTCAAAAGCAACCTAATGAAAGAATATGTGCTCCTGGCTCCTTGCTCCTTAGAAAGTGTAACATAGTTTCAAGAAGTTTTCTGTTGAAATCTGTAGTCGATAAGTTTTAAATGAAGAAAGAAGAGATAACAGGGTTGATACCCACATTATTCTTATAGGAGTATCCACAGGAAGGGAACTTGAACTCTTCAGGAATAGTTTAGGGGATGACTCCAGGACCCCTGGCCCTGTGTATGGATGACAACTCTCCTTCAGTAACCAGGACACTTTCAGATCCAATCTAAAGTCTCCTAAGCTTCTTCACACCTATTTTAGAACTTTAAATGATGATAGGATACCTGATATCAGATGCTCTACTCTTTTGTTACCTAGTAACAATTCATTCTCTCACATGCTACTTGAACCCCTGTATTATTCACTAACAAGTAGTCACCTAACCTCTGTTTCAATACTGGAAGTGAAAGATTCACAAGTACTATAGAGATTTTTGATTCTATACAGAAGGGGATTCTCTGACTTTTTCCATATAGCAGACTTCTTCAGCAATTACCATGGAAACACCATGGCTAAACACCAAAAGTTTCTTCAGTTTTAAGAAGCTTACTACCATCCTGGTTATGCAATCTCTCTAGTGTCATGGTATGGTAACTACCAGGCCTGTCCCCATATGAACAAAAAAGGAATGGGTGATAATGCCGGTACTGCTAAACAAGTAAAATAAATTAATGTGTCTACAATTTAAAACACTTGGTAAACATAAAATACTATTAAAATATATCTGTTTCCTAGAAGGCAAGTTGGCAAAATGCCTTAGAAGCTTGCAACTCTAAATATGGTCTAAGGCATCACAGGGAAGCTTGTTAGAAATATAGACTCCTAGAGCTATCCCATATCTACTCAGTCCACTTCAGTCCATGTGGGCGTTTTAACAAGATCTCCACGTGCTTGCTGTGCATACTAAAGTTTGAGAAGCACTGAAGACTTTAAAACATGCACACTCTAATTCAGTAACTCCTAGTTGAGGTATTTATGTCAAGAAAATGAGTGGGTAAGTGTGGAAGAGATGTACCAAAAGTATACTGTATTTTTATAATAACAAAAACTTGACAGAAGGTAAAAGCCTACTAATAGAGAACTGGCCAGGAGTCTTACAGCTCATCTGTGAGCTGATGCATGCTGTTGTGAACACAGATATGTATGCAGTGTGGCACAAAATGGCATTAATGTCTCCACGTAGGTGACCTCTGGGGGAGAACCAGGTCATCTGCCTCTGCTATTGCCCAAGGGTTCAGACAGTTAAATTCATTAGATTGTCTAGGTGTTTACTCTTCTCTGTATGATAGTCAGGCATACTATTACCAACATGGAGTCTTGGATATCATAACGAATTAGAGAAGGGAGAGAACTGGAGAACTGCTCAAAGTCTATTTATGAAATTTGAGAACTGTAAATGAAATAACAATTTTTTTTAACTGAGAAATGTGTTCAGCTCTTTTGTGTCTTAGCCATTCGTTGTTATCTGTTGTTCTCGTAGAGTTGCTGCACTTACTGCATGAACAGAGAAAGCCTTTCATTGTAATCACAGTCAGCTTGAGAAATTCCATGGAAAACTATGCCCACTGGATACCTTATTGAACATTATAAAACTGTTTTCACTTCTATTTTCCCAAGCTCCCTTCCTTGCTTTATTTTTTTCATAGCTCTCATCATCTACTGTTTTTTTTTAATATTTTATATTCTTGATTGACTATCAGGCTCTCTGCACTAGAAATCTAAGTCCACATGTCAAGGAGTTTGCTCTCTTTTTAGTAACTGCATCTATAGCACTTAGTGTCTAGCACCTAAGAAATGACTGGTATTTATCCAATGAATTTATGCAAAATATCAAGTTCCTTGGAGCCACTGGTCTTGTTGGATGGGAAAAAAAGTTCC
This sequence comes from Fukomys damarensis, assembly GCF_012274545.1. Taxonomy (NCBI): domain Eukaryota; kingdom Metazoa; phylum Chordata; class Mammalia; order Rodentia; family Bathyergidae; genus Fukomys; species Fukomys damarensis. The sequence goes on from NW_022900923.1 coordinate 14,999,898, forward strand.
TCACCTTTATCATTTTAACTATCTCCAAGGTGCAAAAGAACTTTATAGATTCTTGAGTTAGCCTTCTAAGAAATGCTCATTCTGAGATTTTAAACAAAAGAAATTTTGTTATATACCTATCAAGCAATCAATAGTAAGATTTTAGAAGTCCCAGTAGGTTTATCTAAGCCAGCATTCATAGAAACAGAAAAATCAAGATATAGGTCTGGATAGAGTAAGCAATCTAGGGACAGGTAATCATATCACAATATGCTAAGATCCAGAATTCATCAAATCTGAAAGAACCAGGCCAGAGCAAAAATGCAAATTCCATGAGAAGAGGGAAACAATCATCTCATACAGGCACAGCGATATGCCAGAAATAGTGCTTAGCACACAGAGATGCTCATTAGCTAAAGGGAATTCATGCAACCATTAAAATGCTCCCATAGGTAACAAAGTTATTGGTATCCTGGAAAGCAAAAAGTGAAGTTGGAAATATCATTTAGAGTATGATTCCATTTTTGTTCTTGTATACATGTGTGTACAGTGGGATGGAAGAACATACCAAAATGGTAACAGTATTACAGTTGTCTCTGGATAGTGAGATTAGAGATGATTTTTAACATCTTTTAATTTATTCAATTTTATCAACTTGTCAATGCATATTTATTATTCCCATTATAAAAAATGTAAGCCATCTGTGTGCTAAGTGTTAAGTGTAGATGCTATTATTTTAAGGACATTCCATCATTACTCTTGACCTCAAGATGTGAGCCTCTTGCATAATTTCAGGATGGCTAAGGAAGTCCTTAGAGGTTCAGCTGGTGGAATGCAGAAGGAGGAGCAAAACGTTCCTCCTCTTGCTCACAGTCACCTCCAACTCAAAAACTCTCCTGTCTGCCAGCACACAGCCAACAGATGAAACTGCTCTGTCAAAAAGACAGTGCTAAGAGACAAAAACACAGGTAAGAATGATAGCTGGGGCAGGAAACAAAGAAGGAAATTCTCAGAATTCTAATTAAAGAACATAACTAGAGCTTGGGCTCATATGCCTAATAATAGGTCATTAAATAATTTGTCTCATTAAATGGTTGCTTTTTCATGTTAAAGACATTGCAAACAAGTTTTGCAGTAAAGTCTATTTATTAGAAAACTCAGTTTCTCTCAAAGGGACAAAAAGACTTGAATTTGATTAGTGAAGCATTACATATTCAATGAGTGCTGCTTACTAAATTACCATGGATACAATGTTTAAGGGTTACTTGACCACATCATAAGGATTCTCTTTCCTTTTTATCCAGTTAAATGCTAATGATTGGTCAATTCCTTGACAGGAGACAATGGCAAAGAAGGTGGCAGTAATTGGAGCTGGGGTCAGTGGCTTGATCTCCCTGAAATGCTGTGTGGATGAGGGACTTGAGCCCACTTGCTTTGAGAGGACTGAAGATATCGGAGGGCTGTGGAGGTTCAAAGTAAGTGAGATTTTTTGCTTCTTAAGTAGGTTATGCTGCTATTTCAGGGTGAATCATAACTACTAAAGGGACTTATTGAGCAATTTCTTAAGTAACTTTGATCTGATTTCATTTTGAATTTTTTTACACAGCTATACCAGAACTGAAGTCATAGGTTGGCCCCTCTCCCCAGGTCAATATCATACCAATGGAGGTGGCCAGCCAAGATATGTAAAGGATTTCTTCTTTTGTATGAGCAATTGTCTGACAACACAGGTTTCTGTCATTCTCTCATACTTTAGTTAGAGAACATACTCTTGGAGAATACTTTTGTAACTCATGGTAGTGAGGACTCTCTTCAAGATACCACTTCTATTTAATCATTAAGCCAAGTGCTTCTTCAGAGAATGTGGACCCTTAGGAATTCTGGCTTCATTTTATTCTGACAAAAAAAAAAATGTTTATTTCCTATATGAGTTTTTAGCAGCTATGGCCTTCCTTATATATATCCCAAAACTCGCATTCTTGTTCAAAACACAGGAATGGTAACTTTAGGATCATGCATCAGGTATATCTAGGTGAGTAATTAAAATACTTGAGAACATTCCAGGGGTGAGAAAAAGGTTTGAATCCATGAAGGGCAAACTCTCATATTAGCAGAGAGCATCCAAAGCCTTCTTCCTACATGCTGGCCAGTCAGGGAAATGGCAGAGTCATCCAGGATATGCATATTGCCAATTCAAACTGAACCCCATGCCAAAAGAGATTTTTTAATATCAAGTTTCTGAAATATGCATGGCCACCAAAAACAGAGGGATTCTTAAAAATAAGGGTTACTAGACTTGCAGGATCACAATTTCTTGAAGATTTCAAATGAGAATCTCAAACAAATTCTAAATTAATGAGACAAGTTTAGCGAACATTGTACAAATACCAAATTTAGGAATCTATTCATTCAACTGTGTAAACACATTCAGCATTAACAATGGACAAAATGATTCATATGAGACAGGTAGCTTTGCAGAGAAGAAAACAGGAAAAACAGGTTGAATCATACTCATTTCTTACTAACTACTGATCACTGATCACTAGAATCATTACAGCCTTTCCTGGGAGGGTGATATAATACAGTGGTCATTGCTATCTTAGCCAAGGGCATGTTACTTTTGCCCATTTTAGTTTCACATGTAAATTCCAATTGGGATTTTTCTTTTTCTCTCCTCCTCCTCCTTCTCCTCCTCCTCCTCCTCCTCCTCCCTCCTCCTCCTCCTCCTCCTCCTCCTTCTTTTGTACCTAAGTGGATTTTTAACCCAAGGAAAATAAATTTGTCACTGTTGTTTTATTATCCAATTTGGAATTTAAAGCCTAAAAGTCATATGTTCCATATTTATCACTAATTTGTTAGCAGAAGAAATGAGAGTTATTTAGAGAGACCTATCAGCAATATGATTTGATGAATTCTAGGGAGCTATTTCTTCCCCAAAACATTTATGTTATCCTATTCTCAGTGTCTGATATTTCAAGGTAAGAGATACCTTCCTATTGATTAGAAAAGTTAAATTAAAATCTGGATTGATTAATCCTTATTGGATATTAAAGGGTTAAATACACAACTGTTGGGAACCTGAAAGGATATCATGTTCCAAACTTATCTTATGATTCTATTTAATAGAGAAATGTAAACACTTTGATCTACTTGAAGACAATGTGCTCGCTGCAGAGTGAAGCTTACAATGGGCGAAATGTCACAGGCACTGCCAGAGCTACCTGAGGGCCTCAGTTTATCACAGGAGTGGACTGCCAAGAGGAGGAGGCCCTGGAGAGGATGAGGGAGCCCCAACTCCATCCCTGAGAAACTTTGTCTCTTCACAGCCCTGCCATCCAGAATCCATCTTAAAATGAGTAGTTCATTAACTTTTTGTACACCCAAATCTTGTGAGGCCACTTAACTAACATACGTAGAGGTGACAAGTTTAACAACAAAGATTTTAAAATCCTTCTCCCACGTCCAGCCTGGACAACAGTTCTGAATTCTTCCAAAAATTTCTCCAGCTCCCCCTAGTGTCATTTCTGAAACATAGGCATGGTGAGTAGTTTTACGACATTTTCCCAGCAGAAACATCCTTAGCATGTATCATTTTCCTCCACTATATCCGCAGGAAGTAGGTCATGACTATCTTCCTTGACATGTGAATAGGAAATTGGGGTTTAGGATAAATAACTTGCTCACAGGAACAAAGCTCATGAAAAAAGAACAAAAATGAAGATCTGTATCATTGCTGGGCCCTCACATTCGATAACCTTTTAGAGGTATTGATAGAAAAACAAAACATGATTTTCCTTTAGTTACTGTCCTATTCCGACTCTCTTATTTCTCCTGATTTTGTTTTCACAAAGAAATTAAGTATATAGTACTCTGTTTTCCTAGATGTTTTCCTGTTGATTTGGTTTTATACAAGAGTCTTTTCCCCAGCTATATATAATCACTTGTTTTAATTAATCTTTGTACAATATTCTCTAGATAAATCTCTGTCTTGGCCACTTTCCCTTGTCTCTTCAAACGTGACTCCTTCAACATCTAATATTCCAAATGAATTTATTTCTCAAAATATTCTTTTCAAGATCACAGAGGTGCTAGGCACTGCATTAGAGAATGAAAAATGACTCAGACATAATCACCACCCTCATCAAATGTGTAATTAATTGGTCTGACCATTGCCCACCATAACTTGTCCTGTGCTTGTTTTCAATACTATACCACCACTGAAACAGTCTAATGCTTGTGTTAATTTTCAGCACTCACAACATAAAAACTAGCATTTGCCTAATTATCTGCACATGCATTATCTCATTTTATATTCACAATAACCCCTACATTTTTTATTAATTAATACCAATTTAAAGATTAAAAGCCAATGATCCATGGCTTGGCCTTAGTGACTAAGTGGTACAGTGACCTTGGAATCAGCCACAATGCAGAGAACAAATGTATATGGGCTTTCACATCATGCTTCCTCTCACAATATATTGAGGATTTCTACTTAGTTGGGGATCAATTAAAACCCTATGGTCTTTTTCATTTGAACAATGAACCAATGAACAAAGTCACTGCTATCCTGTCCTTGTAAAAATTAGTTTGTAGCCTATCCAGAAAAATTCACAGTTATGTATTAAGCATCATTTAGTTGGTTTGATCAATGGTCAGGAACATTTTATTCAAAATTTCAGTCCGGTATCATCTCTGCAATGCCTCTCTAGGGCACATATACATTTGCCCATATGTCTCTGTCAAAGTTATTAATTAAAATGTTCATCATGAGAAGATAAAAATGTGAAGCAAGTACCTGGGATATCACCAAATGAAACTTTCCATATGATGCCATCTCCATTCCACTATGACCTGCATATGTTCTCCATCTGTTTGTTCTACTCCTTCTGGCCTTTCTTCTCTTTTAGTTGGCATGTGCTTATTAATGGCATGTTCACATTCTGTTCATTTAAAGTCTAATATTATGTAGGGCTGCCTCAGAGCAAAGAGCCATTTCCTTTCCAAAATAAATGATAGACTTACCCTTGTCTTACTTGCAGAAGTTCTCTTGGATAAATTTAATCACAATATTACATCTGCTGAACATTTAATGGAACCAAATTTAACATGTTAGATATGTGAAACTTCCAGGCAACCAAATATAAAATAACATGGTACTTTAAGTCTCTTTTTCAGCTTAGCTATACTTTCATTAATTTTCTGATTTTTTTTTTGAGGTAGGGTCTTGCTATATAGTTCAGGCTGACCTTGAACTCACTGTGATCATCCCACCTCTGGCTGCTGGGATTGCAGGCACATGCCATCACACCTGGAAATTTTTCCCTAATATTTTCAAAGAAGTAATGTTTGCATACATAAACTATCAGAAAAACTATAATGTTTATTCATCAAACAGAACAAAGTTTGTGGCATAATATCAGCAAAGCCATTTTCTTGTTTCTATTATACTACTGAATGCCCATTTTAATATCACTAAGCCATTTTTGCAATAATCAAAAAAAGCTTCTGGTTTTCATTAATTATTCTGTTATTTGTTTAAAAAATGTATTCACAGAGTGCCTACTGTGCTCCAGACATTTACTAAGTGCTACACATACAGAAATGCACAGCTCTTTACTTTAGGGGGGAAATACAAATGAAAATACTTATCAGAGTTCAATCTTATATGGGCTGATACGCTGATTTCTATGAAAGCATAGAACCTCACTCAGCAGAAAATAGCACAGGCTTTCATGGTGTGATGCTTTCATTTGTCTTGACTATAAGTAGAAATGAGGCCTGTGAATATGAAGTGCATATGAAGAAGTGGGCAGAGTAACATCATTTCCAAAGTTATGGAAGCTTAATAAACTGGTACATGTAAGAGAATAGAAAGTCACAGTCTATTGCTAGAACGAAGACATGGGTGGATTGGAGAGGACTGCTGAGGCTCGAGTGAGTAGAGTGAGGTCCAATCTCCTGACTGTGCCCTATGCCAGTGAGTATTCTCTGACCCCGAGGGCAGTAAAGGAAGACAGCGACATCTTTGTCGGGAAGTTAGTTAGAAGACTTTACCAGTGACCAAAGCCAGTGATTTAGAGAGGTACTAGCTGAATGGGAAGACAGCAGAATGCAGTGATACCAACCCAGAGGTGGCACTTCCTGAAGTTCAGTGCACAATCAGGATCACCTAGGGGGCACTGCTAAAATACAGACACTGGGCTGAACCCAAACCAACTCAGACTAGATTTTTTCAAAGCTCCCCTAAATTATTCTAATTCAGTTAGCCCAATGGCACGTTTGAGAAACTGCAGTATTGCTTCTAACTGTAGGAAAAAGAGGTAGAGTTTCAATCAATATACCATAGTTTTTGTATAAATTAATATTTTACTTATAAGAAAAAAGTTTCAATCATATTCAAGTAATGAAACAGAAGTAAATCTCATCAGAAAGAAAGTAAAGAGAAAACGATAGAATGCTTTTAAAGAAATGCAATTTTATTATGTCCAGCTAATTATAGTAACTATGCACGTAAGGTCAGACGATGGTGCTCCATAAAGAAAAAGGCTAACTTGTAAGTTTTCGTAATTCACATTTGTAATAAGTGAGTCACTTTTACCATATAAGTTTGACCCCTTGAGTGAATAGTACTCTTAAGGTTAACAACCTTTTTATTTTCTAGAACACAGATAACAGGAAACAAGGAGAAAGATTTTTTGCAAATAGGAAGGGAACCAAGAGATGAAGGGATGAGGGAAGGCAGGGGAAAGGGTAGTAAAAAGAATTAAAACATGTTATGTGCATGTACCAACCCCCCACAATGAATGTAATCATTATGCACTGCAAACATATACTAGTAAAAAAATTTAACATGAAAATTTTTAAATAACCTTTCAATTTTCATAGTCAAACTTCAGTTCAGCTCATGTTCAAAAGATCTTAAATTCAAAATCAGTGTTACTTTAACTAACTAGTTTTGCTATACTAGTGCTAAATTAGGAAAATCCTCTAACATATGATCATTTAAAGTCCATAAGTAAACTGTAGCAAATTCTACCCATTAAAGGCATTTGTGCATGAACATTATTTTAGGCAATGTTTGTATTTTAAATAAATATGTGAGCAAAATTTATCTGCTTTGAAAGCAACATTCCTTCAGGATGAAGCCTCTATGTCTTCATCCCAAAGCCCTAATATATTTTAATTAAATATAATAAGCTCCCTGCTATAGAAACTATGTAATGTTTACATGTTATCCCTAACTCCAAGCTTGGAGTCTTGGCAAAATAAGCATTTGAGACACACACACACACACACACACACACACACACACACACATTAAGTCATTGGTAATCATCCTCCCTTCATAATCCTGGGAAAACTGTGGCAATTTTGCCAAACACAGAGACAACTACTTTGGCCAACTAAATGCAGGAAGGGCTTACAAGGTCTTTTTTTTTCTTTGTGTGTGTTTGTGTGTACATATATGCATGTGTGTGTTGTGTTGGAGATGGAAACAGGGCTTCACACCAAAGGCTCTACCACTGAGCTACACCTCCAGCCCAACAAAGCTTTATTTCTTCTTCAACTGCTGTCTACCAACCAACCCAATAATAAAAATTATCACTTAGTATTCAGAGAAAGAATTTTGATGTCATTATTGTTTGCTGATAAACTACAAAAATAAAACCTATAAAGAGGAAATTTTCCCTGACCCTAAGATTACTATCGGGGCCCAGATATTAGAATTAGACCTTTTTAAAACACAAATTCCTCTTAAAACTTTGACCATACAGAAAAGACAATTTGCTGAGTCATAAAAGAAAATACTATTGTGGCTACTGTGTAACAGCCTTAATTTAACTGATTCTAATCTATGGACACTCTAATAAGTTTAACTCTAGTGACCTATAATAATAGCAAAGGAAACAAACATTTACTGATGATATATTTTTGAGCCAAGAATTGTTAAGCACTTTAATCCCAGTAAAGCCTCATACAAAATGTTTCATGTTGGAGTTATTTATGAGCCCCATTTTACAGGGAAAAATGAAACTGATTTATGTAACTTGTCCATGATCACAAAACCATTAAAGGTGGTAGAATTAGGGTATTAAAAAGTCAGTCTGACTCTGTATCTCTCAATCACTCTGTACTACTCACAAAACAATTAGGTCTTAGGAAAAAATATATTTGTTTGCTTCATTAAATATTCCTCATTTTGAGAACTTAGCTGAAAAACATTCAGTCTTGCCAAGGACACTGTGTTCAATCCTGCTGAAACAAACAGGAAAACTCTGCACAGGAAAACTCTGCACACATATAATTTGAAGCTACTGTTTGAAAATAAAAATACCATTATTTATTCATCCAAAGTTTAGATCATTTTATCCCTATATATGAGACAGAATCCTTTTAATATTCTATTTCAAACCTATTTTGGATTCTCATACTTATAATTAACAATAACATTACAGTAAACTTGACCACCTACAAAGCTGGCCTACCCTAATCTGACTAGCTTTTTCCAAACCAATTCAAATTGCAAAAAAGTTATTGTCTAATTTTTAAATTTGGTCCAAGAAAGGTAAATACACTACTGATAGAAAACACTGGATGGCCAGGGATTTAGCTCAGTGGTTCTGGCGCCTGCCTCACAAGTACAAGGACCAGAGTTCAATCCTTGGTACCAAAAAAAAAAGAAAACACTGGATGGTAAGCATGACTGAAAAAAATAAATGAATGATTAATAAATTAATGTGAAAAGACAAGAGGTAAAGTAGGAGTGAGGGAAAAATATGATTGGTAAACAATAGACCGATATTCAGCAAAGTTCATATTGTTCTTAGAATATGTCATGGCTTGTGTGTAGATGCCTCCGCCCGCCCCCACAAAGCCCCATGCAGTCAGTCATAGGTGGGGCTTTTCAGAGGTGGCTGGATCTAGAGTGTGTGACTCTGGGATTGATTTATACTGCAATGCTGGGCTCAAGGGCATTATTATTAAAGATGTGTTACCTGCCCTATGTAGACGGGATAAGATACAGGGAAAAAGAGAGCTGTGGTCATCCCTCATTGCTTTGCTATCTTCTGCCTGATATAAACTGCTTGTCCTCTGTGACGCCTGTCAGCTCTGCCACCCTGCCTTGGAGCCAGGTGATTATGGACTGAAACCTCTACAAACTGAGAGCTAAAAAACTTCTCCTCTTTTAACTTTGGGTGTTGGGTATTTTATCTCAGCAATGAGAAAAGCAACTAAGACAGAATTTGGTACCAGAAAAGCGAGGTCATTGCTGTGATAGTACCTGGCCATGTGGCTCAAGAGCCTTTAGACCCTTTAGAGGAAGAATTAGGAAAGGTTTGGAGATGTTGGCTAAAAAGGTAAAGCTGGAATGCCTTAGGCTACACTTGATGGAAGATTCTGATCAGAGCTCAAAAACCAGAATGCTGATAAAAATGCTGCCAATAAAGACCAGGCTCAGGAGGTTTTTGCTGGGCAAAAGGACTGCATTGGCTGTTGAACTCCAGAAATGTGTTATAGCTTGGCAGTAAGTTGGTCTGCAATTTGCTCATGTTCAGAGTCTTTGCCTGAGGCTGAGATTAAGGGTGTCAGAGCAGAAGAAATTTCAAGACAGTCTAATGTTGAGGTGGTGTCGTGGCTATTGCTGGGGCTTTTAGCCAGACTTACATTGCGAATCAAGAGCAAAGAGCCCAGAAGAATGATTCAAAATGTTGTGAGACTGGCCAGAAAGGAAGCACCAATAAAGTTGTGGCCTGAAAAGATGGAACAGAGGAGAAACTGGTCACTCAAAAGACTAGCAAGAAAAAGCCAAGTATTTCAGAAGAAAAGAACAGAGAATATGGCCTGGGAACATCACAAGGACCAACAGGACTCCAGCCTTTGCAGCCTCAGAGTTGAAAAGATGAAATGATTTGCTTTAAGAAGAGAACCCCAGAGCACCATGTTATAGAATCATTGACGGTCTAGAGAGCTTATTCTCAGGATTGCATTCAGAGTGCTTAGTGATCCAGGCACTTGACCCCTGTGGCCAAAAGAGAAGGAAGCCTCACTACTGGCAGCAGACTTTGGCATCATCTACGTGGCATTGGTTTTAGGTGTATGCAGAATTCAAGAGTTGTGGAGTCAAGAAGGCTTCCACCCAGATTTCAGAAGAAAACATGGGAGGACAGGCACTGTGCCCCTGACAGAGCAGTGTGAGAAGCTGTGAATCGGAAGCCAAAGGTATACTAGTGGGAGACCCAAGAAGCCTGAAGAAGACAAGAATGTGGATTGTTTGAGCAAAAGCGCATAGAGGGAGCAGGCCGGCCTCAGAGAGAACCCATGGGGGCTACCACCACCAGCGGTGCACTAAAGGTGGAGCCACCCAAACAATTTAGAGTTCATAACTTGCCATAGATTGCCAGACATGCTGGAAGTGGAACTGTGGGACTTAATGTTTGCCCTGCTAGATTTGGGTCTTGCTTTGTTCCCATTCCTTGCTATCTCTCTGTCTGTAACTTTTGGAATGGAAATGTCTATTGTGTGCCATTGAATGTTGGAAATGTTTGTGCAGGGGCTCTCATGCATCCAAGAGTTTGCCTTAAATCTCCGAGCAGACTTTGGAATTGGACTTTTCAGCAATGCTGAAACTGTTAGGACTTTGGCAACTCTTAGAGATGGACTAAATGCCTTTGGCATAAAAGGATGTGCATGAGTCATTGAGGGAAAAGGGGTAAAATGTTATGGTTTGTGTCCAGATGTCCCCTTCAAAGCCTCATGCAGTCATAGGTGGGCCTTTTCAGAGGTGGCTGGAACTAGAATGTGTGATGCTGGGTTTGATTCATGGTGGAGTCCTAGAATCGAGGGTACAGGATTAAGATTGTGAGAGCTCCCTCCCTAAGTAGCTTAGATAAGACATAAGGGATAGAAAGGGCTGTAGTCATCCCTTATTGCTTTGCTACATCTTCCCACCATGCTTCCCCTCTGTGATGCTTGTCTGCAGTGCCACCCTACCTTGGCATGAGCTGAACATGGTCTGAAACCTCTACAAACTGTGAGCTAAACTTTTGCTCCTTTAACTTTGGGTGTCAGGTATTTTATCTCAGCATTAAGAAAAGTAACTAAGATTGCACGATCTGAGACTAAGCATCATTTTAGCTTAGTTACTAACCACCTCTAAAATTAGGTCATAGAAGGTCCAATACATGCAGAGAGCTCTTCACGCAGACAAGGCCCCATAAGTTCCCTCTTTTTTAAATCTTTGAGATCAACTAAAACCTCTTGTACAGAAAACTCACGTGCAATAATAGTAAGGGTGTCTATGACAGGGACTCAGTGTCAATAAGCCGACCCAGGTGACCTTTTACACTGCAGGGAAAGTGGACTGTAACCGATAGCTGAGCTAAAGGGTACAGCTTCCTCAGTAACAATGGGCACAATGGCTGAGTGCTTAGTGCATCCCTACCGTGTAGATGAGAGACTGAAGCTCAGAGGCACTGACCAGTCCAGATTCACAGTTTGAAAAAGACTGATTTACACTTGCATCTGACTCTACAGATTAAGCCCCTTGTGCTAGTGTCCAGGCTGCCTCTTTCAGTGTTGCCCAAAATATAAGGAAACTAGATGTAACGGTGGCACAACATTAATGAATTTCTATGAATAACGACGAGATGGAAAAAAAGCACAACTGATTTAGTATGGTGGCTGGATTAAAGGTGAATATTTACTTTTAATTTTATTTCATCATACTGTAGAAGATACTATGGTCCTGTTTAAGTACGACTATCATTTTTTCAATTAGTGAAATTCTACAAGCTTTTAATGTCATTATAACCCACCCTAATGCTGAGTCAAAATAAACACTACTATTTCTCTGGATCATGCCTTGGTCTCTGCATATGTAGAAGCATCTACTGTGGAGTTCGTGGACAACATAATTTAAATGTTTTAAATATAAAACCCTCTTTGATCATATGCTCATTTCACTCACTCTAAATTGCTGTATTTAGCTCTTTAGGTGATTTAATATAAAGGACATTTATGCAGAGCTCTACTTGTAGAAAAAAATTATAAGCTCAACCATACTATTCATTGAGTGGGCTTTATCAAAGCACACTTGCTGACATTAAAATTTAAATTTAAATTCTGACTGGTATCGAGGATCTTCACTCTTTTGTCATTGGAAGAGAGAGGGTTGATTTGCATAATGAAGGCAGATGTGAAAATTTCTTGCCCTCTTCCTGAAATTTTCCAGTATGTTCTCTGTCCAATGTCCCAGGATTTAATGGTTGCTATAAAGTCTCCTTAGGGGAAATGGAGAAAGTTAACCATCTCACAAAGATTGATATTAAGTAGGTAATCTGGGAAGCTAAAAATGTCCTGCAGTGCCAAAGAAAATGTCTTCACTCCCACCAATGCCAATATCACCCTTCTCCACTGAGCAACACTGGTAGCCTAAAAGCTGGGCCTGTCCCCCAGAATGATGGGCCACAAATGTTGTGCCTCATCACCTGGATATTTTAGGCATCCTAGAGCAAAGAAGGAGAATCATATCACTCAGGGGTATGAAGAGATTTTTTAAAAATACATAATCACCACTAATTATGTTACTTGATTTTTTAGGAAAATGTGGAAGATGGCCGAGCAAGTATCTACAAATCTGTCATCACCAACACCAGCAAAGAAATGTCCTGTTTCAGTGACTTTCCAATGCCTGAAGATTTCCCTAACTTTTTGCACAATTCTAAACTTCTGGAATATTTCAGAATTTTTGCCAAAAAGTTTGATCTTCTAAAATATATTCAGTTCCAGGTATAGTACTTTGGGGGAATCAGTTTTTCTTTATTAATCTAGTTCCCATTTAAATAAAAAAGCTACTCTGATGATGAAAAAGCTGTGAATAAGTTATCCCACTCCAATTTTTTGTTGAAGTGTATGAACATGATACCAAATCCCAAAAGTAGTGTAATTACCCCTGACATTATAGATTGTTTATATTAACAGAAGAGAATCACCTGCTAAAGCTTGAATGATGATAATACTGATGGTAAAACTACATTTGAATGAATATTTCTCATTACCATTGAATGTTCTTAGCTTCACTTCCCTTGAAAAGATGTATGGAAAAAAGTCAAACTACTGTTAATTTTTTTAACTTCTGTATAAAAATGAGATTTCTTAGACATGTGTTTTTTAAACTCCCTATTCTCTCTCCATTTCAGAAACCCTTGAAAATAATTTTTGCTAATTCTTTTTCCTGGATGCAATTTCTAGCAATAATAAGATGGTCAGATCATTTTGAAATATACTTGGAATTACCTGATAATCTACATTCTATTAAAAATTAATAAAATGAAGAGCCAGGGATTTAACTCAGTGGTTCCACTGTCTGCCTTGCAAGTTCAAGTTCCCAAGTTCAATCCCTGGTACCAAAATAAAAAATTAATAAAATGAATGTCTCCTCATACACACACAAAAGAAGTCCCATAGACAAACTACAAAGCTTTAAACGAAAAGACAATGTAATCATTATCAGCACTTCTCAAATTTTAATGTAAGAATCACCTGGAGAGCTTGATAAAATATGGATTCTGATTATACAAGCATGGGGTGAAGTGTGACGTTCTACATGTCTAACACACTCTTGGGTCATTGATGTGGTCCTTCAACCACAGTTTGAATAGCGAAGATTTATGGTACTTTATAGTTAATATGATATTCTGAACTACAAAACTAAAATCTTTACTCTCATGGGAAAATTGTCTACATATTTTAAAGCCCCTTTTCACATTCTTTCTACTTCTATTCATATACACTTTTAAAATTGAGACAGCTCCAAAAAATCACCAACCCAGTATTTCGAAAAATATCTGAAAATTTTGCAAGGTATAGTGTATTAGTTTGCTTTTAGACACTAACAAAATAACAAGATATCTTAGTTTAAAAGAAGAAATATTTGATTCTGGTCAGAGTTTCAAAGGTTTCAGTCTATGGTCAGTTGGCCCCATTACCACTGGGCCTGTGGAAAGGCAGTATATCCTGATCATGGGGGTGCGGGGAGACAGTAGTGGGGCAGTGCTACCTGCCTCATGGTACCGGAGAAGCAAAGATGGAGGAAGGTCCTGACTCTCAATCTTCCCCCTTCAAGACCATATCTCAATGACCTAACACCCTCCCATTAGGCCCCATCTCTTCTAGTTGTACCACAACCCAGCAGTCAATGGCCCAGGGCCCAACCTTTAATACATGGGCCTTTTGGGGACACTTATTCAAGCATAATATGTATATAGCAGTTTTAGATTCTTGCAATCATGAGGAGAAGCATGTCATTCCTCTAAAAGGGAGCAAGTTTTGCTTTCATTTGTCATTGTTTCTTAAATACAATGGCCATGAAGTAGTTATGAAGACTTTTAAAAACTAATAGACCTCCCGACAATACATTATTTAATTCAGATGAGATCATGAACTGTAGTGCTAGCATCATATACTCTAAAAAAATAATTAACACTGACAACTACCATTCCAAGGAGTGCTGACAATATTCCAGGCACTCTGCCCAGCATTTCCCATGAAATATTTTCCTTAATCCAGAGTCCATCCTGAGGTAGACACATAAAAGATTCCTGACAAATGCTCACTAGACCCCCTCCCTGAATTATATGTGTTTTGTATCCTTGTCCAGACCTCACCTTCTTTCTCTTTTCTCACTCAAGTCTGTATTCAAGACAGCACCCTTTACCCACTAGTTCCCACTGCTGACTTAAGACTTTTGCACAAAGCATCATGTCCTTAGTGCTGCTTGCCAAGGAACAATGAGACTGGCACACTGAGCAGCCTAAAATGAACTCCAAAAATGAAACAAATAAACAAACTGGAATTACACATTGTACTCTATCCATCCATACTTCCAGGGCCCTGGACAAGATCCATGTTATGCCAGAGTACTTGTTAATGATGTCTTCTCTCTGTTTGTTCAAGACAACTGTCCTCTCTGTGAAAAAACACCCAGATTTCTCATCATCTGGCCAATGGGAGGTTGTTACTCAGAGCGATGGCAAGGAGCAAAGTGATATCTTTGACACAGTTATGGTTTGCAGTGGTCACCACATCCAACCACACATCCCACTGAAGTCATTTCCAGGTGAGGGTTGTGGGGAGTCTTTGTTAGAATAGGTTTCTAGGAATTTTATATCCAGTCAGATTGACAGGCAGGACTGGCTGCCTAAGATTAGGATAGAGCCCTGCTAACTTCCTCCAAAGTCACTGTGTTTTCCAGAATTTCAGAGAATTCTCACACTACTCAGCTTTCTGTGGGGGAAGCTCTTCTAGCCATGTGCCTATCTTGGCTTTTTTTCTTTTTTCTTTTAATCTTATTGGGTTTAATGGTACTTTTTAAATATACCATACAGTTACATTCATCATTGGGACCTTGAACCCTTACGTGACAGGTCTTGGTTCTCATTTTTCCCCCATACCCCTGCCTTCCCTTCACCCGCTCCACCCTCCCCTATCTACAGACACTTTGTTTCCATTTTTTCCTTTCCTACTGAACACATGCAAATTTGTTTTGTCTTTTAAGTCTTTCCCTTCAGAATTTACTAGACAGAGGTTCTGGAAATAAATGCTGCTCTAGAACAGTAATGGGAGAGGAGTATAGGAAAGGAACCCTACAGCCATCAGTCCTGAAGCTCCCCAAGCCCTTTCCTTGGAGAATACAGTTCCTTCCCGGACTCTCAGGTTGTGGATGCAGCCTCACACCAGATCACCAGTGGAGCTTCTGAATCCCTGATACCTGAGCACAGTCCCCAAAGAGCCACACACTGTAGGTAGAGTCAGGGAAATCAAATTTGCTCGAGTGATTTAAAATGCAGTTAGCCTTGAGCCCCACTGGTCAACAGTAATGGTTCCCAAACAGAATCATTGGGAAGACTTTAAAATACAAATTTCTGGGATCCACCTAAGATTCCTGAATCAGTAGTTCTGGCCTAGGGACAAAGATCTGTATCTCTAACCCCTTCCAAGGGACTCCATTTTATGAACCAGTGATTAAGGTCTTTTCAAGTAACTCCACCATGAAAGGCAAATACTTTAATGAAGTCACGGCTTGCAGGGAAGTATGAAAGGACATGGAAGGTTTATCTGCAATTAACAACCAATCAGTTATTGGCATACTGAATGTGCAGCTTCTGTGCTTTTGGTTTATTTTAGTTTTCGTTTACTTTCACAAAATCAGGATAAGTGTTAGTCTTGTATTATAAAATTACAATGATGGTATTTAATAATGTGTTTAAGAAATATTTAAAAGAATATCTGCTATATGCTATATGATACTAAAGTGTCATTAGACAGTCCAAAATAAGACAATAATCAGAATAAGAGAATAGTCAGAACCAGCATCTACTCTGCATCATTCATCAAAACTAGTGTTTTGTTGGCTAAGTGCACACTCCTTTCTCTGCATTAAGCCTCTCTGGGGTCTTGCACAGCATGATGGTACCTAATATTTCTATAGTTTCTTACTTTGAGCTTGCCAATTGACCCTGATGTTGTAACTCCTGTAAAAGGGGAAGAGGGAGACAAATGACTGACCCTGAAAAGAAAAAGTTTAGAGGTTTATTAAAGGTAGCTTGATGTAATTGTTTACATGGAAGTTCACAGACTTTTCTTTCCCTTGAAGGTATTGAGCGGTTCAAAGGCCAGTACTTCCATAGCCGTCAATATAAGTACCCAGTTGGATTTGAGGGAAAACGCATCCTGGTGATTGGAATAGGAAACTCAGCCTCAGATATTGCCTCTGAGCTGAGTAAAAATGCTGCTCAGGTATGATTCTCTCTGCTTACCTCATACTATGGGGGAGATGAAGGAGAAGAGGTGCATTCAAGAATTCCAGCTCTATAAACCAAGTACTCATTAATTAGCTGGATGCCCACTGTGCTATCTCAGAAAATCTGGAATTCAAGAGCCACAGTTGATCTCCCAGCTCTGCCACTAATCAGTCTTTATCCTAGACTGAGTCATTCCATTTCTTTAGACTGTGGTTCACTCATTTATTAAATAGAAAATTCAACTCGAAGATTTTCTGTGTAATAGGCCTACTTTCTTCCCAGTGGACTTAATGAGAAGCTGATGTGTGCCTACTTGGGAGAGTGACTTTTAGAAATTTAGTGCTATTCAAATTATATCTGAAGTATAGATAATCCTCAGTGACCCATGAAAAGAAGATATGATAGGTGATAAGAGTCCCAAAGCAAGATCATAGAGTCCCAAAAAAGATCATAGGCATTGAGATACTATCTGAGGCCTTCAAGACACTTGTCTTTGTAACTGCACAAAAATTACACCAGCTGAAATGTCAAAGAGTCAAGCATCAAAAATATAAATAATGTCGATGGAGATGGTAACATTCTGGGACAGACCTGGGAAAAGATGGAAAAACTGCTAATAGTCATTTCCCAATGCATCTCCTCTCAACAAGACCTAACTCAGGAGTCTTACTGCTCTTAAACTAGTTTCCTCAGCCTTGTATCTTTTGCTATATAAGACTTAACCATGACCACATTCATGGCCAGCAAAACTTTACTATCCCAAGTAGTAGGATACTACTAGTAACTTTACTATCCTAAGTAGTAGGATACTACTGAGGGCTTGAGATTACCCAAAGCAAACAAATATGGTGCCTCCCTAGCAGGCTAATGAAGGGTTTATACTGGACCTCTCAAGTCATCATTGGTCAGAGCCAACCTGTGAATGCAGTAGGTTAAGTAAAAGTAAATAAATAAATAAACTTCACTACATCTAAGAAGTCCTCACCTTTCCTGTGAAAAGAAGTCACATTTTACTCTTCAAGCCTGTAAGACCTCAGCATGAGGAATCTGCGAAGAGGCAATGACTATACGAGTTTAGAGAATAAGAGTAGGGCAGTGGGAACTACTGGACTCAGTCTCCCTCACACTGGGAAAACCTACCACATGAACAAGAGGAGAGGAGTATGATGGAAAAAGTAAAAGGAGCCAAGCTGACTTAACTGTCAACCATGTGAAGATACATCCTAGATCATGGCGTGTGGTTAGGTCAGTGATACAAACTTAGAACAGTTGTTCCAAAGATATCAAACCATGGATTGTTAAGAGTCAACAGGGTTATGCCTGTTTAAAATCTTGCTTATGATGCCAAATTCAATATTAAGAAATTATACTGGCAATATTTGTGTGACATATAACTCATTAAACAATCTTTTGCATAGGTTGTCTCTTCAATACTGATTAATCATATAAATCTAGCATTACAATAAAACCTCCCATACAAAGTAATTATACTCTCAATTCTTCTTGGGGAGGACTTATCAGAGAATTTACAAGAGCTATGTATGTAATAGATGGAACTAGGTCCCTCAGCAAAGCTTAACATTACAACCTAAA
Organism: Fukomys damarensis; assembly: GCF_012274545.1. NCBI lineage: Eukaryota > Metazoa > Chordata > Mammalia > Rodentia > Bathyergidae > Fukomys > Fukomys damarensis. Next base: position 15,018,275 of record NW_022900923.1, read on the forward strand.
CTCACCAAAATCCTGAGTATGTTCATGGGATACAGAACCATCTTCCACAGCCCCAAAGAATCATTCAAGATACTAAGGGTGGTGCTGTGCCACTCACACACTTCTCACCAAAGCCAAATCTCTGGCTCTGAGGCTGAAGCAAGCATCTCAGAGAAAGCAGCCTGAGCCTAAGTATTAAGACTCTTCCCCACAAAATTTGTCTTCAAATTCTAGCTCACTCTCCAGATGTGGAGCATTGTCTTAAATCCCCTGCTGCAGCCTAAACTTATAAAATAAGAGATAGCCGTGCTTATACTTTCCAGCAATATTTTAAATACTTTGCTTTTCACTTCATTTAATCTAAGCAATAATGTCATGAGATAGGTACTGCTATGACCCCATTTTAAAGAGAAAGAAACGGATGCAGAGAGAGCTTGGAATAACTCATCTAAAGCAACTCGGCTAGTGAGTAGGGGGCTGGGATCCAAAAGCAGGCAGTGTGGATTCAGAACCCGTGACCTTAACCTCATAATGTGAATTAAATTCCTTGCAAATGAACCTCATTTGATTATGAAGGACAGCCTTAAACAACAGAACTCATAAAATGATTGCAAAAATTTGAGAAGCCCTTTACATATGCATTTGGACCATGGAGGAATAATGGTAAAAAAGGAAAGAAATACATTTTTGAAGATTTGTATTAGACCAAAGGTCTTCTCACGTCTCTGTTAAATCCTGCTCTGTCAGTGTAAAAGCCACTAGAGACCCCTTTTATGATCAGTTTGCCAAAGAGCAGTGAAAACAAAGAGGACTTCATTTTGAGGTCAATCATCTGCAAAGAAAACCTCAGTAAATTCTGGAAGCAAACACAATATATACCACTGTACAGTAGATTCTTCCCAAAGGGGACAATGCCTGAATTTAAACTACATTACTTTTTGCTTACCAGGTATTCATCAGCACCAGAAGTGGTTCCTGGGTCATGAGCCGAATCTCTGAAGATGGTTATCCATGGGATATGGTGTTCCACACTAGGTTTAAATCAGTGCTCCGAAATATCCTGCCACGAAGGGTTCTCAAATGGATGATGGAACAACAGACAAATCATTGGTTCAACCATGAAAATTATGGTCTGGAACCTAAAAACAAGTAGAGTTATTTTGCTTTTTATGGTATACTCATTGATTAGCAAGGTTGTCTGAAGGTGCCTTCCTTGACAATGATACAAAATGCTAACCTGGTAGTTTGAACTACAACCTCACAGTATATGCATGATATAGGTCCTGGAGTTTGAATTCTAAATTTTTTCTATATGTCTTAAAAACATATCAAAGAAGATGATGCAAGAGAATTATAAGTAGCTCCAAAAAGCAGAATTAGGGTTGGTGGAAAGAACTTCCTGACACCTAAAGTTGTCCAATATTGGAGCAGACTTCTTCAAGAAGCTAATAGCTTTCTTTCCAAAGGGATGTGGTTAGAAGCATGTAACTCTCCATCTGACAAATTATGCTTTGTTAACTCTATATCATGAGCATTCTTTCCATGGGCAGGTTTTTAGAACAAAGTCCCTTCTCTTTGCCAAAGACAAATATTTGTTGATCTCCAAGTTATACATCATTGACATTATAAGCACAAGCAAAACATTGTAGATGTTTATTTTTCCTTAGTTGATAGCAGGGCCCTTCCTTTAAAAAAAAAATAGGTCTTTAAAATCTTATAACAAACGTCATGCAATTGTATTCAGAGACTGAACAAAATAATTCTCAAATATCCAAAAAGACCTCCAGAAATACAACCAGACTGCTCCATCATCAGTACCCATCTATCCATCTATCATAAATACTCAACAGAATTTGAGATCAACAAATACCACCAAGCCTAGTTTTATCCATTCATTTTTATCTCATCCTTATTTATGATTAGATAGAAATTAAACAGAAAAATAATTAAAGCTAGGTAACACAAAAATGGTAGAAGCACAAATAGGATAATAATCACCAATAACCATAATAATATGGTTACTTTGGCAATAACCATAAATGCTGGCATTTGATCTAAGCCTTTGGGGATGCTTTCTTTTTAAAAATGACTTTAATTGAGCCTGGTGTGGTAGCCCACATCTGTAAACTCACCACTTGGAAAGCTGAAACAGGAGGATTACTGCAGGTTCAAGGCCAACCTATGTAGCAAAACACTATCTCAATAAAT
>NW_022900923.1:15020740-15034213 GCF_012274545.1 Fukomys damarensis
AATTTCTTCATACCATCATTTACATGCTTTCCCATATTTCTGAGGGAGAGATCTGTGACATGATAGTAAGTCAGAAATAAGGGTGGGGGAAGCCAGTTAGTTAAGCTAGAGTTTTACAGACATTTGAAAACCCCTTAATTTTCAGAGCTATCTCTAAAAATGCCAAGAAAGTTCAAGATTCCTTACCAGAAGAGCTTTCTAAGTGTTTCTTTCCTATTTACTATAGATACCTTATGAAAGAGCCTATACTGAATGATGACCTTCCAAGTCGCCTACTCTATGGAGCCATCAAGGTGAAATCGAGAGTGACAGAGCTCACAGAAACATCCGCCATCTTTGAGGATGGAACAGTGGAGGAGGACATTGATGTCATTGTCTTTGCAACAGGATATACTTTCTCTTTTCCTTTCCTTGAGGGACCACTTGTTAAAGTAGAGCATAACATGGTCTCTCTGTACAAATACATGTTCCCCCCTCACCTGGAGAAGTCAACCCTAGCATGCATGGGTCTTATCCAGCCTCTAGGCTCCATTTTCCCAACTGTTGAACTTCAAGCACGTTGGGCAACAAGAGTTTTCAAAGGTGAGTGAGCAGCTCAACATCATCAATCCCTACAAAGTTACAAAATTATTGCACAGTTTCCCTCTGTGCATTTGCACAGCACTTCATGCTACTTAGAAGGCTATGATTTTCCTGCTTCCAGAGTTCAGTACTGTTCAACAGAAACTTATTGAAGACATAGCCTGTGCTGGGATTTAGTGGACAAGGAAAAATTTAAGTAAATCATTTTAACATTATGTGGGAAGTGCTCTGATAGAGGAACGCATGCGTGCTGTGAGCAGAAGGGAAAGGATATTAGCAGAGTGGGATGGGGTGAATCAAGGAAAACTTCCTGGATGACCGAGTTAATTTGGTGCAGGAAGGAAATCACCTGAACACAGGCACACACAGGCTTAACGCACGTGGAGAATCACAAGCTACCTGACATATCTGGAGCATGATATGTGAGGAGGTGGAGGCAGAGGAGGACAGATTAATCTTGGAGAAAAAGGGGGGACAGAACACAAAACTTCGAATGCCATACATTACAAACTGTTCATCAGGTCTTCCCAAATCTGGCTGCATATAAATATCATCACATAACCCTTCTTGATTAAATCTGGCACAGAATCTGCATCATAGAAAGTTTTTCAGCCAAAGACACCAATGTAGGGGTATAAGCAAGGGCAGTCATTATCAGACCTTATTATCACACATTATTTCAGCAGTCGTATAGAATATAGATTTGAAGGAGGAAAATGATGGATGCTCAGAAGCCAGTGAGAAAACACTATAATCATGGGTGCTAAAATATGATAGGATAAAGCCTGGGCCAGAGCAGAGAGATAAAATGAAAAGAGGATATAAACGTGAGGAATCATAAAAGAAAAATCAGCAGGACATAACACCTTGTTCCATGTGTGTAGAGGAATCAGGACAGCTTGCAATGTCTCTCACGGAAAGTGAGCTGGATGACAGTCCTGTCAGTAGAGGAGGGGTGTGCAGAAAAAGACGCAGGTGTGGGCAGGAAGGCTTTGATGAAGAGTTCAGTTCTTCAATCTGAGATGTTGAATGACTAGTGATATGCAGGGGACGTGGCCATTTTCCCACCCATCAGTATCTCAGAGGACCCTTGTGGGCAGGAGACAGAATCATAAGCACGTGTTGACTCCTGCACTGACCCTTCTCTAGCCCCACCTCCTGTCTTCCACTCTCATTTCTCACCACTCTGCTTCAGTGGCTTCCTGCCCGTTCTCCACGGCTATCGGCTCACTTCCCTTGAGCTCACTTACCTATATTCACATCCAGATGGGTTTTTCCAAAGGACAAGTTTAATTTTCCTTTCCTACGCAGGGAACTGTCTCACAGGGTCCTATCACTTTTAGAACAGAGCCCAAACACAGCTTCTAAGTGCCTCTGCCATGCCTACTTTGTCCAGGCTCTTCTCTTTGTTTTTTGTTTTTGTTTTTGGATTTTTTTCTGTTTTTTTTTATTTATTTTTTTTTTTTTGAGACAGAGTCTCACTATGTAGTTAAGACTGACCTGGAACTCACGATGTAGCCCAGGCTGGTCTCGAACTCACATTGATCCTCCTGCCTCGGCCACGCGAGTGCTGGGATTACAGGCGTGCGTCACCACACCAGGCTGGGCTCTTCTCTTAATCTCCTCCACCTCATAACCCAGGCAGTGCACTGTGCTCCAAGGACAGCTGAATGTCAGCAATGCAGCAGTTATGTCAGATATGACATGATTAAACATCCAGAATTTAATTTTAAGAGCCTTCTACTGGGTAAAGCAATGATCATGAGTCAGTCCCGCTATTAAACCCCACCTTTTATATTCTAGGCTTGTGCAGCTTACCTTCAGAGAAGGCAATGATGGAGGACATTATCAAAAGGAGTGAAAAAAGAATTGACCTGTAAGCATGTTTTTTTTTGACAAAAATAACTTTAGAGCAGTGCTTCTCAAAGTAGAGTGATCTATCTACCTACAAGAACACACAGCTGTTTGACAAAAAGTAAAATTCTGGGCTACAATCCAGTCTCATTGAATCAGAAGCTTTGTGGATGTTTACATTTTTATGTTCTTCCTAGATGATTCTTCTACACTGTAGTTTGATAAACAAGAATAGAAATAGTTCCAAATCAGAACATTTCTCCTTGGCTTAATTTCATTTCAGTTTTGAATGATGCCTATGTGAGATATCATATCTTCTCCCGTCACCCGTCATTCAGGGTGGGAATGGGGTGGGGCAGTGATGGTGATCTCTGGAAAGCTAGCTGAGAGACCCCATCAAAACAAATCAGGTACAAAGGTTCAAGGATTTTCTGTTTTTCCTGAAGTAGAACAAGGATCAACAGTGATCAAGCACTCCTGAAAAGTTCACTTGAACTTTTTTCACCTGGGAAGAACTTTGTGTTCAAATCCTAATTTGTTTGACATTTATAGAATACCTATTGCATACCAACCACTTTAGTAATTTAACAAGAAAATGTTAAGCATCTTTTCTCCACTAACACTGAGCTAGGCTTTTGCCAAAATGTGCTCTCCCATGTGTCTCTTCAGCAATGGGACTAGTACATGCTTGCCTGGAGACTTGCAGCTGCATAATGAATACTGAGCAATCACCACAGTGATCCGTCTTGCCATATCTCCAGGGCTTCCAGGAACTCACAGCTGTTTAGCTGATGGCTTTCTCTCAGTCTCAGAGATGGGCTTCCTGATGGGATAAACTCACACTTTCCACCACAGATTCATTCAAGACTTGCTTATTCATCTACTCATTTTTACAATTGTTAAACAGCTATCAGATCCTCCTGTTCCATATAGGTGAGAACAGTTTGTGAAACTGTCTTTTTCACATTCTTCATTTAGGTTTGGAGCAAGCCAGAGCCAGATACTGCAGACCAATTATATTGACTACCTGGATGAGCTCGCCCTGGAGATTGGTGCCAAGCCAGACTTGATCGCTCTCTTGTTAAAAGATCCTAAACTGGCTCTACAGCTCTATTTTGGGCCCTGCAACTCCTATCAGTATCGTCTTGTTGGGCCTGGGCAGTGGGGAGGAGCCAGAAGTGCCATCCTCACCCAGAAACAAAGGATACTGAAGCCTTTAAAGACTCGGTCTGTGAAGTCTTCATCCAATTTACCAACTTCTTTCCTGCTGAAAATCCTGGGGCTTGTTGTTGTTTTTATGGCCCTTTTTCCCCAATTTTATTAGTTCTAATCTGTCAGTATAACACCTCCAGTTTTATTATCTTGCCAATTAGTACAATTTAAAGAAAAAAAATGCAAAGAAAAAATATTAAAGCTATATTCTAAATTTCAGAGTTACAAAAGTAAGAGAAGTAAGCATGGGAAAATAGGAAAAGCAAGTCTACATTTAAAATCAAAATTATGTTAGGAAGTTTCTGTGCTATTCTCTTTTTTGCAAGTTCACTAAATTCCCAAAAGTACGATAGAAATACATCAACCCAGTAGATAATGTTTCAGCCTTGATATGGTTTAAATTATGTAGAAAATACAGGATTTCACAGAATGAAAAGCAGGTCCTATAGTTTAAATTCTTGGAAAACTTAAACAGTGGTAAATACGTAAACTCCTGCACAACATACTTGGGAGTTCCTGCACAGACTCTGTTTGGTAACAAAGGTCAGGCTCTCAAAAATACTGGTGATGAGGGTAAGGATGTGAAAAATTTAGAAAACACCAATGCTGGCCTCATACAGAATGAGAGCAAATAACCACATTTCTTGCTGCAAAAATAAAACAAATATGTCACAATAGCTAGCTGAAAATACATGTACATGTACATATATATAGTGTTTATCATAGACTAGATATTGTGCTTTGTGTGCATTATAAATATTACTTTAATTCTGAGATGGGTGTGGACATTGTACCCATTTTACAGAGGATGAAACGGAGACTCAAAGCAGTTGTGTAACATAACTAAGACCACATTACTGGTCTTCAGATGGAGCTCAAATTGGAGCCCAGGTTTGTTGAACTCTATAACTGAGGGTCATAACCTCAACCCACAATATGGTTATTTATAAAAAAATCTCATTATTGATAAGCTGCTTATTAATCATTTATTTCATTAATTATAATATGTATGTTCAGTTTGGAGGATCTTTACATAGAAAACTCTCCTTGCACGTGTGATCTGAATATTATTTGCAATATTTGGTTTATATTTCAGCTAAATAAAAAAGTATTTGAAGAAATTTACAGTGAAAGATAACTATGAAATAACGTTTAAGATAGTCTTGGAAACTCTGGAATAAAAGTGTATCTCTCAAGTAGATGGAAAGCATTACAACAGTGGTGGCGAACCTAAGGCATTTGTTTTGCAGCCGGCTGTTTGTTATCATTGAAAGCTGTCAAAGGTTCACCATCTCTGCTCTGTAACAAATGATCCTTATATCTAGTGCTAACAGGACAGATAGCTAAGGCAAAAGGCTAAATAACATTTTCATCTGATAAAAACATATCAATTAAGAAAGACAAACATTTTCTTGGAATCAAAGTGTGAAAAGACAAGCAATTCAATATCAATAAACATTGAACAATGCGATAGATAAACATTTGTCTATGAAACGTTCACTACAGCTGCTATTTCCATGAATCGAACTTTTGGGGATAAACAGTGCTGTGAGGCCAAACTAAGGTCCTGAAGGAAGGGCCAAGATCAAAGATGTTGAAGACTCAGGCAAATTTCTCCTTTTTATCTATTCAAAGCCTATGTAGACACTGTTCTTAATTTGGGCCAGGAATTTTCCCCACAAGGCCTAAAACAGAGATGGCAGAACTTTTACAGGCTGAGTGCCAAAACTGCAGCCCAAAACCCACTTATTTATTGCAAAGTGCCAACACTGCAATGGAATCTGAATACTGAGGTTATAGTTTAGAAAAACCAACACATACATTAACAACTTTTGTCTTAAAAGAAAAACATAATAACATATCTTTGCTGTTGTAGGCAAGCTGATGATTTTTCAAACCATGGCTGGGGCAATAGGCACACAGGCGGACAGAGAGGGCACTGTGCATTCATTGCAGCATTGCTGCGGACCTGGAACAATGTAACAATGTAACGATGTAACTAATGGCAGTCTTCCCCGGTGGAAATTTTTTTGTAAAGTTCACTAAAATAATACCAACATTTGCACTCAAAAATATTTTTTTCATCACTTATATAAGCAATTTTATTTTCAAAAAAAGCACAAGTGGTATATATACTTAATTCTTAATTTTAAAAAACTTACTTTTTGCCAGTTATCAAAAATCATAAGCCTTCACTGCAAAGGTCAGCAAACTCCTGTTGGTGGGCCAAATCCAGCTGCCACTTGTTTTCTCGACAACTTTATTAGAATGCAGCCACACTCATTATTATATGTGGCTGCTTTTGTGCAGATTTAACTACAAGGGTATAAGAGACCATGTGACCCACAAATCCTGATATATTCACCATCTGACCCTTTTCAGAAAAAGTTTGCCAATTTGTGCTTTATCATATGCAAGGTATTGTCCTGTCCTGCAGATGTTGTCTCCTTTCATCATCACCACTGCCCCCTGACATAGCGTTAGTAACTAGCCTTCTACAGCAGAAGGGACTGAACACTTGTTAGGTTGAAACTAAATCAATGGGAAAAAAACAGCTCCAAAATTATAGTTAAATTTACAGCCTTGAACATTTTATAGATCTCTTGAAATTATTCCCAAAATTCTCTTTAAAGACAAATGATTTCAAAAGAAAACTGCTTCTGAGAACTCATCCACTTTATCTTTCCACTTCTATGTATCCTGAACCTGAAAAAGCCAGACAAACTGTCTAGGGCAGGTCGGAATTTAAATGTGACAATAACCCAACAAATAAATAATAAATAAATAGTCAGAGATCCTTGCTGAAGTCTGCAGTTTCATAAGCTCTTTAAATGATTCCTGTGCATATTAAATTTAGAAACCATAAATCTGAGGTCTCAAAAAAAGAAGAGAAAAGAGAAAAAGCTGCTTTCAGAGATTAGTCTGCAACATTTTTCATTCCTTGAGGTCAAATTCCTCCTCATGTTTGGTTCTGATGCTTGTGCTACGGTTAATGTTTGCTCTTCCATAAAAGATGTTAGCTGGAGACAATCTCCTTCAAAATCTTTCTTGGTGACCACCCCCCTTTTTTTTTGCAGGCCTTTCATTTCAACTCTGCTTTACGATAGTTCCTTTCTTTTCTCTATCAATAGCCAAAAGTGCCAAATTTGCTATTGACTGATAGACACTTTTAAAAGGAAATACTAAAACTATTATACATAATTAAATTTCAAGCAATTATTTAAAATAATAAAGATTTTTAAAAGCCAAATCAAGAGGAAGACTCATCCTTTAAGTCATCTTTCATCCTGGAAGATGCTACTGACCTGTAATCTTTGGTTGTCACCCCAGAGGCAGACACTGCTGAGCCTGGGCAGAACACCTTTTCTTCTGCATTCTGCCCTGGGATTACTGGAAGCAGCAGTGAAGCTAAGAAAAAGGTTTCTGTGATCCGATTCTACTTAGCCAAGGTCAGATGCCAAAATGAGATTAAGGGGTTTATTTAGGAAAATGCCTGAGTGCGGAAAAACAGGGTGAGGGTAAGAAAAGGCTAGAAGAATGATCAGACCACAGCACAAATCTGATTCCCAGTTAAGGAGAGAAGGAGGAAAGGCTGATAGAAGCACCTGAGACAGCTGTGCAATGTAAAGAAGACTCCAGAGAGGCATTGAGGACTTGTCCAGCGATCAGAGAAGTTGAGAGCTGGTGCTGCCTCTGCTACCTGTTCAAATAAACCACTGTAAGCATGGGCTATGCTACCCATGAGGAAGATGAGGGTACAGTAAAATGTGTACTTTAATACTTTACTTCAATGTCCACCTATATGTGCTACATATTTTGGGAGAGGGATTTTAATTATAACTAATCAAACAATTTATATTGTTAGATATCTCTCTACTTTGAGCTCATGGCCAAGAGAAAGCGGTTGGTTGTGGAGGAGGAACGTTTTCTTTTGATGTTGAGCTACTTCAAATTGTAGCAACCTAAGTAATCTGGGTAAAACACTAAAAGCCAATACATGTTACAAAATGATCCAAGCTTAATTAACCGTATTTATCTCTGACAACTTAGGCATCAAGGAACAGACAGAGACTAATGATTTTCCCAAGTTATGTGACTTGGAAGTGGCTCCACTGGGATTTTGGGCCAGCATCATCTGGGTCTCAAGCCTGAGCTAAATAAGGGGTACACAGGGTGATAAAACAATTCAAGTAATCATGCATTATCTCGGCATTTTCCAATGTCTACCTTATATACAGGATGGAATATCATGTTAATATGTTGTTCCCTTTCTATGCACCTAAAACAGAAATGATCGCTAGGAGTTTTAAAAGTTGATAAAGTATAGTTGTGAAAGAAAATTTAAAATGATTTTAATACATTTGTATCTGATAACATAAAATTGTATTAATATTAACAAGCATTATGTTAATTTAGGTATTAAGATATTTAAGGTATCTGAATAACAATTGGAAGTGCATTTGTTTCTCAAATGTACTGGGGGGGGTAAAAAGGAGAGACCATGAGGAACATGGGTTTGGGTACAATTGAATTCTTCAGTGGCAAAGAGAGAAAAGTCCAAGTTATTTAAAGGGGGAAGGAAAGAAAACTAAAGCCAAAAGGACAAACAGAGCCTTTGGGGTGACAGAATCCTCTGCGGGGTGCAAAGAGATCTCTCTCTCTCTGCAGCCTTTTGAATACTCAGGAAAGCTGTTAGACACAGGGAATGTTTAGCTGAGATGGGCTCTTTCCTATACATTAGAGAAGCAGCTAAGCTCTGGACTGGGAGGGGTCAGACCAGTGACAGCCAAGACCATGGAGAAGTACATAGAAGCCATGTGGAGAGCCATCAAATTAAGAGTTTGCACAAAGGGACAGGGAGACCCCAGCTGCTACCCAAATGATATATATTTCAAACAAATTCTCAACTTACCTAAGCTCACGAAGGCTCCTTCAAAGGACCTAACACTCAAGTGACTAACTTGGATTCCTGACTTCTACCTGACTCATAACATCACAGAAAAGCCCTAGATAAACCTCACAAGGAAGAGCATACGGGCCGATATTAACTTATCCATTTGACATTTAGTAAGAACTGCTAAATATCAGGCACTCTGGTATATCTGAGGATATCAAGAGAGAAAGGATGAAAGAGAAGAAAAGAAATAAAGGAAGGAAGAAGAAAGGAAAGAAAGAAAGAAGGAAGGAAGGAAGGGGAGAGAGGGGAGAGAGAGAGAGAGAGAGAGAGAGAGAGAGAGAGAGAGAGAGAGAGAGAGAAAGAGAGAGAGAGAGAGAAGCAGAAAATCCTGGGCAAACTATTGAGGTTTCATTGAGTCTTACAGCATTTACTAAGAAATTTTGCAAATATTATCTCATAAAAGCCTTGTATGTCAGGTGAAGTAAAGATGATTATCCCACTCTACAGATAAGAGTATTAAGGGGTTGTGATTCCTTTTCTGTTTCACCCCACTATGCCATACTATTCTAAACTATCACGACATTTCCAGCTAACTGAAAACTCCTTAGGCAGCCATGGAATACAACCCTCACTGATAACAGCAGCTTTCCCACAAGCTTCTCCTCAAGCTCTAAAGACATCTGAAGAAACTCTAAAGAAGGTGGCTGCTATTTCCTCCAGTCCTTGCATGGTAAAGGTATGGATCACTGACATATCAATGCCAGCAGAGACAAGACACACATTTCAACACAGCGCCTGGCCTTGAGTAGGCCTGGTGCCCCCTTCAGCTCCTCTCCATGCTTCCGTCCTGCCAGAGTGTCCAAAACAAAGAGCAAAAGCAAACAAACAAAACTTTCAGCATGCCTTCTGTAGGCTGGGAGCCTCTTGATGCTTTATGTGAAAGAATTAAGAAGTAGGGAGTTGTATATGTTTTACTTTGTCTTTTGCAGGGAGAAAGAAAAGCAAGTTGTACTCAATCGGTTTAATTTACCATGAGGACGAAAGGTAAGTAAATTCTATGTTCTCCTTCAGCTCTAAAATTCTATGGCTCTAAGGATGAATCACATCAGGGCCAAAAGGAAGGAAGGAAGGAGGAAGGAAGGAAGGCAGATACAAGAAGTTGATTTAGAAACACAGTGAAGGAGCCAGGAAACAGCCTGTCAGTGCTTTACTCAAAAGAGCTGAGGTTTTAAGCATGAGTATGTAATCTCCAAATCCCAACACCTTGAAATAACACAGATTATTTCTCTTTGATATATGTGTCCACTGCATGCAGGCTCTGCTCTCCATGGTAACGCAGGTGTTCAGGCTACTAGACAGTTGTTGAGCACCACGATGAAGGAAAAGAAAGTCTTATGGAATCCACACTGGTAATTTAATGGCCGGCCCAGCAGGACACACACCACTGTACTTTGTTGGCAGTGGTTTGAGGGGGACATGAAGTTCAATCCTACCATATTCCCAGGAGACCCAAAGTCCATAACAGTTCCTAAAAATTATACTAATCTAGTGTATTAATAGTAATAATAGGGGGATATTGAATGGGGGATACAGAGTTTTCCTCGGCCTATGGCCTAATGTACAAATGATGAGAAACCCTACAAATAGCAGAAAGTGAAGGTTTCTCTGAAGGGTAGTTGTCGCATTTTTAATTAATATAAATCTCTGGATACTTAGGGAAGATAAGATAAAAAAGTGACCATGTTAATGTTTACCACAATTTTAAAGTCCTCTGATACTTCTTCCATTAGCAGCACATCTGGTAAGACTGAGGGACCTCCATTTCCAGGTCAAGGGAAGGGTTGATGTACTAGGCTCACAACATTAATGGTGACCCTATCCACCATGGTATAATTGACTCAATGTCAAAATATTTTGATTTTTAAAAACACACCTGAGATAACAGTAGCCTAGAAGGCTTACTGTCTGGGTAAAAATTAAATTTAAAGTCATTCAAATATTATCGTCTTCACAGTTGTGGGAAAAGTTAACACTGCTGTCTCCTTGCCAGATATTTAATAAGCCAGAAATAAGACCTGGGTGTCTTATAAGACACTGGCTAATCTCAATGAGCAACCAACATATTCAGCCATTTACAAGGCCCTCCAGATCCAGGGCCAAAGGCTGTCGTTATACGGTGTTCAAATCAGGAGAAAAGACTTATTTTTTCAGAAGATTCTCCCTGCTTCAGGCCACTAATATCTCTCAGAGTTTACTCTGCGACTGAGGGGGATATCACCATCACCATCACCATCACCATCACCATCACCATCATCACCATCACCATCACCATCATCCTCCTCCTCCTCCACAGCATTTACTACATACAAGTTTCTGGATGTTGATTACTTCATCTAAGGACCACAACTCTTTGAACCAGTTAGCATCACACTTATTTTATTTTACTTTTTACGCTTATTTTAAATTCAGGAAAGTGGAGCTGATAAAAGAAGCCATTCAACTTTTCCAACATTACTCTGATACTGGCTGATGAACACAATATTTGAACCCAGGACCTGTGACTTCAGAGGCAATGCTCCTCCCACATGCCTGTCTTTTATTCTTCCAAGTGCCTGGGCAATCATCTACACGTAAAAGAATTTTAATAATATGGGAGATGTGTTTTTTTTAATAATTATTTTCTCTAAATGTTCAAGCAAAACTCTTACAAGTGAAGCTTTGATATAAAAGCCATGGACATTATTGTCCAATTTCATTCTGGAACCTTTGAATAGTCATACTAATAAGCCATGGGGTTGATAATTCATAACTAAATTTATAGCTTCCCAGCAGAAGAATGAGTCCAAAGTGCATGTCAGCCAGTATTTCTATTAGCATCTCACTGTTGCAATTCATCAGTGGGTAAAAATATAAACAAGCTTGGCTTCCAAATCTCGCATAACATTACTTATCTCTTAGACCAACTTCATCCTGTGTGCTGGGGACTCCCATGTCAAAACTGGCTCATGCCATTTTGATTTCTGCTGCTCCAGTGTTCTAACTGGCAGATTAAAAGTACATAAAGTAAGTAACCAGATGTTCTATCTGACTCCTTTGGATGAAAAATATGGGGCTGGGATTTTCCTGTTTTGTTATTGTACTTCAGGGTGTAACCACATCCCAAAACATAGCTGCCTCTGCCATGATCGCAGAGGGACTAAAAAGAAACTCTGCTCCAAAGTAAGCAACAGTGCTCAAGCAGCTACAGCAGCACAGTGAAACCAGACACTGAGTCTTCTGTGTACACTGGTAAGTACCCTTCTGGGTAAATTATTAAATAATCGAACCAAGCGTTAAGTGGAAAACTTACATTTCTAATGCAAAGGGAAATCAGTGAGTTTTCTTAAATACAGTACTTTCATCAACAGCTCCTAGCATGGTCTGAGACAATGGTTTGGGAGGTTGTCTACCAAATGTTCACACTTGGCACAAGAGGGGAGTAGGAAGCAAGCTACCTCTGAAATTTTACTAATGTGTGCGGACATTTTTTCATGCTTTCTATTGTGAAGTGTTTCATGTCCTGTTCTATGTATGTGAATATTTCATGATTTTCACCTATTGCCAGATCTTTTTTATTAATCACACTTGCAGTTAAATTTACAAAGTTATAAATATCAGGGTTTTCAAAATCAGTTCTAGATAGTTAAGTGCCATCTCTTTTATAGATGGGGAAACTGATTCTCAGTCCCTGGTTATTTCTTAGTTTCCCCTCTATCTTAGGGAAATTGCTATGACCTCATAACTGGCAGAAATTGTGTCATCTGGAGGTTATTGTAGGAATGGGCTTGAGGGGGTGGGAAATTGCTGCTAGCAGACAGAAATTCCACAGCATGGTCCTGTCACAACCCAAGTATCATGTCAGCTTTTACCACTGTGTCTCCAGGGGTGAGGGGGCATCTTCGTCCCTTCCGCATGATAATCTAGCTGTACCTCCCATTTCTGATTATACCTGAACTACCTCAGCCAATTTAAGGATATGCTATCTTTGTGCAGTTTGTACCATCCAGCATTCTGAGACATTTTCATGCACTGAGGGGTGTGGGGAAAAAAAGAAAAGAGGGATGCATAATGCATACACAAAGGGCTGTGTAGGAGACTGACAGCAACAATAAATAGGGCTTTTCAGTGCATGCATAGGTGAGTCACACTGGCAACAGTTACATTCTGGCTAAGATCCATTACTGTGTTCAGAGAGAGAATAAGGGAGGGTTGTAGGGGGATGGATATGATCATAATATATTATATGCCTGTATGAAAATACCATATTGACACCCAATATTTTGTAAAATTAATAGACAATAATAAAGTACATCTTAAAAAGATAAGTCTTCAAGTCAATAAAAAAGACACAGAAAGTAAGAATTTTGCCTGGAGGCTCCCAAAATTTCTAGGTTCAGGGAGCCTTTAGTGTCCAACTTCTCAATCTTTGGACTACATAGAATGTGTACTCTTCATCTGCTGTTGGACCTTGATTTTCCTGCAGTCCTCCATAGTTACCAACAGCAGTTGCTGATCAATCATTTTGAATGGGACGCAGCCTAAGTACATTTTGAAATTGCAAAATACCTTGAACCAATACTCAGTGTCTAATGCACCATTACTGTGCTTTTTCTGAAAATGTAAATTCACTCAAGGAAGCTCTAGAGTTTAGGAATGACAGCCCCAGCCTTCTGTTCTGACACTACCTTTATATTATCTCAGTACTTAAGTGGACCTTCAATTGGACCTCAGTGCATTACATATTTACAACTTCTTTGAATCAGAGGACTTAGTATAAAATCCACAGAAAATACCTGGTAGCTTCTAAACTCAAGGTTAGAAATCAGTAGTTTTTGTGCAGTCTATAGTGACTTCCCAACTAATTTTGCAATTTTGAGGCCTATTTTACT
>NW_022900923.1:15034284-15038211 GCF_012274545.1 Fukomys damarensis
TATATATATATATATATATTCATTTTTATTTGGTGATTCCTACCTCACCAATTTAGTTATATTTGCTTAATATTTACCACTTATTTATTTCAATTTTTAATCACTGAGTTTACTGGTACTTTTTAGGTACACGGTAAAGTTACATTCATCATTGGGATCTTGTACCTTTACACGACAGATCTTGGTTCTCATTTTTTTCCCATACCCCTACCCTCCCTTCACCCGCTTCACCCTTCCCTATTTACAAAAACTTTGTTTCTATATTTTCATTTTCTCATATTTTTTCTTTTCCCTAATTTCCTTTCCCCTACCCTTCCCACTTCCCCTATACCTTTAGCCCTTTTCTTCCTATTTCACATTGTCAATTATACCATTTGGGTCTTATTTACACTTTTAGTTTTTCACACTAGAGAAAGTATTCCATATTTACACATGTGTGCTTTATTTATTTCACTTAAGAGTATGGCTTCAATAGGCATCCATTTTGCTATGAATAACTAGTTTCTCATTCTTTATGGCTGAGTAGTACTCTGTTTTATAGAAAAACCCTATCTTCTTTATCCAGTCTCCAACTGATGGGCAATTGGGCTGTTTCAAAGTTTTAGCTATTACAAACTGTGCAGATATAAACATGGGTGAGCATATATCACTGTGGTATGATTCTTTTAATTCTTTTGGAAAGATACCCAGCAGAGGAACAGCTGGGTCAAATGGAATATTTATTTCATTTTTAGACAGCTTTGATAAAGCCTTTTCCATTAAAGTAGTTTTTTTGTTTGTTTGTTTGTTTTTGGTACCGAGGATTGAACTCGGGTCCTTGTGCTTGCAAGGCAGGCCACCGAACCACTGAGCTAAATCACCAGCCCTTAAAGTAGTTTTTAAAACTTCCATGAAATGATAGATTTTGTGATACACTCAATAGATTTTTATTCACTATATAAATAAGAAGCAATAGGGCCAGGGATTTAGCTCAGTGGCACCACAGCTGCCTAGCAAGCACAGCGTCCTGAGTTTGATCCCGGGTACCAAAAAAAGAAAAAGAAAAGAAAACAAATAAGAAACAATACAACTTTTGCATTTGTAAAATACGCTCCCATATTCAGAAACTTCAGTATACTTTTATTTCAATAAAATTCTTTGTGTAATTTTTGTCTTAATAAAATTATTTATTAATTATTGTTAATTATTAATTATTATTTATTTTGGATAAACACTCCAAAAATAAAGTAGTTGCTGACTGCAAGTTATTTTTAGTTAAAAAATGAAGAGGGACAAAACTTTCTCTTTCAAAAGAACTTAGTAAATCACATTGGTTTCATATAAACTTAAATTCTTGGAGGAGTAGGTAGAAGAACTAAATTTAGCTGAGAGGTGGTGACATTAAGATCACCTACCTATGCATTTCTGTATTTCTACATTCGCTTTTCCAAATGTGAGGAACAGCTTCAACAAGACTGTTGAAACATGAAGAAAAACTAAACCAAAAAATTAAATGAAAGAAACGACCTTCAGGGTGATGTTGAAAGCTACTTTATGCCTTCTTTTTTTTTCTTTTCCACTTTCCTTTTCTCTCATCATCCATTCTTTTATTTCCTGACTCATTTCACTCACTTTCTACAAGGTAACTTTTAGACGTTTTTTTTCATTTTCCTGAGGGGCTGTTTCTGAAAGATCTGTAACTTTGTAAATAAACTCAAAGTTGTCATGACAGATATCCATGAGATAACAAAGAAAAAATGCTCAAGGATATGGAAATAACACTTATTGAGAGATCTAGCACGCCCCAAGTACTATGCTAAGCGCCTTTTATATGTCACTTGACTCACTTTTACAGTTTCTGAGTCTAGTTATACTTCCAACTTCACAATGGGGAGGAGGAAACTCAGGCACAGAAATAGTAAATCCCTAATAATTAGCCATCACGAAACTTCAAACCCTTCAAAGTTAGCACTAGCACCTTCTCCCTCATGCTCATACAATCCATACATAAGACCTACCCCTGGTTTAGCACTTCACAGATAAAGCTATGATTGTTACCTTTGAGACTGATTCCCCACCAGACTGATCTCGTCTCCAGAAAAGGCAATTCACCTAGTGCATAATTTACACTCCAACACCAAGCCTCAGGCCTGGCCACACAGAAGCCACGCACTGAAGTTGCGATGACTGAATCAGTTAGAGAATGAATCACAGACTCTGAGTCTATGAACCATAGGGTATCTGATTCTACCCTCTATGTGAATGGTTAGTTTCCTGTTTATATTCTCTACAAAAAATTGTTATCTAGATTCTGCTTGACTAAAGCCAGTTTCAGAACCTGGACTCAGGAAGTGCTTATACAGGCAGATGTTTGCATTACTGAGTCAGGTGCTGGGATTAAGAGTGGCTGCTTCTATGCTGTTTTTCAAAGTGAGCCTAGAGCAGTTCAATTCCTTGCCCAAGGCTTCCACAGTTACCTCACTGCACAACCTGTTTCCCTGTGTCCAGACTAACATTGGAGTACATGTGTTCTTTCCTACTGAACCAGTCTAGTGCTTACAATTCGCAAGTGTATATCTGAAGCTCCTACATCCTAGGCAAACACATCCCACTGGTGCTTGCTACACAAAGCCCACTCCTTCTGCCCAGGACACATTTTCCTGGACACCATGGTGGGATGAACACTACTAGTTGCTCACCAGAGAAGTGACACTTTTCCTTGGTGACTCTTCAATTTCAGTGAAGCCATAGTAAGAAAGCTCCTCACCCTCTTTCTCAAGGCAGCTTTGGGAAATGGCTACTCATCTTCTGCTAAGTAATCTGCTTTCCTCCCTGCTGTTTGCCAGGGGCACAAATGTCTTGCTTTGCTCACACTTGCTGACTTTCCAGAGCCAGCATGCTTTGGTGCACAGCTGCACACAGACTCTTTTCCATGCAAATCCCTCTTTTTCCCAGAGTCATTTTGTTGAAAGAAGTGCATACTCTTTATTGCATGCCTAATGTCTCACAAAAAATGACTAGCGTTATAACCTCTCTGGCCAATAAAGAGAATGAAGCCCAAAGGCTTGAGGAGTTTTCCTATGTCTCCAAGCTAACTCATATTAGAACAGGGATTAGAAACAGATGTGTCTAGACCCAGCACCCATACTTCAACTGCCTCTCTAAATGCAGGGTTACTACTCCTCTCACACCCAGTAAGGGAGGAATTATACAAGGCTCTTGTTTCTATAGTGTCTGTCAGGACCTAAAGCATGATTTCCTCCATAAGGAATCTATAAGCTCTTCCCTGGTAAATCATATCTTGCTGCTAGGAGAAGGAACCCTAAAACCCTTCAATGGACACTAAAAAGGAACCTCTGCATTCAAGAAAACACTGCAAGGAAGCTATTATTATTTTCTCCACTTTATGAGGCCCAGGGAGATTTAATAACTGGCCCAGGATCATACAGTAATGGCTGACAGAACTGCTTGTTTCATCAATATTAGCTCACAGGTTAGTTTCTGTAACCTGTGCCAGTAGCCACCTGCCAGTTCCCTAGAGGTGAGTCAGAATCAGATGGAGAGAGGAGGGTGGTCTTCCATGCCTTCCTTTCCACCACAAATAATCAGGGCAGCCCCCTCCCTCCTCCACTGCTGAGCATAAACTAGTTCTGTGTGAAGAATCATACACCAGCAGCACGACTGGAGCCTTGGCATGTGACAGGCACAAGTCCTGTGGCAGCACCCTCACAGGAGACCACAAGGCTGTGGCTCCTTGTCCCAACTTCACATCCCCCAGCTGCCGTGGGTCTTTGTGCAACATCCCCAGGCCAATCTGGGCCTCCGTGTAGGTGACGAAAGAATGTGTCTGACACCGTGTGCCTCTCCTGGTCTGCAGCTCTAAGGCCAGAGATGGGAGGCTGGAGGCAGCACAGTTCAGAAGGCAAGAACTGCCACAAAAGGGGGCCC
>NW_022900923.1:15038301-15073210 GCF_012274545.1 Fukomys damarensis
CAGCTCGGATTGAGGGATGGAAACACAACTAAGCCCAGGGATGAAACTAACAACCTGAACATTGCTCTCTGCACATTCACACACCAGAGAAGACTACAGAGGACGCAAACAGTAAATCCCTTAATCTTCCAAGTTCTCTTTCCTGGTTTGTGAAGAGAAGCCAAGGGTGGGGTTAGGGCTTCTGTGAATAAAAACCTCCACTTCGTTTTCCCCACACAGGAGAACATGGTCAGACGAGTGGCCATCGTGGGAGCTGGCGTCACTGGCCTGGGCTCCATCAAGTGCTGTCTAGAAGAGGGACTGCAGCCCACCTGCTTTGAGAGGAGTGACGACCTTGGGGGGCTGTGGAGATTCACTGTAAGTGGGGTTTCAGCTGCTTTTATTTGCCCATTAGAGAATGGCTTGACTGGTAGTGAATAAAGAGAGCTGCATTTCTTCCACTTGGGCTGATTGCTCTTCAGTGACTAGAAATTTCTGCTGTAGGGGGGGGGCACTAAAGCTGTAAAAGAGAAATGGGCTGAGCTCTAGTGGGAGGCATGTCAGCAGCCTTACTACCTTTACCCAGGGATAAAAGGAAGCACTGTTTTCAAAGAAGCCCACAAAGTGAGGAAGAGAATGGAATGACTGGGACAGGCAGGAAAGTCCAGAACCTGGGGAGCAGGACCAGAACCAGAAGGTCCAATGCAGGACCTGAGAATGCAGTGTACGGGATTTCAGGCTCTGTCCGCCAGACCCAACTGCATGGTTTACTCACATCTTTTCCCAGCCTTGTTCCATCAATGAGAAAGTGACCTCAGTGCAGAAGAGTTCCATATTTCGGTCCTGCTGCCGATGCAGTCCCAGTCCATGCTAAGAACAATGAGAAATAAAGAATTTACATTGGGAGTCCTTTTTTCTCACTGAGTAAAAGAGAAATAATCTTCCCAATTGTCACCAGGGTTCTAGTCTGGACTGGAAAGCAGACTATAAAGCTCACCCTAGACTGGCCTGGAGCCCCAGGGATCACAATGGCCCTGCTTCAGCCCATGGAGAACCTCAAGCCAGACAGAGAAGAGCATTCTGTGAGCTCTATGCCTCAGCCACAGAAGCATTTGGATCGGATCTCCCCAAAGCTGCTAGTTTTGCTCCTTCAGGGGAAAACATTTGCCATGAACTTTAACTGTGCTAAGGAGAAAGCTGTCAAGAAGAGGGAAAAGCAATATGTCAAAGGGCCTGACGTCCATTCCTCTGAGAAGCCAAGAATCTTATGGAAGGGTAGGATTTCAAATTAGGATACAGTAATTCTTTTCTTTTTTTCATTGAGTTTATTGGTACTTTTTAAGTACACAGTATAGTTACATTCATCATTGGGAACCTGTACCTTTACATGACAGATCATTTTTCCTCATAACCCTGCTCTCCCTTCACCCCTGCTAAGCTCCCCCATTTACAAAGACTTTGTTTCTGTTTTTTCCTTTTCTCATACTTTTTCTTTTGTCTTATTTCCTTTCCCCTACCCTTTCTACTTCCCCTTCACCTTTAGCCCCTTTCTTCCTATTTCACATTATCAGTTATATAATTTGGATCTTATTACAGTAATTATTTCTTTTCCAACTCAGTAAGCAAAGCTTATGGAGAGGCCAGGCTTGCAACTTTAGTCCCATCCCTCCAGCACAGCTTGGCTCACATGTAGAATTGCATGTCCTAAAATGTACCCAACCAGAAAATGTGACCATCAATATATACAGACTTTCCAAAGGCGAATAGGTAAGGCAGCATGATTGTTCCCATCATTCAAGCTGCATATATTCCAACAGGATGGAAAAATCCTGACATGTGTGCCAAAATTCTCCCCCTATTCAGTGCCGACCGAATACTTACCTAATAAGCAATCAACCTTTCCTATTATGAGGCTAAGATTCTTAACATTATATTTCAGATAAACACAACTGATCAAGCAGTTGACAGTTGGCTTGAAAGTTTAACTTGCCCAGCTAAATTAACAATTACTCAGGTAAGATAATCTCAGTCAAAGCAAAATCTGAATCCAAACATCAGAAGCTATGCTATTCTTCTTTTTTTTTTTCTTCTTGAGACACCGGATAAAAAGTTCCTTACTTAGGTCACATAAATCTAATTATTAACATGAAAACTCATCTAAGAACCAAGAGAAATAGGTCAAACTCCAGCTGTGTCCAACTGGCTGTGTGACCTTGGCATATTAAACAGCTATACAGAAAGCACTGTCTTAGACCCAAAATGAGAAGCATTCACCTTACCCTGAGAAGCTGTCAGGCAGATAAAAGAAGGCTAAGATCCTGTAAATCAGAAATAGTGCTGTGAGCATTGGAGGGCTAGAGTATGGCTACTCATGGACAGCTAGAGGGGCTTCATAGAAGAAATAGCCCATGACGGGCTTTGAAGGACACCAGGAAGGGAATCAGTAAAGAAAATCCACCTGGTGTGCTCAGAAACTAAAAACTGCCTACTGGTGCCTGTGGTACATGTAAGAGGAATAATAAGAAAGAAGAGGTTGGCTGAATCAAGAGATTCATATTCAATTCACATGCAATGGGTAACCAAACAAATTAAGGAGATTACTGTTAGTTTGTTTTGTGTGAATAATGGGAAGACCTGAAGTTGTGTGTGGGCAAAAAGAAAATAATGTGAAAATAATATGGACAATATGCAAAGATTGAATACAGAAGTTCAAATTGGGGCAAGATCTTGCAGGGCAAAAAAAGAAGCAGTGGAATTGTAGGTATAGTGGAAGGGTTAGGGAAGGAAAGAGAGGAAGACAAGAGACATCTCCAGAGATGGGAGTCTTTCCAGAAACATCCCTTTTGTCTTCTTTCCCCAGCACACACACACACACACACACACACACACACACACACACACACACACACACACTCATGTACGCACACACCGTACAGGAGACCAGTCAGGGATATTTTGGCATGCAGAGCAGGAAGTCCATTCAAAACCTGCAGAAGTAAAAAGACTGCTCTAAAGCCAGGTATTTAGCTCAGTGGTTCCAGCACCTGCCTCACAAGCACAAAGACCCAAGTTCTATCCCTGGCACACACAAAAAAAAGGTCTACCAATTGCCACGAGATATATATACCAAGTGGGACCCTTAGTGACCAATATAAGCAGAAGGACCATGATGCAAAAAGAGAGGCAAAGTGCAGAAATTCAACAAAACTTTTGGAGAGGACAGTTTCCACTCCCAAGTAGGAAGAGGGCCCAGCGATTATAGAGGTCACAAATCACTCCCCCTGACACCACCAAAGGCAATGATTCTGTTTGCTCCAGGCTAGCACAGTCTGAGGAAAGAGGATGCTGACAAAGCCCATCGGAAAGGCAAGGACACCATATATTGGGGTGGGAGAGAGGATGCAGTCATTAAAAAGCAACAGGACACACTGGTAACCAGCCGCTTCTAACTGACCCGCACCTCCAGTGCAGGGGTGAGGGCACACGTGGGACTCTTGGGCAACAGCCGACACTTGCAGACTCCTGACAGGGAGAGGGCTCTGGGGAGTTTCACTAAAGGTGGGTTACCTCAGCCATAAAATAGCAGTTGAAGGGTTTGCCATCACTAAAATTCTATAGGCAACATTTCTACTTGTACAAACACATGCTGTGTCATCTTTCAAATTCCTGTCACATATTCCAGGGAGTAATAATTTCCCTGGACCAATATCCTTCTTTAATCTCCATCAAGACCTTTTTTCTGCTTGGGCATCCTTTCGTGTATTCAGCATTTACTTGATCACCTACTGCATGTTTCACCACCTTACAGTTTCACTTTCAGTGAGGGTGCAGTGAGTCGTAAACACGCTTCACACCCCTAAATCACTGAAAGGTTTTTCTTTAGCCATTTCTTCCTTTTTGGTAAACGTGATTCCTACCTACAACCTTTCTTTAAAGGCCTTATTCCTAAAATTCCAGTATCCTCAGTAGGTTTCCTTTCACTCATATATTTAATAAATGTTTATCAAGTTCCTGTTATCCCTATTGGGGTACACACAATAGGCCTCTGCTCTCATTCTCAGGTTCTCCCAACTCCCTCTGAGGCTGTCACAGCTCTCCTGTGCTGTAGGCCCAGGAGCTGTGTCCTGTGCTCCAGTGCCAGTCTGACTCTCACCAAGGAGAGCGGGCAGCAAACAGTGGTATTGACTTCAGCTAAAGGGAAAGAAGATGGAATAATTTTCTGTGAAGGTCAGGGGTTATGAATGCTGCCAGTATGAAGAGAAGGCCTCTAGTTAGGAGTTTCATTATCATTTTCAGTCTATTTTTTAAAATGAAAAAAGGTCTTTGACCTGACCATTGTCAACAGGCTCAAGAAAGTAAATCCCCTTGAAAGTTACAGAAAAATCACATGGATAAATGTTAACTTTTATTGAGAGCTTATCAGGCACTGTTCTAAATGCACTGCAGATATCACTTCTGTTTATCTTAGAGTATGTACCACTGATGTTCCTATGTACAGAAGAGGAAAGAGATACAGAAAGGCTCTGAAAATTCCAAAGATCACCCAGCTAAAACCTGTAGAGTTTAAATGTAGACCCGGGCAGTCTGACTCGGGACTGTGCTGTGAACACCTACTTTCCATGCATCTGCAGTCTTTCACAACTCAAGAATAAGACAAATCCATGAAACACTGTCATCAGAGCCCTTTCTTAAGCCTCTGTTAAGTGTTGAGCTACAGGTTTGGACTACTTTTTCTACTACTAGTAAAACAGACCTCTAGACAAATATAAAAAACTAAATCTTTGACAGAGTAAAAACTACCTGAACCTTCTCTCCCTCCCCGCAAGCATGGTCTTCACATTTATGTCTGCAGGGGAGAAAAATACTTTGCTGATAGGTTGTGAATTTTGGACTTATAGAGTGCTATATGCTGATTTTTTTGTATGTTTAACCAACTTGAGCTTTATTTGGACTTTTTCTCTCTGCTAGTGAATTAAAAATTCCCCTTAAATTTTTCTCCAACTTGTTGGGAGTTCATTTGTGAATCCTTTGTAGTCAGGCCTCGCCTCCTTTCAGAAGGTCAGACTAAGACAACTTGGCAACAACTGTGAGAGGATGGGAATTGAGCTGGAGACACGAACACCCGAAACTAAGCTTTTATTAGAGGGACTGAGTGTAGATGAGGTGCAAGGCTGTCTCCGACAATGACAAGAGCCGCATGGCAGGGGCTGGCTGGGTGAGGTTTTATATGGGCAAGGGGTCATGGGGGGGCTGCACAGTGGAGGTAGATGTTTGGCTGCAGCCACAGGTGAGGTTTAAAGGCACTGACAAGTTTAAATTTCCTGGTGGCAAGGACTATAAGTGGGAGAGGTTTGTGGGGAGAAAGTTGGGTCTTTGTTTCCCCTGAGTGATTTATTATCTGCCAGGAAGAGCCATTTAGGATGTGGGGTTAGAGCCATTTTATCTAGCAGGGAACTCTATCAAACTGTTTTTTCTTACACTAGGGAAAATAGCAATCAGTAATTTGCATTTGTGTTTTACATGCTAACTAGAATATGGGACTATTTTAGCCAGCTTTTCTCTTCACTCATGTGTGTGTAGGAAATTGATAAGAGTGTCTTTACTATGTAGATTGTGGCTACTCGGAGGACCTACCTATGAGTTTCAAATACCAGTGAATTTAAAGTGGATCCTAAAGGAGTAGCCTTATCTTGCTGCTAATAAAAATTGCCTAAATCACTGGAGAGACAACAGAAATTTCTCAGAGCTTTCTCTGCCCTAGAGATCAGGGCAGAATCTCTCACTTACCATCTCTGGAAGTGATCTTTTTTTCAGGAAGAGTGCCATAATTTGACTGTTGACTTATTTTCCTCTCTTTCTTTCAAGGAACTAAAAAACAGTGGTTTAAATCTCTTGGTTTGCTGGCAGTGCTTCCTTCTCTAAACATGATTGTTATGGCTAAAGTCAATTGTAACTTGTGCTTTGAGACTACCTACTGGAGTAAGGATATGAGTTCCCTGAGGGAGATCAAGCACTGCTAACAGGTAGATAGTTCAATCTGGCTTTATTTTCTGGGTCTCTCTCCAGATGGTAGCTACCTACCTTGGAGTGGAATAAACCTTGGGGGACACCCTGGGGATCCCCTAGGGGGCACAGGAATCAAGCAGAGACTTATGGGACACCATGTTTGTTTCTCTTGTATCAGATTAGGAACTCCATATCTGAACTTC
This sequence comes from Fukomys damarensis, assembly GCF_012274545.1. Taxonomy (NCBI): domain Eukaryota; kingdom Metazoa; phylum Chordata; class Mammalia; order Rodentia; family Bathyergidae; genus Fukomys; species Fukomys damarensis. Next base: position 15,044,490 of record NW_022900923.1, read on the forward strand.
CTACTCCTTCGAAATTAGTATTTCTCTACACCCGAGCATGGTATGCCTATCTCCTAAAGTGAAGTACCTAGAGGAAAGTACTATGATGCTATTTCACAATTAGAATTATACTAATTCTAAAAGAGGGAAAGTGGTCAAAATCATCTTATGTTGAGATTTTCTTTACTTTAAGAATTCTTGCATGTGTTCAAGTGTAAATGTAATGAGAGACACCTCACCCTTAAGACATTCAGTACCTCTAAACATGAGGCTACTCCTTGCCTTTTAGAACCTGAGAACAAAGTTTCTAAACCTTGACCACCAGGTGCTGAGGATGGAGTATCTAGGCAACCATAATTCAAACTTCCATGAGGTTATATCCATCCTTAGTTAAGTTGTTCAGGTCCTTCAAAGACAACATCCCTTGCAGGAAGGAAATGGCAAATATGGGACTACCTGTGTTCCTGTGTCTTTTTCTCAGTGATCTAAGACAGAATAAATGAGACCTAATAAGGATTTTTGGATGACCCTGATATGTACATTGAGGTCTTTAGAGGGCTTACTCAGACCTATGGACTAGATTAGAAAGATGTAATGTTCTTAATCAAATATTGGTTTTTAATGAGAGACATATTATCTTAATTTTAGAAGCTCAAAAGACAGAAAAGCTAGGAAAATAACTGTTTTCTACTGGAACACAAGCAATTCCTATACAAGACCCCTACTGACCTGCCAACCAGATAGGAGATAAAAATAGAAGACATTTTTAGGCATGTATTCTTAAAGTGAATGGGAATATGCTCCTCTGCAGTTAAAGACAGACTTGCAAGGAGTTCATGTCCAGGCCTGCCTAGCCCAACACTCCTCTCTAGTTATCTCAGGAATTTTTTCTTTGCTCTCTAATCATTATTACTTCTATCTTCCACCAAATGTAAATGAGGTATGACTCTGTGCACTGAACGTGGTGTCTTTGAGGTCTTATAACTAATGAATCTGTTGAGCCCATATGATCTATACTCTTTGTAACCAATGAAAGGATGTAAAATGTATGTAAGTCCACCCTCTCCGGAGAGGGTATATCTTGCCTCATTCTACCTCAAGTGGGGGTCAGTCTTTTAGAGTGTGAACTCAGGCTGACCCACCAGTGCTGAAAATAAAGCATGCTTTTCACTTCATCTCCGAGACTCCAGGTATGCTTTCCATCTTCCTGGACTGCCAAGGAAAGCTGTAACATGAAACCAAATTTTCCACTTCATTTGGGGGCTCGTCCAGAATGGATTAACTGCATTGATTACTTGATCATTGGTAGAAGCCCTTGCAGAAGGGACAGGGGTGACCTTCCTGGACCCTCGAAGAAAAGGTGTATCCTCAGGACTCTTTCTGAGTCTCTCCAGGGTTGGGAACAGCTTCTGTCCACTGCAAGTGGCTCTCCAAACCCCAAAGGAGCAAGGACACATTGTCTGGTTTGGCCTGGCTGCCAAAGGAGGTAAGATACCAGGGCATGCTCATTACTTAGTTTATTTAGACCTGCCCATACAGGTAGAAGGAGTGCATGGCCATCCCTCAGTGTGAACAAACAATTCCCCATTTGTTTGGTTTGATTTATTTGGTTTTGTTTTGTTAGTTGAGGGAGCCCTTTGGAAAGAGGGGGGAAAATGTGACAGCCTCTGAGTGATTGCTGTGTGAATGAGTGTGTGTGAGCAGTGGACTATGAAAGCTGTAGACTGTTCTGCCCATGTTCCATCACAAAGGGAGGGGCTACGCCTCCCCAGAGTTATGGAACTAGATTGGGGTTGTGTTGCAATTCTGTGGAAGCATCTAAAAAGGGATAAGTGGGGTGCTCTTGAGATGAGAAATTCACCTTAAAGCCTGGACGTTCCTGAGAGTGGCCAAGAGGCTCACAGCCTGCCAACTGACTGTGTGGGTCCTCCTGCGGGAGGGGCACCCCATCCCTTTGTTTGTCTCAACTCCGTTCAAGGGACACTACATAGACACAGGGGGAGGGTTGAATGTTCTCACCCTAATCCTCTCCTACTCCCACTGATCAAGCTTGTTGCCCAGATCACCCTTTTCTCTTTCCTTTGAAAGCAAAACCTGCTTGATCCTGCTGTTAGGTTGTCCTCCCCATCCCCCCACAGGAGGCGGCTTTCTGGAGCCTCTTCACCTTTTGCAATTGGAGAGACTAAAGTGCCTGAGACCTTAACCCTGCACTAGGGGCCCCAATTCCTCCCTTTGTATCCTCCTTTCTGTCCTCTGCACCACCACTCACAAGTGCACCACATATACAAAAAGGGGCTAAAATGGGCATGAGTCAGAATAAAAGCCACTGGATTAAAATGTATGCTAGATAATTTTTTTTTTTATTATTGGTACCAGGGATGGAACTCAGGCCCTGAGACTTGCAAGGCAGGAAGCAGAACCACTGAGCTAAATCCCCGGCCCCAGATAATTTTAAAAAGGGATACTCAGCAGGTAGTTATGAGGTAAAAATGAGACCTCAGATGCTCCGCACTTTCTGTGAGTTAGAGAGGCCAGAATTATGCACCGAGTGGCCTGTGAAAGGAACCCTGAAAGTTCACACCAAGTCTGGGATAAAGTGACTGAGCCATGTGGCCTCCCAAACCAATACCCATACATAGATGCCTGGCTAAATTTATGCCTAAGTCCATGAGGGCAAAATGCCATCTTACTAGTAAAAAAGAGCCCCATGGGCTGGAGCTCTAATAACAAAAGATGTCAATCAGACTGAAGAGGAACAAGCTCTACCCCATCCTCCCAAAGGATCCAATTCAGGAAGAATTTGTATGACCCCCACCCTACACATCAGGACCTCTAGTTTCATCACCTGTGGAGCCACTTTCTGGCCTGATCCCTATGTCACCCAATTCTACAACTGCTCCAGTGGCTATATTGACCTCTCCTGCTCCTCTCATCAAGCTATCATTAAATTCCTCCCCAGCCATCTAAGCCAGCCCCTTCCCAGCCACTGCCAGGCCATCTCCCACCCAGTACCCAGCACCAGCTCACCCTCCACAGAGTTGCAGTTAATTACAGCCCCAGTTCCTGGTCCCATCTCTAAGCCTCCTACCATCTCTATGCCTCCAGGTCCCATTTCCACCTGGATACTTCTGTCCCCTAGGCTTATTTCTATGGTTCTGATATCCTGATATCCTGATAGTCCTGGTTCTGATATCAGTCTCAGTTCCAGTGATGACAGTTCCTGTGACACAAGTTCCTATCCCACCATACTCCCAGCCACCTCTGTCATTTGGGGCTGTTACACCAAACATGGTGGTGATAACTCCCCCCCACTTCCATATCAGTGCTTCTTCTTCCAGAGGCAGTGCCCATACTAAAGATGGCACCTGCCCAGATCTCAGTGCTGCCCCCACTGGTCTCCAGATCAGCGTTTTTGCCCAGAGTGACTTCTGATTCCACTCCTGTAGAAGTGCCCAGGCTTGCTCCTGATTTTCCTTTGCCCATAAATCTTGTCATTCCCCCATCCACCAAGCAACTAAACCCTAGTGTCGCCTCATCTGCTTCTATCCTAGAGACTTTAAGTGACTCAATAGTTCCACCATCTCCACTGCCACTAGCACCCCCAACCCCACCACTTAAGGAGTGCTTGTGGTCAGCCATTCAATCTGAACCACCTCCAGCTATGCAAATGCTCCTATACGAGTACCCAGGGGCACCTGGTCATCCTCCTATGAGAAGCCATCAAGCCTTCACCACAAGTGACCTGCTGAATTGGAAAAATCACTATCAATCCTATACTGACAAGCTTCAAGAAATGACTGAACTTTGTGACGTACATTTTTTAAACTCATCAGCCAACCTGGGATGACTGTCAACAGCTTTTGATGACTGAACAGCTTCTTACAACTTAAGAATGAAATTGCACCTGACTGGAGCATGAGAATGGATAGAAGGTCAAGCTGGAGATGAAGAGGACCTTGAAGAATGGGTATCAGCTGCCCTACCAAGGACCCACCAAAATGGGACTATAACACTAGTGTGGGGCTAAAGGCCCTAAATCGGTACCTAAATGCTCTTTTAACAGGCCTAAAAAAGGGAGGAACAAGGCCTGTAAATATGTCTAAGGTAGGAGCAGTAGTCCAGATGTCAGAAGAAAGCCCAGAAACATTCTATTAGAGACTCTGTGATGCCTACTGTACCTTCACCCCATTTGATCTGGATGCACCTGAATATCAACAGATGGTAAATGCAGCTTTTGTTGTTCAATCTGCCAATAATATTCAAAGAAAAATTAAGAAAACAGAATGCTTTGCAAGAATTAATATAACACAGCTACTGGAGATAGCTCAAAAGGTCTTTGTGAATTGTGATGTAGAAGGAAAACATGAATAAAGATGGGAAGCAGATCATCAAAGTAGATAGAATATGGCCCTTCTTGCAATTGTCATGGGAAGAGAGCTTCCTGATGAGAATCAGAGGAGTTTGCAGACCAATCGAAGTCAAAAAGGAAAATATAAGACTCCTCAAACTAAGGAAACAACAGCCCTGCCTGGGATGAAGAAAAGGGCACCTTTAGATCCCAGTGTGCCTACTGCAAACAACATGGGCATTGGAAAGACAGGTGTCCTCTCCTTCAAAAGATCCTCCAAGAAAAGGCTTCTCCTGCAGATGTACTCCCTGATCTCCCTGATCAAGTTTTTGCTTTAACCAACTCAACCAATTAGGACAGACTGGAGTCTATTCAACTAGGGCCCTAAGAGCCCACAGTCACTGCAAAGTAGGAAGCAAACCTGTATCCTTTATGGTGGATAGTAACATTTAGTTGTAACTCAACTTGTGGCCCCTCTAGGAACTAAACAAGTTCAAATAATAGGCGTATCTGCTGGGGTTCTAGCAGAAAGAAAGTTCTGAAAAGTCATTCTTGTGAAATTGGAGGAAACCTGGTTAAACATGAATTCCTATACATGCCTGAATGTCCAATTCCACTCTTAGGAAGACATTCCCTTTCAAAACTTCAGGCAACTATCTTGTTGCTCCAGATGGACCTGCCTCACTTAGCTTTGAACCTACAGCTTCCAGCTTAATCATGATTTTGACTGTGTCTAGAGAAGATGAATGGCAACTGCACCAGGATAAATTTCTAATTGGTCAAAATCCAGAGATTTTTAAAACACTTCCCAAAAGAATGGGCAGAAGGGGCTCTACCAGGGCTTGCTAAGTATCATGCCCCTTGATCACTGAACTACAATCCACAGCAGTCCCAGTTGTTATTAGACAGTATGCTATGTCAAGAGCTACTCATCTGGGTATTCAGGCACACATCAAGCACCTGAGAAGGTTTCAGATTCTAGTAGACTGTGAGTCTCTTTGGAATACTCCTTTGCTTCCCATAAAGAAACTAAATGGAGACTACCAACCAGTATAAGACCTGTGTGCCATCAACAATGCCACTATCACTTTACATTCAGCTGTTCCAAATCCCTATACTCATCTATGCTTGCTTCCTCCCAATGCTACTTGGTTCACCTGGTAAGAGCTGAAAGATACTTTCTTCTGTCTGCAAATTGCTCCTGACAGTCAACCACTATTTGCCTTTGAATGGGAGACCCAGAAATAGGAAAGAAAGGACAAGTAACTTGGACTTTATTGCCACAAGGATTAAAAAATTCACCCATTCTATTTGGGAGGGCATTCACTGTCGACTTGGCCAGCTTTCCATATCATGATTATAATTGCACCCTATTACAATATGTGGATGACTTATTACTCTGTGCTATTGAATAGACTGACTGTTGGAATGAAACTCAAGCCCTTCTACATCATTTACAAGAAGCTGAGTACAAGGTCTCAGGGGAGAAGGCAAATCTGTAAACCTAAGGTGCAATACTCAGGCTTTGACAGAAAAGGGACTCAGAAGGCTGACACTCGAAAGAAAAAATGTTATTTGTCCCATTCCCAGACAAGAGACTAAGAAACAACTGATGGAATTCTTAGGTACTGCAGGCTTCTGCCACATTTGGATTCTAGGTTTCGCCAAAAAGGCAAAGCCCTATATGAGATGCTAACAAGCCAAAGATGAAGATACAATACTTGAGTGGGTCCCAGAACAAACTCATTTAAAGACCTCAAGTTTTCCCTCGCCTTTGCTCCAGCTCTTGGAATTCTGCATATGACAAGACCTTTTAATCTGTTTGTGGATGAAAAGAAACATGTGGCCTCTGGAGTGTTAACCCAGAAGGTCAGACCTTGGGAAAGGCCTGGCACCTACCTGACAAAGAATCTTGACCCCATGGCAAAGGGATGGCCACCATGCCTCAGAGCTCCAGCAGCAGCTGTCCTTCTGATTAAGGAAGCTGACAAATTGATTTTAGGACAAAATCTGACAGTACAGGTCCCAGGTGCAGTGCTAGAACTACTAAATAGCAGAGGACATGGATGGCATTCAAACAGTCAGGTGACCCAATACCAAGGAATACATTGTAAAAACCCCCATCTTACTTTTGAGTTGATTAAACTTCTTAACCCTGCCACTTACTTGCCAACTGAACAGATCATGACTGTTTGGCCTTGGCAGACCAACTCTTTGCAAGCAAACCTGACCTAAATCTGGAACTCTTGGCAGATGCTTATCCATGGATGGAAGTAGCTCTGTCAAGGATGAGATTCCATGAGCTGGATATGCAGTCACCACAACAGAAAAGGTGATCCTACTGGAACCTCTTCCCCAAGGCTGGTCTGCCCAGAGAGCTGAACTCTATGCTCTTATCCAGACCGTTTTAAATGGTCAGAAGGAAAGAAGTTAAAAATTTACAATGACTCCAGGTATGCCTTTGCCACTGTACATGTGCATGGAATGATTTATAAAGAAAGAGGACTTTTGACAGCAGAAGGAAAACAAATTAGAAACAAAGATGAAATACTCCAGCTCCTGACTGAAATCTGGAAGCCTGAGAAATTGCCATCATCCATTGTAGGGGACACCAACCGATAAATAATAAAGCAGATAAAACAGCAAACTTAGCCTCTGAAGGCCTGCAATCAAGTGGATAACTTAAAACTCTTTCACAACACTCCTCTTGACACTGTACTCAATCTCCAGATTACCCAACTAAGGACACATGGGCACAACAAGAATGGGCCAACCTGGGGACAGATGGATCTTGGGTATTGCCAGATGGGTGAATTGTTATACCTCAAAAGTTTGCTTACTCCTGAGTAAGATACTATAACAAAGTTACTCATGGAGGAAAGACTGCAATGAACCAACTTTTGAGCCAATATTATTATGTGCCACACTTAGCTTCTACTTGTGCCTTGGTGAGTCAGAGTGCCAAACTTGTGCTAAGACTGAGCCTGTGTCAAGGCTCCACCCTCCCCTACGCATTCAACACATCAGACTCTCCATTTGAGGATATCCAAGTTGATTTTACTGAATTTAACTGTTACAGGGGCTACAAATATCTCTTGGTGCTTGTTTGTACATACTCAGGGCAGCCAGAAGCTGTTCCTAGTAAAACTGAAAAGGCGAATGAGGTTTGTAGAGCTCTGTTAAGAGAGGTTATACCTAGATATGGGCTGACCCTCACTATAGGGAGTGATAATGGGCCAGCATTTGTGGCCAAAATAACCCAAAAATTGGCTGATGTATTAAAGATTAAATGCAAGATACATACATCATGTAGGCCCCAAATTTCAGGCAAAGTTGAGAGAATGAGTAGGACCCTAAAATCCATTCTTACTAAATATCATCAAGAGACACAAGCTAATTGGGTAGACTTGCTTTCTATGTCCCTTTTAAAGATCTGTAGTTACTGGATATACCCCTTTTGAGATATTATATAGGATACCACTGCCCATAATCAAGGATCTTAAAGGAGACTTAAGACAACTAGGTAATAAATACTTGAAAGAGAAAGTTGAACAGTTAGGAAAGACATTCTCCCAGACACATAAAAATATAGCTGAGAGGTCTGCTATCCCTACAGATACACCTGCACACACTCATAGTCCTAGGGACATGGTGTGGGTAAAGGATTGGTAAAAGGAGCCCCTACAAACTTTGTGAGGAGGACCATATATGGTAATATGAACCACACACACAGCTGTTAAAGTTTCAGAAATCCAGCCATGGAATTATCATTCAAGAGTCAAAAAGGCCCACCCTGACGACTCCTTGGAAACTCATGTCAATAAGATGACTCCTTTAAGATCATTTTGAAGAGATGACACCCTCAAAGCCCTGCTCCTGTCACTGCAGAAGCTGACAGGTCAATGCATGGCTGAAGCTTGAGGACTCTAACCTCATGAGCTAATGCCATGCCTTCTAGACTCAGTCCCTTCTGACATATTTACCCTTGTCACACTTATCAGTATTGCCTTTGTCTTTTGTATAGGTATAGTGACTGTTACCCCAGAGGACTGTAACTATTCCCAAAAATGTTTTCTTTTACCTGTATGCTGGGGTTTTATGCTGGCATTTGCTGTTCTATCCTGTCTGTCCTAATCAATGTAAATGTACTGGGTAGCCAACCTGAATATTGGGTGTTTGAAGCTAAGATATATGCCAGACAAGATCATAGGTTTGATGCATGATATCAGGTCTTAGGTACCCAGAAGTGGAAGCCAGGACAAAAGAATGTTTCACAATTTTTTTGACACTTGCCCCAAATAACATTGTCGGTGTAACCATATAACAACTAACTGTAGGGGAATTTGGTGGGAACAAGAGTATTGTGCATAAAATTCTGGTAAATAATTATGTCCTCGATGGAAAAACCCACCAGCTGACCATTGTAGTCTGGATTGGGCTGGTCCCTTGGTATCTATGCCATCATTATGGTGTGATCATTGGAGTTGCCCACATTATTACACTAATTCAAGGGGACCCTTCCTCAAATACCCCCAATAACAGGATGTTCTAATTGTAAACAAGGTAAATGTAACCCCTTACAGTTTATAGTTAAGGATCCTGCAAACCCAAGATATAATCTGGGCTAATTTCCACATATATGAGTAGACTCCCCGAGAAAGACCCACGGTGGACCCTCCAAATTAAACAAGAATGGAAGGTTCTATCCCAATCAGACAAAGTAATATTGCCTATGCCTAGGAACCCCATTCTTATCAAGGCTAGAAAAGGAAAAACTCACAATTCAAATACTACAGAACTTGATATAATTAATATGGTAAATAGCACACACTGAGTACTGTTAACCACAGACCCTATAACTACCTCTGACTTTTGGTTATATGCACCTCTGTCCCCCCTTACCTATCAAGCAATAGGTATATACTCCAGTAACACTTAACTAAATCAGACTGCTAGTACCCCTAGACAACTTCTAAGTCACCCCACTGAAATACAAGGAAACAGTACATGTTATAATGGAAATCCCACTAAAAATAATGTAACAGAGAATGGTATGGAAACTGTCACTACCATAGCTACCATTATTCCTCCAACAGAAACTGTCTTTGTCTGTGGAGATGGACCATACCACTCCTTCTCACTGACTTATCAGGGGTTCTGTGCTTTGGCTATCCTAACCCCAGACTTGTCTGTGTATACATCAGATGCTGTGTCACAGATCTCCACTAACCTTTAAGCCCCTTCTGCTAGAAAAGAATGAGATCCCATGATATTACCCATTCTTTCAGGCCTGGCTATTGATCACTCTAGTACCACAGCCATTGATCTGGGACAACAACAATATAATGCACTCAGATGGCAAATTGCTGATGATCTAGATGCTGTCCAGAGTCTTGGGGACAATAAAAAAAAAGTCAAGTAGACTCTTTGGCAGATGTAGTCCTCCAAAACAGGAGGGCCATAGACTTATTAACAGCTAATCAACCAGGAGTAGAGAAATTATAAATCAACTAAAAGAAAGAATAAAACAGCACAGAAAAAAAATACGAACCACAAGAATCATGGTGGGACAGCCTAAGTAAATGGAGACCATGGCTGGGAGCCATATTAGGATCATTGCTTGTCATTGTCCTACTCCTAACAATAGGGCCCTGTTTCATAAACTGGTTCATATGTTTCATCTCCCAACGTGTTAATTCCATAAAAATTTGAGAATCCTATCAGCTCATGATGATCAGATGCTTACACATATACCAGCCAACATGTCTATGTGACATGTCTAACTTCTGATAGTTAAAGAATTAACTAGCATCAAAAGGAGGAGGGAATGAATGGGAATACGCTCCTCTGCTGTTAAAGCTGGACTCACTGATGAGGAGTTTACCCCATTCCTCACATGTCTAGCCTGCCTAGCCCAAAATCCCCTCTCTAGAATCTCAGGAATTTTCTTTGTTCTCTAATCATTATTACTTCTACCTCCCACCAAATGTAAATGAGGTATGACTCTGTGCACTGAACGTGGTGTCTGTGGTGTCTTATAACTAATGAGTCTGTTGAGCCCATATGATCTATACTCTTTGTAACTAATGAAAGGATGTAAAATGTATGTAAATCCATCCTCTCCTGACAGAGTATATCTTGCCCGTTCTACCTCAAGTGGGAGTCAGTCTTTTGGAGTGTGAACTCAGGCTGACCCACCAGTGTTGAAAATAAAGCGTGCTTTTTATTTTGTCTCCAAGACTCCAGTTATACTTTCCATCCTCCCGGGCTGCCAAGGAAAGCTGTAACATGGAACCAGATTTTCCACTTCAAAGGTCTAAGAAACATGAGAATGAAGCCCTTCAGTTATTTTAAATTGTCAACTATTTATCAGAAAAAGATGAGGACTTCCCTCGATCCTAATTTGATAAAAAGAAAATACTATAGTTTTTCCCAAGTCACAGTCTTGCAATATATAGATAGAATAGTGCTATATGTCCCTGCAGAAGAGCTTTCTAGTCAAGACACCTGTGCTTTGCTAAACTTTCTGACAGTGGTAATAGTGTTTGTAGATCTAAGGCACAACTTTGCAGCCTTAAGGTAAAATATTTAGGCCTTATTATACCTAAGAGGATCCAAAGACTGGGGGTAGAAAGGAACTACACCATTTCTTTCTTTTCCACAGCCCAAGACTCTGAAACAGCTAAGGAGATTCCTAGAAATTACAGACTTTTGTCACATTTACATAGCAGGATATAGTGAGATTGTGTGGCTCCTTCGATCGGCTTATAAAATCCCCAAAGACAGATACCCATATTTTAACTTGGAAACCTGGTTCCCAGACCTCCTTCCAGAAGCTCAAACAAGCACTTCTAAGTGCCTGCCTACAAGACACCATCTCAGTTTGTTTGTTAATAATAGGTAAAACATAGCTTTGGGAATGTTTATACAAGATCAGGGATTTCCTCAACAGCCTGTAGGATACTTAACTCATAAATTAGGTATTATAGATTCAAAATAATTAATTTAAACAGAAAAGCTCTAAACAATATTGTTAGAATACTTTCTCTTTCAAGAGGCAAAAAAGCAGCCATTCAGTTTCTTTGATTATTGGTTTGATTTTCTGTTTGGCCAGTGCAGTTAGAGTCAATCACAGCTTTTTTCTCTAGAGACTGTTTCACTAAGGATTGCAGATCCACTGTGGAAAAGCTCTCAATCTTAAATGTCCTTCTTCACCTGAGATGGTTAAGATTTAGTTCTTGTGTCATACTTACAGGCACTCATCTGTCCCTTCTCCACTGCCCTTCTCTCATTTCCCTTTTCCACACTCCATCTTTCTTCTCCTCTCTCAATCATTTTTCCCTTCATGAGACCAAAATCTTCCCCTAAATGGTCTGATCAGTTTGGAGCGGGCATGAGCTCCCACATTTGGAGCACTAGGGCAACTGGCAGACCCACACACTGACAATGCCAGGTGTGTCTGCAACTGAAGAGGTTTCAGGGAGAAGCCCAGGAGCCTGGGAATCAGCTGGGCAGGTCGCTGACCAAGGCAAACTTTGGAGGGCAGGGCCTCAAACCCAAAAATGCCATTGAGAAGTACATGCACCCATGCTCCCTGTGTATGTGGGAAACACCACAGAACTTGTATTTTTCCAGCATTAAAAAAAGTCAGTGGGAGGAAAGACAGAAGAAGAGAAGAATGCAGGGTTCATCTTGGATTGGACCCTAAGGGCTAAGTTTCCTTTATAAACCACAGCTTCTCATGTGCTAAAATCTGTGATGCATTATTTCACAACAGCTGTGTTTCCTGGAAGCTCGGTTTCCTGCTACCTTTACAATTATCTTAAATTTTGCAAATCAGGGGGGTTTTGTCCCCCATCAATTTTTGTCTACTTGTTAATTTGCTTTACAATCTTATAAAATTCATGATTCTCTCTGGCTTATCCAGTGCCAGTGATCCCCCAACTCTAAGGTTTAAGCATGCTTTAAATTTTTGAACTTTTCTTATGAAAATCTTTACAAAATGTATTATCTATAACTAAATGTATATATCCTTCAACAGCATGTGTGTTAATTTTAGCCTGTATTATTGTTTCATAAGAGATGATCATATTAACAGCAAAGCACTTATCATGTGATGATCTTGGAAGTCAGAGAAACATAAAGGAAAGTTGGTCTTTCACTAATTGATTCCAAAATATTTATAATGGGAGATTATTCTGTCAGTTTGTTTTTTCTCATTATTTATTCTCACTTCAACTTTACAGTTCTCTATAACTACTCTTCTTATTCCTATAACCCAGAGGAAAAGTTGATTAATGTTTTGATAAAAATCAGTTCTAATATCCACCTTCAGGTCTGATGAAGTTCTAAAACAGTGCTATCCGACATGGCAGCCATGATCCGCACATAGCTATGAAACACCTGAAATGCAGCTACTGTGATTGAGGAACTATATTTTTGTTTCATTTAATTTTAATTAAGCTCAATGTGGTTATTATAAAACTCCTAAGTACATTTAGATTAACTTGGTTACTTGAATACACTTTTTCTAATGAAAATTTAACATTTGACTCTATATGTATAAAATATACATCAGATTTTGAAGACAGTATGAGGAAAAGAATGAAAATATTTTATTAGTAAGTTTTATATTGATTACACATTGAAAGTATAACATTTTGGACATATTTACTTTTAGGTAAAAAAACTTTTAAGGTTAATTTCATTTGTTTCCCTACTTTTTTAATGTGGCTAGGAAAAGATTTAAAGTACATGTGTACTGTATGTGGTTTCCATCACATTCCTACTGGGCAGGACTATAGTAAAGACCTTACTCAAAGCTTGGTATACATACTAGCAGCATATAAATATGATATGTAAATGTGTTCAATCAGATTCTTCCTGTTAATAAAATTTCCCAGGCAAATCTTAACAAGAGCCAAAGGTACTAGAGAGTAAAGAGAATTGTGCATCTCAAACCATACAGAACTATTTATATATTATTTCTTAATTTCTAATTAATGATAGACTACTGTTATAATATAAATAAATTTTTAAAAACAATGAAACTAACAATAAAATGTACAAAATATAATAAATAGAAAAATTAAATAGAATCAGAAATCAAAAAATTAATTTCAATAAATATAAAACACAAAACAGAAATAAGAGAAAGCAATTATAAAAATGGACACATTGTTCTCTGAAAATACATACGATAAGCAATTAAAATAGGGAAGAGAGAATCACTATTACACTTGTAAGAACTTAACTATTGTTTTACTTTTCCAGTACTGGGAATCCAACTCAGGACATTGTGCTTGCCAGGCAGATGCAGCACCACTGAGATATATCCCCGGTCCCTACACTTGTACCTTTTGGCCAAACAAAATGTTTGTGTGAAATAAAAGTTTGCTGTATTAAATACATGCAGTCATACTTGGAATGCACTCTACTGATATTATCTAAGGTTTATGATGTTAGAATTAAGCATGCTTCTTACTGATCAATATATACGATCTGGACTGGATGGATGACAATGCTCTTGTCATCTTAGGGAAAAATGTAAATTTAAACTATTTCTAAGTATTGCTTAGTAATACAGCAGAGAAACAAGGCTAACATGGTTGTATTAATTTAAATGGAAGAAGAGATTTTAAAACAATCCAATCAAATTCAAAGTATTCTTTTAAAAATTTTTATCTTCAATTTTTTATCAGTAGTCAGGGTCAAATATTTTATCATGTAATCTTAGAGTTAAATATGTTATCTTCAATAAAACAAAATGATTGCAGATTTTAAGCACTTTGGGATAACAATTTCACATTAAACTTAAACATCATACAATATAATGCAGTTTTACTGTGTGTTATTAGTGCACAGCTCAAACTCCATGCAAGTCAACACACAAGTTAGACAATCCACCAAGACCAATCTATGTTCTGTGCAACAGAAATGAATCCACATGCTTTGATATTGAGCAGTGTTAGATTATTGCATAAAATGGTGCTAACTGCTTACTCTCCATTTCATATTCATCTTGTCACAGGTCGGTAACAACAACCAGTTCATACTGGTACTGCTCTACAGACTACTTTTGAGTAGCAGTGATGAAGATTTCCAAGCAAAATAAAAGATCAAGATTTAAACTGTCATCTTTCTCAGAGACTTTTAGTTTCTAGCTTTCTAGCTATACGCTAGAAAGTGGGGCTGTTAGATGGGGCATTGCAGAAAAGGAAGTTATCACAGTCAATGCATACTGATGAGATCAGTAACACTAATTAAAACCACAGAGTTATATTTTCATTTTTGTCCTCTACAACTGATGTGCATCTCATGAAAATCTAGATCCATAGCCTTTAGTGAAACATAGTTAAGTTGTTTCCAAATGTGAGATCTGTGTTTGTATTTACCCTTACCTACATATATAAAATAATTTTTATTTCCATGGAAACAGAAACTACATCAATGAGATGACAATCCTCCAAAACACCATCCGAGATGGAAACTGTGCACAGATAAAGACATTACTGTATTATCTTTGATAATACTATAAGACATTAATGTTTACAAGCTCTTGTAGTCAAAACTGGGGCTAGCAAAGTAGTTAGAGCATGCTATCAGAGCTTTCCAATATGGGAATCTTAAACCCATTTCTTCTACCTCATAAATTCAACTGGTCTTGTACACCCTATGTGTTCTACCTCCATGCAATCAAACAAATCCCCACCTACTCTGCATTCCACCTGCCATTACTTCTGCTCAAGTCTCCATTTAGTATCAAATAGATTTGTAATTTAGGCTTTTAACTAGTTTCTTTCTCTTTTCTTGAGCCCCCTCTAGTTCATCTTCTATAGAACCAGTATCTTTCCAAAGTTCAACAGGATTCACCACCATGTTTAAAATGTTCAGCATACTGCCATGACTTTCTATAAAAATCCAAATACCTTAACATTGGATACAAAGCCTTCATAACATAAAACCCACTTCTCCATAATGTTTTTCAAGACTATTCCATGAAAGCTAAATGCCTAGCAAACTATTCATCATCCCAAAACTGCATCTAAACTCTTGTCCATTTCTATATTGTCCTATACTTTGCAGTGATAGTGGTTGTTTATAAACAAGTCATTTCATCCAAGATTTATTTGTTAACATGTAGTGAACACAATAGTAATTTTTGACCATGTCATTTATACTGAGGCCCAATGTTTATCATTTTCCAAATGCAGAACAGCAACTCCCATTAGGAATGTGGCAGGTACCATAAATCACGTGTATCGCTCTAAGCTTGGTCAAGGTTTTAGATTTCTAAAAAAAAATTATCCATTGTGTGTGTGTGTGTGTGTGTGTGTGTGTGTGTGCATTATGCTCATGTGTGTATGCTCTTTGTGCAGGAACATGTTGAAGAAGGAAGAGCCAGTCTCTACAAGTCTGTGGTATCCAACAGCAGCAAAGAGATGTCTTGTTACTCAGATTTTCCATTCCCAGAAGATTATCCAAACTTTATACCCAATGATCTATACCTAAAATATCTCAAAATGTATGCAAAGCAGTTTAACCTTCTAAAGTGCATTCAATTCAAGGTAAGGAACAAAACATCAATTAGTAGTTAGGAAATATTTGCCTACTTTCTACTATCTATGTATAGCATAACCACCCAGGTCCTACACATGACATGCTGAACTGGTAAGATACAAAGAGATGTCTTGTTACTCAGATTTTCCATTCCCAGAAGATTATCCAAACTTTATACCCAATGATCTATTTCTAGAATATCTCAAAATGTATGCAAAGCAATTCAACCTTCTAAAGTGCATTCAATTCAAGGTAAGAAACAAAACATTAATTGATAGTTTGGAATTATTTGCCTATTTTCTACAGTCTGTGTACAGCATAACCTTGAAACTTCTGCACATGACATGCTGAACTGGCAAGATTAATGACACCTCTCCTAGAAGACAGATTTGCTAACAAAATATAGAGATCCAACAGGTAATTTGAATTCTATAATCCAAACAGTAAACTCCTTAGGAGAAACCTGAGAAGCCCATCTTTTTTTGAAAACTGTGAAAAGGAAAAAAGGCAGAAAATTCTGGTTAGTGAATAATTTTTTTCTTTTAAATTTGATTTGTATTAGATTTACTGTGAATATAATTCCTGGGGCCAGGGCTGAACCAACTTGCACAGAATGCATGAAGTTCGGGGTTCAATCTCTGTTATCACAAAATTATTTATTTCCTACATCAGAACCTACTACTTATGGACACATATGAACTCAATGAGAGCAAAACCTAGATTCTTTAAGTTTGGACCACTCCCAAAATATTCATGCCATAAGGTTAGCACTCTTCAACAGCTCTTTAGATCTGAAAAAATTTCAACAACATATTCTATAAGACCTTCCATAACCTAAGATAATTGATAGCAAATTTATATTTTCAGTTAAATATAATCTGTCTCTATTAAAGGAAATATTATTAAACAGAAAGCTCTATGTAAAATAAGGTACACTGCAGAAATACATCAGAAACCTAGATTAAAATCTTGATCCTATCACTTTCTGTGGAAATTTGAGCAAATCAGTTGAGATCATTGAATTTCTACCACTTCTCTAAAATACCCTTCCAAGCTCTAGGTTAGAATAGTTCCTTCCAACAAACAACAATCAGGCCAACAGCCTGATTAGGATTCTAGGGTTCTGTTTATTGAATATGTTCACTCTGTACTCTAGAACTTTTGAAATGTTAATTGCTATATCACCCAGCCAGCTCTTAATGGAACTAACTCTTAATCATGCTTATCATTCTTTTTCAGACTGAAGTCTACAGTGTAACACAGTGCTCAGATTTTGATGACTCTGGCCAATGGGAGGTGGTCACTGTGCATGAAGGGAAGCAAAACTCAGCCATCTTTGATGCTGTCATAGTTTGCACGGGTTTTCTCACTAACCCTAATCTGCCACTAAGTTCCTTTCCAGGTACAGAATTTTCCAAAAATGAATTTCAATTTTATTACAGAATTCATCCTGATACCTGACTGGCCTGGGGATGCACTCTAATCACATGTTTATTCAATGGCTAAATTTGGTGGGTAACAGTTATCTTTTTGTAGGCAAAACAGTCTCCACACAATTAGGGAAGGTGTGATGCATAGGGGAAGAAAAAAAGGGAAAAGAAAAAAATGTGAGAGAATGAAAAGATGAAAATAAAGTGTTTGTAGATGGGGAGGGGAGGAGGGGGTGAAGGGAGGGCAGAGGTAAGGGGAAAAAATGAGAATCAAGACTTGCCATGTAGAGATACATTATCCCAACAATGAATGTAACTGTACTGTATCCCTAAAATGTACCAATAAACTCAATAAAATTAAAAAAAAACAAATAGAAGAGAATGATGGATAGCTCACTAAACAGACAGCTTCACTGAGGTTCCATGTGCCTCTGTAATGAAAAACAGCACTCAGAACCTCTTCGGAAATATGAGACACTTAGATGAGGTGCACATTGCCAAAGCTGACCTTAGAGGCCACAAAGGTAAATCTGTGTATAAAGAAGAAGGAGTCTGATTTTTTTATGTGTTTGTTCTGTATGAGCCATAACAATTAACTAGATCAGAGCTGTATGGCACTGCATCATAGCCAACAGGGCAATGGATCTTGGAGGATAAATTAATAAATGTTTACATCTCAGTTTCTTTATCTGTCTTTTGCAAACATGACTACTGCTAATTATTGTCAAATTGCAATTGGATTTTTCCTAGAGGGAATAGAAATTGTAGTGGTTACTCTATTTCACCTAGAGAAAATTTCCGAAGTCTTTGAAGAAACTTTTCTCCATATCATCTAGATATAGCCTAAGTGATCTCGAAACTCAAATGGCAATAAACTCATGGTCCTCCAATGGTTCTGGATCTGCTTCAGCAGTCACTTAAATAAGGATAAAGTAGAATAAAATATATCCTAAGAACTATCGTGAAATAGAAACATGGAGTGCAAAAGATCCAAGATCAATCATTTCCCTAATGCAGAAAGTTTTTCTAAACATCCTTGACTCAAAAGTCTCTGCTTGCGCACAAAGATAGACTCTCATTAACCCACAAAACAACAGAACCCTCTGTGAGTTCCTGCCTGCAGAGCAAAGCTGTCAGCATCCAACCTCTCCATTCTCTCAGGAAGAAGCACCTGATGAAGGGTAACCAAAAATCTTGGAGGTTCAGTGGAATAGTGAAATTGCATTTATTCAGTAGCTACAATATAGGGCACGAGGTGCTAAGAATACAGAAGACAATCCAACAGCAGGCAGTCTGTACTTAAGGGAGTCTAGAGAAGAATCAGTCTGCATATGACATGCAGGGATCCCAACACTCATGTTCACTAAACTCATACTTACTATCGTCCTGGATCTGCCCCTCATCATGTCAGATTAGGATAAAGCATACCCTGAAAGCAACTAAACCAGTGTACTCACTTCGAGTGGAATGACATTGGGATTCAGAAGGTATACAACGAGAAGTTTGTGCTCTTTGGCCTCTTCCTACACCTTTCTAAGCCTCTTTATCCACCATAAATGGATGAGTTTGCATGACTTTCCCCAGTGCTGTGCATCAGAAATCAAGCAAGGGAGGCTCTTCTAGATTTGCCGTCCCCTTTTGTTTCCTTTTTGTCAGGCACTACCAATCTGAAATCTCTGGCTAAATGATGGCCAAGGACCCTTTGAGCTCTAAGTTTCTGTGATTCTAGATTTGAAATGGAGTCCTCCCAATTCCACGTGCCCTCCATCAGACTTACTCAGACTGTACCTACGCCTTGGGGCATTTGTTGACTATGACACAAGTTCAGAGTCACTGAACATATAAAAAACAAGTTTTGAAAACAAATCCAAAGTGAGCCCAAAAGTCTCAGGAAAAAAATAGATATCACAGGTAAACTAGATGCATAATTTCTGAAAATTATTAATTTTGTTCACTGCATGTGCTTATCAACAAAATTACATTCACCTAATATGAATTCTTACTCTGCCCTCCTACGAGTCCATAGGAAATTCAGCCACACAGTCTCATTGTTGCTCATCTGTGACTCAAAGCAATCTAACACTGACAGAATCTACGGTAAATCTAAACATCTAGAGATAATTCTACAATTCTCCTTCGGCTTTTGCAGCTATACTTTCTCAGCAGTTCTTTCATTCATATAGGATCTCTGAACTGAGGTAATATTTGAACATGATGTCATCCTTGCCAAATGCTAAGTGCTCTGGATCATGGATGGATTTTAACCAGGATTCATGCTGCAGTTCCAGTGATTCAAAGTGATCCAAAGAGCAGCCAGCAATTCCAAAGGAAGGCTACTTCCCACGAGCATATGTATTTATCCCCTGAGAATCTAGGTGTCTTACCACTTTTTCTTTATCTTAGAAAAACTACATTCTTTGTTCAGTGCATCTTCCTTTTTATTGAGTCACACGACTTTGAAAGTGTTTTCCAAAGCTCTCCATTTGCAGTGAATGCCTCAATGAGATCTGGCACAAGCTGCATGAGACATCTATAGTAGTTAGCCCGGTAGACATAACCCTGGAGTTACAGACAGGCCCTTCATTCTCTGTGCCAACTCTGGCTCACTCAGCACACTCAGCCTGAGTTACAGTCAGTACCAAGGTGAAATACCGGTGAACTTCGGCAACTCATATGGATCTCTGTAAACACCTATTTTATTTCCCTCATATCATCCAACACAGTGCCAGGTACATAGCAGATATTCCCAAAAGTCTGCTGAATGGAGGCACTGATTCTATTTCCCTTTAACGTCATTGCTCTTGCTACTAGTTTATGAAAACTAGTACAGTACACATAAATCAAGTATTAGTAAGTAGAATATTATCACCCCTTTGGCTTCATCAACTTTTAAATGGCAATGACTCCTTACACTTTTGCTGAACATTACTTTTGCCCTGATAGTTTGACTTAGCTGATCATCTAGTAAGACAACTTGAGGCCTATTTAGTGAGAAGGGAGTTATTATCCATCTTTACCCACAGCTACATTTTATAAAACACTCTGTTCCTATGTTAGATTTCCCTAAACTCAAGTATACTGGTAAAAATACCCTAAATCATGTGTCAAAGGGATATTATCAAAGGAAAAATATAAGGTGACTCTAAATTCCCAATTTATCTCTGTTTTTTTTTTCCCATAGGTATAAATACCTTTAAAGGCCAGTACTTTCACAGCCGAGAGTATAAACATCCAGACATATTTAAGGACAAGAGAGTGCTTGTGGTTGGAATGGGAAATTCTGGCACAGACATTGCTGTGGAGGCCAGCCGCCTGGCAAAAAAGGTACCACTCTTGATAATGCTCAATGAAAAGCTTATCTTAATGTTCGTATCATGAGTACATGCTGTTTGACACCATGATAAATGTTAATTAGCAAAAATGTCAACACCCAAAACTTTTTTTCTGGTGTCACTGTGGATTCAATCCAGGGCCTTCATACTCAACTACATGCCCAGATCTTTTTTAATTTTATTTTTTTAATTTTAACATAGAGTCTTACTAAATCTCTTAGTTGCCTATTCTGGATTCAAATTTGTGATCCTCCTACCTCAGTCATCCAGAGTATTGCACCCCTGTACTCAGCTACAGTATATTTAAAAGTATTTTTATTGAGCGTTCATAAATTTTATAGTGAATTCCACTGGTCATCTTTCCTCTAAAACCAACTTCTCTCACTTGGTATTTTTGTCATTTTCCAGGCTTTTCAACAAGAGCTACAAGACATCTCTTCCTTAGGACCATAGTTTAAAGGATTCTGGTCATTTTTCCTTGTTACAGTTGCCATTTGCCCTTTATTTCCTTATTTAAGGACAGGTCTTATGCTGAGACTTTTACATTATCTTCTGAAGGATAATTACACAAACCATAAATATTTTCTGAGATTACTGTTTTCCAAGCACTAAATTGCACTAAATGTTTTTCACTGCATTATTTCATCTAGTCATCAAAACAAGCCACTGAAGTAGGTGCTATCACAGATGCAGAAACTAAGGTTGAGAGAGGTCAGGTCACCTGCCTAATGCCACTAGTGAGTGGTACAGCCAGTCTTCAAACCCTAGTGTGTTTCCCTTAAAGCCCATGCTCTTAATTCTTCCCTTTATCCTGGCACCTCTCCTCACTGACCATCCTGGCACTCTCAATCAATCATACAGAACAAACCCACCAACAGATAAATCTCCTTCATAGTCTGTTTCCATAGGATACTCTCATGTTGGAATGCTAATAACTCCTTCACCCACAAGTGGCATTCATAATGGATGGATCTGTGTTAACTTTAGTTTCAGGAGATCTATTCTCTTACTTCAGGATAATGGTGTCAAATTCCTAAGTTCCCTATAATCAATTAATAAGTCTATCAATCAGTGAATCAATCATTAAGTCTTTTTTTTTCTGAAAGGGTAACACAGGTCCATCCACTGACTGCTACACGTGGTTAAATATTATTTTTGTTGTTGTTGTTTCTCCAATTTGGAAATTTCTTCAATCAGAAAACATGCTTTGCAATGAGGTACAATGGCTACTCAAGAGGCAAGAAGACCACAAGTTTAAGGCCAGCCTGAGCAATTTAGTGATACTCTTTTGAGACATAAAATACAAAATAAAAAGGAAGGAGATCTAGGTCAATGTGAGGGCATGGGTTTAATCCCTAGTACCAGAAAAAGAAAGAGTAGGAGGTGGAGGAGGACATAGAGGAAAACACGTTTCTTTATCATACTTATTATTTCTGTATCAGCAAAGTGTCCTTGACTTAGGAAATAATATCCTATCTGCTTCTGCACTGAAACACACAGAGGCAAGATCAACACATATAGCTCATGTCAGAATAACTGATGAGCCTGATTCTCTGGACACATTCCAGAGCTGCGTACACCATTTCATGATGTCATAAGGTCAAAAAGAAAAGAAAAAAAAACAATCGATTAGGTCTTTTGTTTTGTATCAGCAAGGTAGCTATGGTTTAACTAATTTTTTTGTTTTTCAAACATTTATATAGAAAATTCCTTGTTATATCGATATTAAAACAATTATTGGCTTTTTAAAATCCAGTCAGCAGCTAATCTCAAGGAGCCATCTGTTTAAAAGAAAAGGAAAGGAAAAGCAAGCACACCAACTAATTGTATTAGTGAATTTTAATGCCACTTAAACCAGTGGTTTGTGCTGAAATAACATTTGTAGAAAACTACAAATTTTGGCTCATCCTGTTCTTACTGGCTAAAACTATAGTAGAGAGTTGTATTCAACAGTTCATTGTCTTCACACAAGAGATTTTAGGCTTCAGAGGGCTTGCCATTGTAACTACAGGCTGCCAGATAAATACTCATTAATATGTCCTAAGACATTTTAATACCTCATATATGCACACTGTTTTTCCAAAACAATAACTTTTAGATAGTAGTTAAAAGAACCTAGACTATCTTATCAAGGGTGTATTTTGAGGGTGCCTTTCAATTCCTAACTGTTCTCAAATCTCTTTCACAACTTCCAGGTGTTCCTCAGCACCACAGGAGGTGCATGGGTGATCAGCCGAGTCTTTGACTCAGGGTACCCATGGGACATGGTATTCATGACACGATTTCAAAATGGGTTCAGAAATTTTCTCCCAACTCCAATTGTGACTTGGTTGATAGCAAAAAAGATGAACAGCTGGTTCAATCATGCAAATTATGGTTTAATACCAGAAGACAAGTAAGTATAATGTATATACCAAAAATTGTTAAAGAGATGGAAGCTAAATCTTTCCAGGGCAATACAGACCATGCAATATTATGGCAATATGGTTGCAGGTTTAAAATTTTCCATACAAATTTACTGGTGATAGTAATAGCTGCTCTTAAGTGAAATTACATATTTAGCTCTTTAGGGTAAGTATTATTAGGTATAATCCTCCTTTCCTTATGGGATAACTGAGATCTAGCCAAATTTAGTCACATTCCTGAGCTCATTTAGTAGTGAGAAAACTCTGTGAACTTGATGAGTTGCAGAAAAAAAAGTAAATGATTTGTCTATGGTTTTGTTGACAAAAGTAACACACTTGTTTCATTGTCCTAGAAAAACTGAATCCTATAGTTGTCCTTTCATCTTTCTAATGACAGTGACTTCTTGCCCTGGTCAAAATGATCTTAAGTTTAGTCTTTCCCTTTAGTTACAACCTGTGACTTATCTCATTATCAAGAACCAGATGTATTACTTTTTTTACTCACTAAGTCTCTACAGTGAAAAACAATGAGCAGGAAACACTACAGCATAGAGATCCTGTCTGTGCTCCCTCAAAATTTCACTCTGGACCCAACATGGATGAGTGGTCCCACACCATCAGCAATGGCACTCTCCCCTTAGTCACTTCTGCCTTCTTCTTGACACGTCCCTCTTTTTAATGTGATCATTTTTCTTCTTATTTCTTATCTCCTCTCCCACCGCCAGTCTTTTCAGGAGCTTTGACTCTTTCCACCGTAGTTCTTTTTACTATAAATTTTATCTAGCCTCAATAGTGGCTCACAGGACTAAAGAAATATCACCTTTCTCTCTTTCTGATTTAGTCAATCCTTTACCATTTCCAAAGTTCCTACATATAGCCTATAACAAACATCATATGTGCTTTGCTTCCACCCAATGGCCTAAAGATGGCAAGTTGTTAGTGTTTCTATTTTATAGAAGAATGCAAGGAAGCCCTCATAGACCATATGAATTGCTAAAGATCTGTTAAACTGAAATACACAACTGGAAAAGAAATCATTCTTAGTACTTCTCACAACAGTTCTATTTATGCTGCACCACATTGTCTCTTCTGAATATTCAGCATAAGCTAAATATGGCTTATAGAAAATCATTTCACTCAGTGCTAGTCTCATGATTCCAAGTACACAGCGAGAAAAGGGTAAGTCTGTTTTATTTCTTTTGAACACATACATGTGTTCCTTTAGCAATGGGCTTCTCAGAAGACGGACAGGATAGAACATCTGACAGCTCTTGTCAGATATGGAAGTCCCTGCTTTTCCTTGTAGCTCTTCAACTTTGAGCTTTCTCTAGAACACCAGTGACAGTAAACATCAGCAAAACAAGAAGAAGCTAGGGAAAGTTCTTTTACTGCCAAACACTAATAAATCATACACATATTTTGTAATCCTTAGACATTATAACCCCCTGAGCTAACATCGCCCCAAACAGGCACCTCTTTCTTATCTAGCCAAGGGGCATGCCTCAAAATGGAGAGAGGAAGGAGAAGAAAATGAAGGGATGCCTATATATTTCAACACTATCTCTTTTCCTGTTCTTATTTTGATTAGGACTCAGCTGAGAGAACCCGTGCTAAATGATGAGCTCCCAGGCCGTATCATCACTGGAAAAGTGCTGATCAAGCCAAGCATAAAGGAAGTGAAGGAAAATTCTGTCATATTTAACAACACCCCAAAAGAAGAAACCATTGATATCATCGTTTTTGCCACTGGATACACCTTTCATTTCCCCTTCCTTGATGAATCAGTGGTAAAAGTTGAAGATAGCCAGGCATCATTGTACAAGTATATCTTTCCCGCACATCTGAGAAAACCAACCTTGGCTGTTATTGGCCTCATCAAACCCTTGGGATCCATTATACCAACAGGAGAAACACAAGCTCGATGGGTTGTTCAAGTCCTGAAAAGTAAGTAGATGACAAATAGCAGGGTGTATGTTTTGGTTTGCCATGTGACTTCAGATATTGGAAATTTTGAGACTATTATTCAGCTCTTATTTAAAAAAAAGTCTATAAAAACAGGATCCACTCTATTGTTCTCTGAATTCACTGAATTAGAGTTATTCTGTCAAAATAACTTGAAGCATCACCACCACAAATGATAAATCAGTGGGTTGAAAATTCTATCTGCCTATTATTTTGATTGATTAAAATAGTTAATCTAAAATTTAAAAGTTCAGTCATCTGAATGACAAAATTGAGACAAACCAGTTGTGTGGTTATGTCATATCAAATAACTAATGACATAACCAGATATTTGTCTCTTCATTACTAACAGGAGCATAATACCAGTTGGATCAGGGTATAGAAAGGAAAAATGAGCAGAAGTAAAACATTTTATCCACAAATAAACACCTAGACATAAAGTTAATTCACATTTTCTGCTTGCTTATTTTATAGGAGTTAGTAAGCTACCATCACCAAGTGTCATGATAGAAGAAGTCAATGAAAGGAAAAAAAATAAGCACAGTGGGTAAGTGAATTCCTTGGGCAGCCTTTTTGAGTCCTAATTGACGCTGTCAAACAATAGCAGACACATGAGAGTTACACCATAGAAATGGGAAGAAGCCACAGAGACTTAGGAGAAGGACAGCGTTCACAGGAAAGAGGAAGAAAGGGGGACTTGAGAAGTTTCAACAGCCTAGAATTGTTATTTCAGATGATGGTTATCTGCCATCACACAGAGTTGAGAATCCAGACCAAGTATAACTAACCCTCCTCTACCAGGTACATTATTCCGTACTTTGTCCACAATTACCAGCCAACACTTCTGTGTACCACAAGTGTCTGCTCATTCATTCATTCAGCAGGTCTGTGTCCGTTCCATGGTGGTCATACAGGCTGCTGCTCCACAGCAGGTGTCAGTCTACCGTGGTTTGTGGGCCAAATCCACTCACCCTCACCTGGGGTTTGCTTTTCACTTCCATATAGTTGTGGGGAAAAAGATTTTGCAACATGTGAATATTACAGGAAATTCAAACTGTGGTGGCCATAAAATTTTGTTACAATGCATGCACACTCACCTTTCATGTATCATCAATGGCTGCTTTTGTGTTACCACAGAAGAGTTGAGTGGAGAGACAGAGACTCTATCATGGCCCTCCAAGGCCTCTTATCCAGAGGAAGGTTTCTCCTTGTGCTCTTTTTTGTGGCTACAACTCAAGGGTCAGAGGCAAGGGAGGGGAATTGATTCACCAATCAACTCAATGATCTCAGATTTTATCTATTTTACTGTTTCTCTGGGCTCCAATGTAAATTGTTACCTGAAGAGTAAAAGGGTTCTGTGACAGAAGAAAGTTTTTAGATCACTGCATACAAGGCAAATGTTATCACTTCTTTCTCTCACGTAGTATATCCCAAAACTTCAAGCACTGATCTATCCCTGTCAAACTGCTTAACTCCATGACAACAGAAGCATTTTAGCTGTCTCTTCTCAACCTATGCCAAAGTTAGATCTCTGTTATAGAACGCTGGTATAATAGATAAGTAAAGCTGCTTATCACATTGGCCAGTGAATGATTCTACAGCCTAATAGGATCACCAAGAATTCTTCCCTCAGGAATTCTGTGGCTCTCCATTTTACACAAGTGCAGTAATGACTGAGTTTTAAGAAACAGTGTGAGACCATAGTTATGATATAGTTAATCATTAGATTACTAGGACAAAAAGGGGAGAAGACAGGATCCATTGCAAATTCTGCAGCAGCATTTATTTGCTATGGACAAACATTCTCAGATTATCTTTATTTGTTCTGGGATTATAACAATTTTATCTTTTTGTGTCCCACCCATCTTTTTATAAAGGTATGGCTTAGACTACTGCAAGCCTTTACAGGCAGATTACATCCCCTACATAGATGAACTCCTAACCGCCATCAATGCAAAACCAAATCTGTTCTCTATGCTGTTGACGGACCCACGTCTCGCTTTGACCATCTTCTTTGGCCCATGCACACCATACCAGTTTCGCTTGGTTGGCACAGGAAAATGGAAAGGAGCCAGAGAGGCCATCATGACACAGTGGGACCGCACATTCAAGGTCACCAAAACCCGAACTGTACAAGAATCCCCATCTCGCTTTGAAATTTTGCTTAAACTTTTTAGCTTTCTGGTTTTCCTTGTGGCTGTCTTCTTGATTTTCTTATAAGGAAATGATTCTCTATGCCTTTGCAGATACACAGAGTATTTGCAGGGTCCCAACTCATCTATTAGAGCCACACCGCCTTCAAGTCATAAACCATGTCCACAGCATAAATACCACAGGCCCAAGTTAATCCCAGAGAAACCTCTTGTATTCCTGAGCCTCTCTCCATTATGTCTAATCCCCAAGGATGATAACTATTTCTGTGCATTTGAAGGCACTGGTACATTAAACATACATTTTTGGAAGACAGAAGTTCTACAGAACACTGTAAGCACTCACATCTCCTTCTATTAAAAACTATATTAAAGATTTCAACTAAAAACTTCCGCCTCACAAAAGACTGATTTGTGTTGAAATGGTGCTCTTATGGTATTGGTTGACTAAAAGTAAAAAGGAAGAGAGAAACCTCGAAACTGATTGTTTCAAGTGATCTTCTGTTCTCTTTTCATGGGTTGGAAAATAGAAGAGGATGAGGAGTCTAATAATAAAGGCAATGACATGATGTTGGATCCAGTGAGGAGTTCGTTTGAGAGTTTCCAACAGAATGAACTTCCCTGGCATCAGTCATTCCCCCAGAACATGATCTATTTAAGAACAAACAAACAAACAAAAAAAAAAAAAACCAACTTGAGCTTACATACCAAAGATTTAAGTCAGATCTACTCCACAGTGAACGCCTACACACCCATCTTCACCTGCTCTTCACTCAGAATAAATCTCATTTAAAACCTTATCAAAAAGAGTAAAATATGTACTTAAAAATAAACTTCTTGTGCCAGGGATAAAGCTCAGTGGCACAGTGCCGACATGGCAACTGCAAGGTCCACAGTTTCATTCTAAGTACCAAAAATAAATAAATAAATAAAAATAAAAATAAACTTCTGATGTATTGATGGAGATAAAGCGTTTGTAAAGTGAAAACTACAAAATTAAAATTAAAGAAGACAAATGAATGGAAAGATGTTCCACTGTCATGGAATGAGAGATGATATTTTTTAAATGTCCATACTATGCAAAGAAGTCTACACATTCAACACTGTCTTCATTAAAGTTCCAATGGTAGAGCCTTAGGCAATTAGGCCACAATAAGAGAGCACTATTGGCTAGGTGGTGTACACGGCAAACATTTCCTCGCATAAGATCTGTAGGCTGGAAAGTTATGATCAAAGAATCTACCGATTTGATGTCTGCTGAGGAGTCTCTACGTAAAGACTTCTTCTCATTATGTTTATGGTGGAAGAGTGATATCTAGTCCCACAAAACTATAGACTATATTGGGAAATGGAACTTCCACCTCTCATTAGAAGCATTGTCTGCCCTCATGATCTCATCCAGACCTAAATACTTTCCAAAAGCCCCACCCTAATGATATCACATTGAAGGTTATCATTCCAACCTATGAAATTGGGAAAAGGGGCACAAACCTGCAGTTCATAGCAAACACTGTGCACAGACACACACACACACACACACACACACACACACACAC
>NW_022900923.1:15076038-15078207 GCF_012274545.1 Fukomys damarensis
CGACAGCTCCTGGGATTACTCGAGTTTGTTTCTGGAGGCAAACAGCCTCCTCGCTGTGGCAGGTGTAAGTTGGTGCCCTGTAATGGCAATAACGACGACAGCACTGCTTAGCACTTGCTTCTCTTACAATTGGGACTTTGGACTCTGACTTCTAGGAGGGTGGAGTTAAAAGGTAGCAGTTGTTTTTTTCCTTTCAGAAAACTGTATTCTAACCAGTCCTTCAGCCTTCCTTGGTGATACCTGAAGTATCAAGACCACGTAGATGCACCATTTTTTCTCCTTGAGCACACTTTGTACAGTCACTAGTATGAGAGGAAACAAATTGCTTTGGTCGTACTACTGGGAGCATTTTGATCAAAATAAGTACTCTGTTTATTCTTCTTTTACATAAAACAAGGATTTGTCGTTGAACTGTTGTGTTTTTCTTTTTTTCTCTAGAGAAAAACACTATCTTTGCTTTTTTACTTTGAGAAATAATTTAAATTCAACTATCTGCTCTATGCCAACAAGTAAGTGTCCTGGATTTCTTTAAAAAGGGAAATGTTTCCAGAAACTTCCTTTTGCAGAGGATGAATATTCTCCTTGAAGAGTGTGTTCTTTAAGAATGAATGTGATTCGCTTCTGTGATCTCTTGATTTGTGTTAAAGCACCAGAGTAAATGACAGGAACCCCTTCCCTCCATGCAAAAGAAAGTTTTAAGAAAGCAAAGTTGTAAAGGTGTCAATAAAAATAACAAGCGAAAGACTTTGAATGTTTCTAGATTCACTTTTCATTTCACTGTAGAAATGAATTAAGAATGTCAGGCTTTTGGAAATCAAAGATAGTATGCAAGTGTTCTGGTAGAAAATGCTGTAAAAAATAAGAGACTAATGGGGTAATGATAAGCAACACTAATTAATCAAATTCCAAACTAAAAGAAATTCTAATTAAATATATATTCTGTAGATTAGCCACATTTCTCTTTGACTTAAAGGGGATAGGAACTGGTCAAGTATAGTTGGTTAGATGGTCAGTTAAGTATGAGGTTGTCCTGTTGTGCAATGGTCCAGCTCAGTAAATCCGGGCTCCTTTCTCAAAAAGACTGGACAAAACCAATTTTTTTTCCAATACTGGGGATTGAACTTTGGTCCTTGCATTTATGAGGAAGGCGAGGAGTCAGTGAGCTAAATATCCAGCCTGACAAAAGCAATCTTTATCAAAGTATTTTATGTTGGTTTGGGGGATTTTTTATATTTTTGTTTTGTTGTTTTCTTTTGTTTTGTTTGGCACCGGAGATCAAACTCAGGTCTTTGTGCTTGAGAGGCATAGCATTTTATGTTTTGTAGCAAACCTTATAATTTAAAAAGAGCTTACACCTACCTCCAATACTCCCAACCCTTGAAGCTTCCAGTATTTTCTCACCTTTGAATTCACATGTTTTTATTTTGTTTAGCACCCCTTATATTTTTTATTCATTAATGTACTGGAACCTTTTAGGTGGACAATATGATGGCATTCATTGTTGGGAATTTGTAACTTTACTTGATATATCTTGATATTTATTTTTTGCCTTCCCTCCCTTCCACTTCACTCCCTTCAATCCCTTCATCCCTCCCTATTAACAAAGACTTTGTTTCCATTTTTTTACTTTTCTCATGTATTCCTTTCCCTGCTTTCCTTTCCCCTATTCCTTCATCTTCCCTTGCTCTTTGGACCTTTTCTTCCTATTTCACATTATCTGTGATACATTTTGATCCTTATTTACACTGTCAGTTTCTCATACCACAGAAACCATTCTGTAATTACACTTGTTTCCTATGTATTTTGCTTAAGAGTATGGCTTATGGCTTAAACAAGCATCCAAATAGCTGTAAATGTCTGTAGTTTCACATTTGTTATGGCTGAGTAGTACTGCATTTTATTTTTTAAAAAATCTTCTTCATCCAGTCTCCAGTTGATAGGCACTTGGGCTGTTCACATCTTTTGACTATTAGAAACTGTGCCTATAGAAAAATGGGTGGAGGGGTCAGGGATTTAGCTCAGGGTTCCACCACCTGCTTTGCAAGCACAAGGTCCCAAGTTCAATCACTGTAACACTCCAAAAGTATGGAGATGGATACATATAGGTATAGATATCGCAGTGGTATGATTCCTTTAATTCTCTTGGGAAGATACCTAGCAAGGAAATAC
>NW_022900923.1:15078707-15087809 GCF_012274545.1 Fukomys damarensis
CAAGGGCTGAAGATATGTGGTACACTACAAAATAATAATGAGTAAAATAAACTGAGCTCTTGCTATGAAGTAGTTACACTTCTGGAGTTCTTCCAACCTAGAGCTGTCATTCAGTCTCGACAGTTCTTTATAGTTGTACTATTATTATTTTTATTGCTATTATCAGTATCATCATTATTATTCTTGTATCCTTTTACTGGTGAGAAAAGCAAGGCACAGAGAAGGTAAACAGTGAGTTCAAGATCACACAGCTAATGGGTCACACAGCCAGTACTTCAACCAAAACAGTCAGATTTCAAAATCTGCCTTTTTTACCAAAATGTGATTCAGCCTCCACTCGAAGATGAGAGAACTGGAATTCTGGCACTTCCTACGCCCATTCCTGTGTCTCAGGTTCTTTTCCCACTTTATGATATGAAGTAGTAATATCTGACCTTGCTCTCACAGAGCATCCCATGGCCAAGAGAGTTGCAGTGATGGGAGCTGGGGTGAGCGACCTGTCTTGTATCAAATGCTGCTTGGATGAGGACCTGGAGCCCACCTGCTTTGAGAGAAGTGACGACTTTGGGGGACTATGGAAGTTTACTGTGCGTGCCTTCCCTGCACTTGTCTCCACCCATCATAAACTGACCGTCTGTTTCTGCTCAGTCAAGTGCTTAAGGCTGCCTTGGTGATCAAATACAGGAGTAGCTCACTGCAGCAACAAAACTATGGGTTGTGACATGCACTATGAGCATGCAGGCTGATTAGGAGCCACATGAATCAGTAGAGCATGGTCAGGGGTATGAGGAGAGAGAAATGAGGAGTAAATTCTGATAGACGAGCATGGTGTTAGCAGGTTATGATGATTTCTGGGTACTGACATAATAACACAATGTAGTAGGGGCAAGGATTTGGATCAGTGGTGCCACACTTGCCTCACATAGGCAATGTCCTAAGGTCTATTCTGAGTTCAAAAATATATATCTATAGATCTATATATCTATAGATATATAGATCTATAGATATATAGTAGCACAGCACCATACCAATTAAGGCAAATAGCACTGCTGAATATGGAACACACTACACTAGGGGAGGATAGAGGTTGGCATCAGGGAGTGGATATCCAACCCACAAGCACTGTCAGGTCTTTGGGAAGAGAACTACTAAGAGAGTGAACCAGGATCACAGACCTTGGAAGGGTTGGAGAAGAGTATTTACACTATCAGAATAAAAAGAACCCAAGAACTGGCCAATCCTTCTTAGGTAGAAAGATTAAATCAGGCAGGAAAACTAGCAAATGCTTCAGGGAGAAATAGAAGGGCAACATCCATTTGACTGGGATGAATAAAGGAAACTTTCACGGAAAAGATGACACTTGCTGAATCTTGGATGGATAGCAAAGACTACAAAATGAGCAAACATATGTAGGTAGGAAAAGCCAAAACCCTAGGATTACAATGTTGGGGCACTAGAGTGGACAGAAAAATCTTTTTCTGGTATAACGTGGGCCTCCTCAAGCAATAAATGCCAATTTGCAAAGAAAGCATGGTTTTGTTTTGTATAGCTGCTGCTACAGGTAAATCTGCAGTTGATGTTTGTTTTTTCCTATCCCAAAGTGATATAAATGAATCTTGGAAAATAATGCTGAGTTACACATGAGAAAATAAAAATTACATGTAGTAAAAATACCCACAGCTTTGAACTATTAAAATTTTGATGCAATCTTTTCAGTCACAAAAAATTACAAAACGAAATGATGCTATTCATGCCCATTCTTCGGCACGTACTTCTCATATCCTTCTGCCAGGACAGAGTGGCACACAATGCAGACAGGAATCCTCACATCCTTACAGTCTAGTGGAGAATGGAATCAGTAAGAGACAGACGTGATCAGTGTGATCAGCTAATTTCATTTGCTCTTTGTGGCTTGACAAAGATACTGTATTTAATTGTTCCAATCCCATTAATGATTTCTCATCATTATACCATGGAGATCTAACACTGCATTTTCTGAAATTCTTTAAAATGACAAATAGCACTCTGCTGGAAAACCTCCCAGCTGGGCTGGCACTGGCAAGCAAAATCTCTATTCACTTGTTCCTGTCTCTTCCATTCTGGCAAGTTAACTATACTTTCACCACAGGAAGAGTCCAAAGATGAGATCACCAGGGTCCATAAATCATTAGTAACAAATGTCTGCAAGGAAATGTCAAGTTATAGCGACTTTCCTTACCAAGAAGATTATCCCAATTTCATGAACCATGGGCAATTTTGGAACTATCTCCAAGAATACGCTGAGCCCTTTGGTCTCCTTGTGGCTACTCTTTTAGGTTCTTCTGAAAGAAAATTTACTGATTTGCGAGTAGAGATACATTCAGATGATTATAGACAACTTTATATTCAGTCTCAAAAGTAATATCTACAAAATTACATTGAAAGGTACAAAGCACTACATAAATTCAGTTCTTATTAATTTATCCATATCAATAGTATCATTTAAGCTTTATTTTGCATGTCGGAGCCAAGTTCAGTGATCAAATAAAACACAAAACCATGAAATCCGTAATGGGAAAAGTAAGGCAGAAGTTTCACTTTGTTGAACTGAGTTACACATTAATTGAATCAGAACTGACCAGTAATTGAAGGTTGAAGGGAAAATATATGGAAGCCTAATATAGAGTTTTAAAAGGACGCAGCCCAGAAGTTATACATGTAAGGGATGCATTTCTCCTTCAACAAAGTCACCAAAATAATAATCCAATACTCCCCTTATGTCATGGCCATAAACAACAACATGACTTAGAATTTCTTTTGCAAATACAATGACTCCAATAGCACATTCTTTTTTAATGTACTCACGATTGGCAAAATCTTCCTTTTTTTTTTTTGTTTTTTGTTTTGTTTTGTTTGTCTTTTTCAGACAGGGTCTCACTATGTAGCTGAGACAAACCTGGAATGCACTATGTAGCCAAGACTGGTCTCATACTCACAGTGATCCTCCTGCCTCAGCCTCCCAAGTGCTGGGATTATAGGCATGTGCCACCATGCCTGGCTAAAATCTCCATTTTTTTAGGTCATAATTTATTATCTAGAAAGTTGAAATCTATTCAAATTCAGCTGTAGAAAATAAAATTAGATGAAGGCTACTAAAATGTAGCCTTCTATAAATTATTAGTAGCCCTGAAAGCAATCAAGTGAGTCAAATTGTGAAAAATTTTTGAAGGACTGAAGGAATTTATATGGAAGGAAAGGTGAGAAAAATAAAACTGAAGACTTTTGCAGAAAAAATGAAATCTAAATCCTATAACAGGAATCACAAATTGAGAACATCATATTGAAAAATATGTTTAAGACTTAAGTAAGAAGATGATCCATAATTTTACAAGAAGAAACACTGTAAAATGATCACTGGGCTCAGCCTTGCTGATGGCCTGGGGTCTAAAGAACATATAACTCCACCTCTGCTGACGTCTCATGGTCCACTCAGCAACCACGGTCTACAAAATCTGTTTAAGTTGGCATCGCATTAGTTCTCTCCAACGTGACCATCATCTGGTCCACATGAAAGGTGTATCTCACATTATAACCAGCGGAAGAAACTGTTGCCACTGCACCCACCATCCCTTGCATGCAGGTCCACTCATAGCGTTTCAAGCATGGGTCAAAACCCAGTCTCCCATAGACTCCAAGGGTAAAGTTCTGAGTGGTTTCTTTGAATCTGTTCAGACCTGCCTCGATGTTAATGGGTCAGGAAATGCCACAGTATCAACTGTTCAATTTCCAACTCCCAGCCACCTCAGCTTCTATATTTAAGACCCTCAAAGTACAAATGAAGCTACGTATCATAAAACCACTTTTCACATACATTCTTTGCAAATTCTGCCCAGTTGGTTTAGTTCCTCACTTGGAACACAATTACTGTTGTTCACTTTCTGGCTTTGGGGACCTCAGCAGGTGTATCAGTTAGGTTCACTACAGAAAAACTTTGAATATTAAGTATATATAAAGCATTTTCAAGGTAGGTGTTCAATGACCACCTGCACAATCAGGGGTGGAAAAATGCACAAGGGTCATCTGCACACTGGAGAGCCACAGGATCCAGTCAAAAGTCAAATGCCTAGAACACATTGCAGAATCCCGTGGAACTTGGTGTTGGGAAACTGAAGGGTGTGCACTGGAAACAAGGAGACAGACTTGCAAAGGCATTGGTGAAGCCTGGGCTCCTCTGAAGATGCAAAGGTGAAACTTCCTTCTTCTTTCTCCCTTATTCCACCCAGGCTATAAGACTACTGCTTGCAGCAACCCACACCAAGGTGAATCTTTCCTCTTCAACACATCAATGATCTGGACATACAGAGAGCTATGCTAGACCAATCCAGTAGGCTCTGCCCGATGCTAAATTCTGTCTGTACCCTTCTTCCTGGAATGCATTAGTAGCTGTGCTCATGAAACGCTCAGAATAAGCTCACTGAGATTCACAGGTACTCAGAAATGAGGGGCAAATAAAAACCTGAAACACTGGAAGGCAACATGAAGTAGAAGCCATTATAATTCTAGTATAAAGGGTGTGTAGAGAAGCAGACCTGCTGCTGGATACTGAGAGTTTACAGCTCAGGACTGGTGATCTGGCCTTACTGTGAGAAAGAGCTAACCCCTGAGAGAAGAAGCCAACTACAGCAGCAGCAATGTGGTGACCAGCCTTGTGGTAGCCCTAGCTCTCACCCCACTCGGACATGGAGCTCAGCAAGCAAGATACTGGCAGCTGAGGGCCTTCTCAGATGAGTTCACTGTAGAAGGCACAGGCCAGAGGATGACTTGGTGGGTAATGACCGAACGTACAGTGTGACCAGTATGTTCCAGCAGGTAGAGAAAATACACTGAAACTGTGCCAGAGGGGGAGTTCTCCAACTGACTGCACTAATCCCACCACCATTAAAACTGTGTACCACACCTCACCCAATTCCCCCTGCCCACCGGCTGCCTTCCAAAGGCCACAAGGCTAGGTGACTTGCAGGATCCATCCCACTGCTCACCAACAGTGGCTAAGCTGGATGCCCATGTGAGCTCCCTCCCTAAACGCTTTTGAATTCGAAGCAGAAGGACTCTGCTCCACTACATCATGAACGCCATTGAACTCACAGGGTGAAAGGTGAACATAGAATTTGGCACAGGCCGAGAGCTAGAGAGAAGCAGGTGGTCAAAGGGTGTTGCATGTGCTCTTACCCAAAGAGGCACAGAAAGAACAGAGATAATCAGCCACCAGGATTATAATGGAGAGGTAGGGACAAAGATTGAAGAAGCCCCTCCAGAGACCAGCAGAAGACTAGCTGTTTGACCAGTGCTGCTGTGCAATCTCCGCATCTGATATTATTAAAGCTGATGTATCACAAGAAAGAAGGCAAGAAGAAAAAAACTTTGGCTAGTCATGCACACACGGGTACAGCTGAAGCCTAACAGAGGTCTGTCTGCAGCAAGAACGAGGAGCAGGTCCAGGCCAAGACCCCCAAATCCCTTAATACACTGATAGACGAGGCAACAAAACATTGGAAGGGAACCACCTCAAGCACAATCAAAACATGCAGCCTTCTAGACACAACAGTAGAGGACTGGAACTCAGCTTCCCACTTCCTACCAGACAAGGTCTCTCCATCTTTGAACTAAAGGGGCTAGAGCACAGCTGGTCAAACTCAGAATGGACTATCAATGGACTAAGACTCCTCTCCTTGGTGTTTTTGTGTGGGTGGAGTCCCTTTCTGTCATCGTGTGTGTGTGTGTGTGTGTGTGTGTGTGTGTGTGTGTGTCTGTGTGTCTGTGTATATGGATTCTATATGGGAAATGCAGAATAAGAATGTGTATTTCAGTTTGAGTAGCATCTCTCAGGATCATGTCAGATAAATCCTCACAAAAAATGTGTGTGGAGGATTCAAATGCAAGCTTTCTAAGAGCATATTAATCAGCTCCAAACTTCTTCCAGCTTCTCCAATCTCCAAACTTCCTTCCCTCTTCTCCTCTCCTATCCCTGCAAATACCCGCCTCTCCAATCCCCTCTGCTCCTTCCTCCACTCCAAATACGAAAATAACTTCACCAAAATTCTATTTCCTTTCTCTCACTCGTTTATTAGCTCTTTTTCCTTCTTCCCCTTTTCTGAACTGTCTGCTCCTTTTTCCTCTTCTCTTCCCCCCACATCCTCTCACATCAGCCTACTTGTCACTGTCTCCTACTACTTCAATGTCTGGCCAGGTTACTGAAAAATTATGAAACTGTGAGAAGAAGTTTGAAATTTTATGACTGATATATGGTTGGCTCTCTAGATGCTGATGTAATATAACCAGTAGTTCTTTCTCTTAATCACTGCAACACAGTGACAGGGACCGATCCTGTCATTTTGAGTACACTGAATGGCTGCAGGAACACCATACACTGAGCAAGATCACCTCTCAAGGAGGTACACACTAACTAAAGCGATCTCCACAGGAGCAGCAGTGTTTTCCTACCCCAACTGACCTTCAACAGTCAGCACTGAAACATGAGAAAGGAAGGCAACTATATACCTCCAAAACCTGCCCTCTTCGAAAGCCAATCTCATGAACACTTAAGTGTAGGAAGATTCAGGCAAAAAAAAAAAAAATCAAAAATGCCTAAATGTTTAAAATATTTGAAAAGTTGAAAGAAGGAACAAATAAGCAAATCCAAAAGATACTAAGTGAGCTTAAAGAAGATGTAAATGAACAGATAAAGGATTTAATAAAAATAGTCAACAGGCTTGAAGCTATAACATGTAGAATGAATTAAAGACAAGGCAAGACATGAATAAACACTTCTGTAAAGAATTAGAGATTAAGAAAACAACTCAAGCATTAATTCTAGATATGAAAAATTCAATTGAACCTATGGGCAATGGAAACGATGGATCTAAGGGGGGACTGCCAAAACTTGAAGACAAGGTGGATATAGTAGATGATGTCTTCAGTGATATACTAAAAACAACCTACCTAGCTCTTTGACCCATTTTGATTTGAGTTTTGTACAAGGTTGCACTAAATCTGTATCTGGACTCACTGCATCCCAAGAGACAGGAGGAGCATCACATGCTTGTTCTACATCCTGCAACCAATGGCAGGGCCAGGACCAAAGGATGCCCTATTTCTGGTGCTTCCCTTTTCCCACAGACTCTAACCCTGCATACTGAGGAATTTCAGCTTTAAATATTCCACACTGTCTGATCCTCTCATCCCCTTCAGGAGTCCATAACTTTCAAGGGCAGATCCTGCACAGCCAAGAGTACAGGAACCCAGAAGCCTTCCAGGGCAAGCGCGTCTTGGTGATTGGCCTTGGGAACACAGGAGGGGACATCGCAGTGGAGCTCAGTCGAACAGCAGCTCAGGTACAGCCTTTCTACATCAGTGCCACCCTTTGTCATCGTGTGTGGTGGCTGGAGAGACAGAGTCAAGATCATAGGACATGTTGGTCAATTGCTAATGATGCAAATGTGGGCAAGGTGTTGCCTGAGGAAAGACAGACACACATCAAGAGCAGGAAGGGAGAAAGTAGCATGCCAATGAAGAAGGAAAACATCGTAGACCCTGCATTCATAAAAGTACCTAAAGGTGTTAGTCTTCGGGATAACTTTCATTTCAACTCTGCTTTATGATAGTTACATTCTTTCCTGTATCAATAGACAAAAGGGCCACATTTGTTATGCATTGATAAAGACACTTTTAAAAGGAAATACTAAAACTATTATACATAATTAAATTTTAAGCAATTATTTAAAATAGTAAAGATTTTAAAAGCCCATCCAAGAGGAAGACCAATTCTTTAAGCCATCTTTCATCCTGAAAGATGCTACTGACCTGTAACCTTTGGTTGTCACCCCAGAAGCAGACACTGCTGAACCTGGGCAGAACACCTTCTCTTCTGCATTCTGCCCTGGGATAACTGGAAGCAGCAATGAAGCTAAGAAAAAGTTTTCTGTGATCTGATTCTACTTATCCAAGGTCAGATACCAAAATGAGATTAAGGGGTTTATTTAGGAAAATACCTGTGCAAGAAAAAACAAATCCCAATGCCTTGAAATGACACAGACTATTTCTCTTTGATATATGTGTCCACTGCATGCAGGCTCTGCTCTCCATGGTAACGCAGGTGTTCAGGCTACTAGACAGTTGTTGGGCACCATAATGAAGGAAAAGAAAGTCCTATGGAATCCACACTGGCAATTTAATGGCCCAGCAGGATACACACCACTGCACTTTGTTCGCAGTGCTTTGAGCAGACTAGTCATACATTCCCAATCAACCACCTGGGGGACATGAAGTTCAATCCTACCATATTCCCAGGAGGCCCAAAGTCCATAACAGTTCCTAAAAATCTTACTAATCTAGTGTATTAATAGTAATAATAGGGGGATATTGAATGGGGGATACAGAGTTTTCCTCATCCTGCAGCCCAATGTACAAATGATGAGAAACACTACAAATAGCAGAAAGTGAAGGGTGGTTGTCTCATTTTTGATTAATACAAATTTCTCGATAATTAGGGATAATGAGATAATAAAGTGACTATGTTAATGCTTGGCCACAATTTTAAAGTCCTCTGATACCGCTTCCATTAGCAGCATGCCTGGTAAGGCCATGGGACCTCCAAGGTGTGTGACATTTCCAGGTCAAGGGAAGCGCTGATGTACTAGGCTCACAGCAGTAATAGTCACCCTATCCCTCCCGATATCACTGACTCAATGTCAAACACATTTTGGCCTTTAAAAACTCACTTGAACTAATAGCAGCCAAGAAGGTTTACTTTCTGAGTAAAAATTAAGTGTAAAGTCATTCAAATATTAGCACCTTCATAGTTGTGGGAAGAGTTAACACTGCTGTCTCCTTGGCAGATATTTCATAAGACTTGAGTGTCTTATAAGACACCGGGTGATCTCAATGAGCAAACAACATTCTCAACCATTTACAAGGCCCTCCAGATCCAGAGGCAAAGGCTGTAGTTACATGGCATTAAAATCAGGAGAAAAGATTCATTTTTTCAGAAGCTTCTCCCTGCTTCAGTCCAATAATGTCTCTCAGAGTTTACTCTGTGACTGCAGGGATATTACCATCACCATCACC
>NW_022900923.1:15088108-15109766 GCF_012274545.1 Fukomys damarensis
ATCACCATCACCATCACCATCACCATCATTATCACCATCACCATCACCATCACCATCACCATCCTCATCATCATCATCATCATTTATAGTATTTACTACATAAAAGTCTCTGGATGTTGATTACTTCATCTAATCACCACAGCTCTTTGAACCAGTTAGTATTACACTTACTTTGTTTTACTTTTTTACACTTATTTTAAATTAAAGAAATTGGACCTAACAAAAGGAAGATCATATAACTTTTCCAGGATTACTCTAATACTGGCTGATGAACACAATATTTGAACCCAGGACCTGTGACTTCAGAGGTCATGCTCTTCCCACACGTCTGTCTTTTATTCCTCCAAGTGCTTGGGCAATCGTCTACCCTTAAAAGGATTTTGATAAAATGGGGCAT
This sequence comes from Fukomys damarensis, assembly GCF_012274545.1. NCBI lineage: Eukaryota > Metazoa > Chordata > Mammalia > Rodentia > Bathyergidae > Fukomys > Fukomys damarensis. The sequence goes on from NW_022900923.1 coordinate 15,088,506, forward strand.
AAACTTTTAAAAATAATAATCTTCTCTAAATATTCAAGCACAATCCTTAAAAGTGAAGTTTTGATATAACAGCCATTGACATTATTGTCCTACTTTATTCTTGTTCCTTTGAAGAGTCAAACTGATAAGCCATGGGGTTGATAACTCAACAACTGCATTTAGAGCTTGCAGGCCGACGAATCAGTCTGAAGTTCATGTCAACCAGTATTAATATTAGCATTTCACTGTTGCAATTGATCAATGAGTTAAAAAACTGATAAGCAATAGGACTGATAACTCATTAACTAAATTTATAGCTTGCAAGCAGAAGAATGAGTCCAAAGTGAATGTCAACCAATATTGCTATTAGCATTTTACTGTTGCAATTAACCAAGGAGTTAAAGTATAAAAAAGCTTGGCTTCCAAATCTTTCATAACATCCATTAGCTCATGGACCAAGCTCATTCTGTGTGCTGGGGACTCCCAGTTTAAAACTGGCTCATGCCATTTTGATTTCTACTGCTTCAGAGTGCTAACTGGCTGAACTGTTGTTAAAAAAATTACGCATACATAAAGTAAGTAACCAGATGTTCTATCTGACTCCTTTGGATGAAAAAGGGGGGGGGCTGGGATTTTCCTGTTTTGTTACTGTACTTCAGGGTGGAACCACATCCCAGAACATGCCTCTGCCGTGATCCTGGAGGGACTATAAAGAAACTGTGCTCCAAAGTAAACAACAGTGCTCAAGCAGTTATAGCAGCACAGTAAAACCAGATACTGAGTCTTCTGTGTACACTGGTAAGTACCCTTCTGGGTAAATTATTAAATAACTGAACTAAGTGTTAAGTGGAAAACTTATATTTCTAATGCAAAGGGAAATCAGTGAGTTTTCTTAAATACAGTACTTTCATCAACAGCTCCTAGCATGGTCTGAGACAAAGGTTTGGGAGGTTGTCTTCCAAATGTTCACATTTGACACAAGAGGGGAGTGGGAAGCAAGCTACAGCTGAAATTTTACTAATGTGTGCTGACCATTTGTCGTGCTTTCTATTGTTAAGTGTTTCATGTTCTGTTCTATGTATATGAATATTTCTTGATTTTCATGCTATTCCCAGATCTTTTTTGCTAATCACACTTGCAGTTAAATTCACAAAGTTATAAATATCAAGGTTTTCAAAATCAGTTCTAGATAGTTAAGTGCCATCTCTTTTATATATGGGGAAACTGATTCTCAGTCCCTGGTTATTTCTTAGTTTCCCCTCTATCTTAGGGAAATTGCTATGACCTCATCACTGACAGAAATTGTGTCATCTGGAGGTTATTGTAGGAATGGGCTTGAGGGGGTGGGAAATTGCTGCTAGCAGACAGAAATTCCACAGCATGGTCCTGTCACAACCCAAGTCTCATGTCAGCTTGTGCCACTGTGTCTCCAGGGGTGAAGGGGCATCTTCGTCCCTTCCGCATGATAATCTAGCTGTACCTCCCATTTCTGATTATACCTAAACTACCTCAGCCGATTTAAGGATAAGCTATTTTTGCAGTCTGTACCATCCAGTTTTCTGAGACATTTTCATGCACTGAGGGATGTGTGGGACAGAGGGTGTGAGGAAGGAAAGAAAGGGGGATGCACAATGCATACATAAAGGGCTGTGTGCAGAGACTCCTGCAGTAAGTCTCTCATCCGCACCTGCCCAGTGTGTGCTGCAAAGTTGAAGAAAAACTTGAGCAGAGTTAAGACAGTGTGTGGAACAGTCAATGCTCCTTTGGCAAAAGGCACTGGCCAGTCTCTTCCAACAAATTTTATTATTCATCCGTTAGGGTAAGGTGCTTGTAAAGTTAAAAAATGAAGAGGGACAAAACTTTCTCTTTCAGAAGCACTTAGTAATCACATTGGTTTCTCATAAAAATAAATTCTTGAAGGAGTGGGTAAAGAATTGAATTTAGCTAAGAGAGGTAATGACATTAAGATTACCTACCTATGCATTTCTGTATTTTTACATTCGCTTTTTCGAAATATGAGGAACAGCTTCAATAAGACTGTTGAAACACAAAGAAAATCTAAACCAAAAAATTGAACCAAAAAATTAAACCAAAGACTTTAGGGTGATTTTGAAAGCTACTTTATGCCTTCCTCTTTTTCTTTTCCTCACTTTCCCTTTCTCTCAAAATGCATTCTTTTATTTCCTGACTCACTTCATTCACTTTCCACAAGATCCCATTTGGATGTTTTTAGTTTTCCCAAGGGGCTGTTTCTGAAAGGTCTGCAAATTTGTAAATTAAACTCAAAGATGTCATAGAGATATTCATGAAATAACAAAGAAAAAATGCTCAATGATATGGAAATAACACTTATTGAGAGTTTGAGCACGTCCCAAGTACTATGCTCAGTTCCTTTTATACGTCACTTGACTCATTTTTACAGTTTCTGAGTCTAGTTATACTTCCAACTTCACATTGGGCAGGAGGAAACTGAGGCACAGAAATATTAAATCACTGATAACTAGCCAAATCACCGATAATTAGCCAAATCCCTAATAATTAGCCATCATGAAACTTCAAACTCTTCAAAGTTAGCATTAGCACCTCCTCCTTCACATTCATACAATCCATACATAAGACCTACCACTGGCTTATCACTTCACAGAGAAAGCTATGATTGTTACCTTTGAGACTGACGCCAACCACCAGACTGATCAATGCTCTAGAAAAGGCAATTCGCCTAGTTCATAATTTACACTCCAACACCAAGCCTCAGGCCTGGCCACACAGAAGCCATGCACTGAAGTTATGATGACTGAATCAGTTAAAGAATGAATTTCAGAATCAGAGTCTATGAACCATAGGGCATCTGATTCCAGCCTCTATGTGAATGGTTGGTTTCCTGTTTATGGTATCTACAAAAAATTCTTATCTAGATTCTGCCTGACTAAAGCCAGTTTCAGAGCCTGGACTTAGGAAGTGCTTACAGCAGGCAGATGTTTGCATTACTGAGTCAGGTGATGGGATTAAGAGTAGCTGCTTCTATGCTGTTTTGCACAGTGAGCCTAGGGCAGTTCAGTCCCTCGTGCAAGGCCTCCACAGTTACCTCAATGCACAACCTGTTTCTCTGTGCCCAGATTAATAGTGGAGTACATGTGTTCTTTCCTACTGAACCAGCCTAGTGCTTTCAATTAAAAGTGTATACCTGAAACTCCTACATCCTAGGCAAACAAATACATCCCACTGGTGCTTGCTACACAAAGCCCACTCCTTCTGCCCAGGACAAATTTCCTGGACACCATGGCGGGATAAACACTACTAGTCCCTTCCCAGAGGGAGGACAATTTCCGCCTGTGACCTCCTCTTCAACTTCAGTGAAGCCATAGTAAGAAAGCTCCTCACCCTCTTTCTCAAGGCAGCTTTGGGAAATGGTTCCTCATCTTCCGCTAAGTAATCTGCTTTGCTTCCTGATGTTTGCCAGGGGCAGAAATGTCTTCCTTTGCTCACACTTGCTGACTTTCCAGAGCCAGCATGCTTTGGTGCACAGCTGCACACAGACTCTTTCCTATGCGAACCCCTCTTTTTCCCAGCCTCATTTTGTTCACACAAGTGGATACTCTTTGTTGCGTGCCTAATGACTCACAACAAAGACTAACATCTTAACCTTTCTTGCAAAAGAGGACAAAGAATTCCAAAGGGCTGAGTTTTCCTATGTCCCCAAGCTAACTCACAACAGGGATTGGAAACAATTGTGTCTAGACCCAGCACCTATATTTCAACTGCCTCTCTAAATGCAGGGTTACTACTCCTCTCACACCCAGTAAGGGAGGAATTATATAAGGCTCTTGTTTCTATAGTGTCTGTCAGGACCTAAAGCATGATTTCCTCCATAAGGAACTTATAAGCTCTTCCCTGGTAAATCATATCTTGCTGCTAGGGGAAAGAACCCTAAAACACTTCAATGGACACTGAAAAGGAACCTCTGCATTCAAGAAAACACTGCAAGGAAGCTATTATTATTTTCTCCACTTTATGAGGCCCAGGGAGATTTAATAACTGGCCCAGGATCATACAGTAATGGCTGACAGAACTGCTTGTTTCATCAATATTAGCTCACAGGTTAGTTTCTGTAACCTGTGCCAGTAGCCACCTGCCAGTTCCCTAGAGGTGAGTCAGAATCAGATGGAGAGAGGAGGGTGGTCTTCCATGCCTTCCTTTCCACCACAAATAATCAGGGCAGCCCCCTCCCTCCTCCACTGCTGAGCATAAACTAGTTCTGTGTGAAGAATCATACACCAGCAGCACGACTGGAGCCTCCGTGTAGGTGACGAAAGAATGTGTCTGACACAGTGAGCCTCTCCTGGTCTGCAGCTCTAAGGCCAGAGATGGGAGGCTGGAGGCAGCACAGTCCAGAAGGCAAGAACTGCCACAAAAGGGTCCAATTTCAGGAACTGTGCCAGAATCCATGGCCTCAAGCACCGCTGTACCCCTGCTTGGTGCCTGCTCGGATTGAGGGATGGAAACACAACTAAGCCCAGGGATGAAACTAACAACCTGAACATTGCTCTCTGCACATTCACACACCAGAGAAGACTACAGAGGACGCAAACAGTAAATCCCTTAATCTTCCAAGTTCTCTTTCCTGGTTTGTGAAGAGAAGCCAAGGGTGGGGTTAGGGCTTCTGTGAATAAAAACCTCCACTTCGTTTTCCCCACACAGGAGAACATGGTCAGACGAGTGGCCATCGTGGGAGCTGGCGTCACTGGCCTGGGCTCCATCAAGTGCTGTCTAGAAGAGGGACTGCAGCCCACCTGCTTTGAGAGGAGTGACGACCTTGGGGGGCTGTGGAGATTCACTGTAAGTGGGGTTTCAGCTGCTTTTATTTGCCCATTAGAGAATGGCTTGACTGGTAGTGAACAAAGAGAGCTGCATTTCTTCCACTTGGGCTGATTGCTCTTCAGTGACTAGAAATTTCTGCTGTAGGGGGGGGGCACTAAAGCTGTAAAAGAGAAATGGGCTGAGCTCTAGTGGGAGGCATGTCAGCAGCCTTACTACCTTTACCCAGGGATAAAAGGAAGCACTGTTTTCAAAGAAGCCCACAAAGTGAGGAAGAGAATGGAATGACTGGGACAGGCAGGAAAGTCCAGAACCTGGGGAGCAGAACCAGAACCAGAAGCTCCAATGCAGGACCTGAGACTGCAGTGTACGGGATTTCAGGCTCTGTCCGCCAGACCCAACTGCACATCTCATGCAAATCTAGATCCACAGCCTTTAGTGAAACAAAGTTGTTTCCATATGTGAAATCTGTGTTTGTTTTTCCCCTTGCCTACATATATAAAATAATTTTTTATTTCCATGGAAACAGAAACTACATCAATTAGATGACAAATAATACAAAAATACTTAGAATATTCTCAATCAGGAGAACAATCCTCCAAAACACCATCTGAGATGGAAACTGTGCACAGATAAAGACATTACTGTAGTATCTTTGATAATACTATAAGACATTAATGTTTACAAGCTCTTGTAGTCAAAACTGGGGCTAGCAAAGTAGTTAGAGCATGCTATCACAGTTTAGCAATATGGGAATCTTAAACCCATTTATTCTCCCTCATAAATTCAACTGGTCTTGTACATCCTATGTGTTCTACCTCCATACAATCAAACAATTCCCCACCTACTCTGTATTCCACCTGCCATTACTTCTGCTCAAGTCTCCATTTAGTATCAAACAAATTTGTAATTTCGGCTTTTAACTAGTTTCCTTCTCTTTTCTTGAGTCCCCTCTAGTTCATCTTTTGCAGAACCAGTATCTTTCCAAAGTTCAACAGGAATTACCACTATGTTTAAAATGTTCAGCATACTGCCATGACTTTCTATAAAAATCCAAATACCTTAACACTGGATACAAAGCATTCACAACATAAAACCCACTTCTCCATAATCTTTTCCAAGACTATTCAATGCAAGAAAAATGCCTAGCAAACTGTTCATCTAAGCTCTTGTCCATTTCTATATTGTCCTGTACTTTGCAGTGATACTGGTTGTTTATGAACAAGTCAGTTCATCCCAGATTTATTTGTCAGCATGTAGTGAACACAATAGTAATTTTGACCATATATTTTATACTGGAGCCCAATGTTCATCATTTTCCAATTGCAGAACAGCAACTCCCATTAGGAATGTGGGAGGTGCCACATATCACACGTATCGCCTTACACTTGGTCAACATTTTAGATTTCTAAAAAAGTTATCATCCAGTATGTGTGGGGGGGTGTGCGTTATGCTCATGTGTGTGTGCTCTTTGTGCAGGAACATGTTGAAGAAGGAAGAGCCAGTCTCTACAAGTCTGTGGTATCCAACAGCAGCAAAGAGATGTCTTGTTACTCAGATTTTCCATTCCCAGAAGATTATCCAAACTTTTTACCCAATGATCTATACCTAAAATATCTCAAAATGTATGCAAAGCAGTTTAACCTTCTAAAGTGCATTCAATTCAAGGTAAGGAACAAAACATCAATTAGTAGTTAGGAAATATTTGCCTACTTTCTACTATCTATGTATAGCATAACCACCCAGGTCCTACACATGACATGCTGAACTGGTAAGATTTTCTTAAAATTTATTACAGTGAACTGTACCAGTACAGAAAAGGTCACATGAACTCATTGGGTCAGATTTCTCAAACCATGCTACATGAGGAACTCTAAACACATTAAATATTGTTACACATTCAGACTTGCAGTGTACAGCTTACTTGGAAACAGATACAGCCTTCAACAAGCTAGGTTGGAGACACAAAGTCCAACAGCACCTGAAATGCTGTGAAGGCATAACTTTACAAATAGCAGTGTAAGCTTACAGAAACTGTGAAGGCCGAGATTAATGACAACTTTTCTAGAAGATAGAATTGCTAACAAAATGTAAAGACCCAATAGGTCATTTGAACACTGTAAGACAAACAGTAAATTCCTTAGAAGAAACATGAGAAGCAAACAAAGCACTAAATTGTGTTTAGTGAATACATTTTTCTTTTAAATTTGATTCGTATTAGATTTAATATAAATATAATTCCTGGGGCCAGGGCTGAGCCACCTGTCTAGAATACATGAAGATCTGGTTACAATCTCTGTCACCACAAAATGAATTAATTTCCTAAATCAGAACTTAGTATTTATGGGCATATAAGCACTCAATGAGAATGAAAACTAGACTCTTTAAACTTCGGACCACTCCCAAAATATTCAGCCCATGAGGTTAGCACTTTTCAACAGCTCTTTAGACCTGAGAAAATTTCTGCAACATATTCCATAAGACCTTCCATAACCTAAGATAATTGCGACTAATTTTATTTTTCAGTTATATGTAATCTATGCCTCCATTAAAGGAACTATTGTTAAAGAGAGAGCTCTGTGTAAAATAACATACACAACAGAAATACATCAGAATTCTAGATTATAATCTTGGTCGTACCCATTGCTGAGAAAATTTGAGCAAATCAGTTCACATTCTTGGATTTTTACCACTTCTCAAAGGTACCCTTCCAAACTCTAGATTAGAATAGTTCCATCCAACAAATACTGGTCAGGCCAAAAGCCTGATTAGGCTTCTAGGATTCCTCTTATTAATTATGTTTACTCTGTACTCTAGAACTTTTGAAATGTTAATTGCTATATCAACCAGCAAGCTACTAGAGGAACTAACTCTTAATCATGCTTATCATTCTTTTTCAGACCAAAGTCTGCAGTATAACAAAGTGCCCAGATTTTGATGACTCTGGCCAGTGGGAAGTGGTCACTGTGCATGAAGGGAAGCAAAACTCAGCCATCTTTGATGCTGTCATGGTTTGCACGGGTTTCTTCACTGACCCTAATCTGCCACTAAGTTCCTTTCCAGGTACAGAATTTTCTAAAAATGAATTTCAATTTTCTTACAGGATTCATCCTGATGCCTAACTGGCCTGGGGATGCACTCTAATCACATGTTTATTCAATGGCTAAATTTGGTGGGTAACAGTTATTTTTTGTAGGCAGAATACTCTCCACACAATTAAAACAAACAAGAGAATGACGGATAGCTCACTAAACAGACTTAGCTTCACTGACGTTCCATGTGCCTCCATAATGAAAAACAGCACTCAGAACCTCTTCTGAAATATGAGACACTTAGATGAGGTGCACATTGCCAAAGCTGACCTTAGAGGCCACAAACGTAAATCTGTGTGTAAAGAAGAAGGAGTCTGATTTTTTACCTGTTTGTTCTGTATGAGCCATAGCAATTAACTAGATCAGAGCTGTATGGCACTGCATCATAGCCAACAGGGCAATGAATCTTGGAGGATAAGTTAATAAATCCTTGCATCTCAGTTTCTTTATCTGACTTTTGCAAATATGACTACGGTTAATTATTGTCAAATTGCAATTGCATTTCTACTAGAGGGAATAGAAATTGCAGTGGTTATTCTATTTTACCTGTAGTAAATGTTAACAGTTTGAAAAAACTTGCCTCCAAATCATCTACATATATAGTCTGACTGATCCCAAAACTTACAAGGTAATAAACTAATGTTCCAATAATTTTCCTGTATCTGCCCCAGAGGTCATATAATCAGCTCACAATAGGACAAAATATATCCTAAGGATTCTCATGGAATAGAATCATGGAGTGGAAAAGATCCAAGTTTAATCTTTTCCCTAATGCAGAAAGTTTTTCTAAACATCCTTGACTCAAAAGTCTCTGCTTGTGCACAAAGATAGACTCTCATTAAATCACAAAACAACAGAACCCTCTGTGAGTTCCTGCCTGCAGAGCAAAGCTGTGAGCATCCAACCTCTCATTCTCTCAGGAAGAAGCACCTGATGAAGGGTAACCAAAAATCTTGGAGGTTTAGTGGAATAGTGAAATTGCATTTATTTAGTAGCTACAATATAGGGCACGAGATGCTAAGAATACAGAAGACAATACGACAGCAGGCAGTCTGTTCTTAAGGGAATCTAGCGAATAATCAGTCTGCGTATGACATACAGGGATCCCAACACTCATGTTCACTAAACTCATACTTACTATGGTCCTGGATCTGCCCCTCGTCATGTCAGATTAGGATAAAGCATACCCTGAAAGCAACTAAACCAGTGTACTCGCTTTGAGTGGAATGACATTGGGATTCAGAAGGTATACAATGAGAAGTTTGTGCTCTTTGGCCTCTTCCTACACCTTTCTAAGCCTCTTTATCCACCATAAATGGATGAGTTTGCATGACTTTCCCCAGTGCTGTGCATCAGAAATCAAGCAAGGGAGGCTCTTGTAGATTTGCATCCTCTTTTCTTTCCTTTTTTGTCAGGCACTACCAATCTGAAATCTCTGGCTAAATGATGGCCAAGGACACTTTGAGCTCTAATTTTCTGTGATTCTAGATTTGAAATGGAATCCTCCCAATTCCACGTGCACTCCAGCAGACTTGCTTAGACTGTACATACACCGTGGGGCATTTGTTGACTATGACACAAGTTCAGAGTCACTTAACATATAAATAAAAGGCTTTGAAAGCAAATCCAAAATGAGCCCAAAATTCTCAGAAAAAAAATAGATATCACAGGTAAACTAGATGCATAATTTCCCAAAATCATTGCTTTTGTTCACTGCATGTGCTCATCAACAAAAGTACATTCACCTAATATGAGTTCTTACTCTGCCCTCCTACGAATCCATAGGAAATTCAGCCACACAGTCTCATTGTTGCTCATCTGTGCCTCAAAGCAATCTAACACTGACAGAATCTATGCTAAATCTAAACATCTAGAGATAATTCTACAATTCTCCTTAGGCTTTTCCAGCTATACTTTCTCAGCAGTTCTTTCATTCATATAGGATCTCTGAACTGAGGTAATATTTGAACATGATGTCATCCTTGCCAAATGCTAAGTGCTCTGGATCATGGATGGCTTTTAACCAGGATTCATGCTGCAGTTCCAATGATTCAAAGTGAGCCAAAGAGCAGCCAGAAATTCCATAGGAAGGCTGCTTCCCACGAGCATATGTACTTATCCCCTGAGAATCTAGGTGTCTTATCACTTTTTCTTTATCTTAGAAAAACTAGGTTCTTTGTTCAGCACACATTACTTCTGATTGAGTCACACGACTTTGAAAGTGTTTTCCAAAGCTCTCCATTTGCAGTGAAAGTCTCAATGAGATCTGGCACAAGCTGCATGAGACATCTATAGTAGTTAGCCCACTAGACATAACTCTGTGCCAAGTCTGGCTCACTCAGCAAACTCAGCCAGAGTTACAGTCAGTACCAAGGTGAAATACCGGTGAACTTCGGCAACTCATATGGATCTCTGTAAACACCTATTTTATTTCCCTCATATCATCCAACACAGTGCCAGGTACACAGCACATATTCCCAAAAGTCTGCTGAATGGAGGCACTGATTCTATTTCCCTTTAATGTCATTGCTCTTGCTACTAGTTTATGAAAACTAGTACAGTACACATAAATCAAGTATTAGTATGTAGAATATTATCACCCCTTTGGCTTCATCAACCTTTAAACGGCAATGACTCCTTACACTTTTGCTGAACATTACTTTTACCCTGATAGTTTGACTTAGTTGATCATCATGTAAGACAACTGGAGGCCTATTTAGTGAGATGGAGTTATTACCCATCTTTACCCATAGCTACATTGTGTAAAACACTGTGTTCCTATGTTAGATTTCCTCACACTCAAGTATATTGGCAAAAATACCCTAAATCACGTGTCAAAGGGATATTATCAAAGGAAAAATATAAGGTGACGGTATAAATTCCCTATTTGTCTCTGTTTTTCTCTATAGGTATAAATACCTTTAAAGGCCAGTACTTTCACAGCCGAGAGTATAAACATCCAGACATATTTAAGGACAAGAGAGTGCTTGTGGTTGGACTGGGAAATTCTGGCACAGACATTGCTGTGGAGGCCAGTCACCTAGCAAAAAAGGTACCACTCTTGGTAATGCTCAGTGAAGAGCTTTATCTTAATGTTCATACCACGAGTACGTGATGTTTGACACCATGATAAATGTAAATGAGCAAAAATGCCAACACCCAAAACTTTTCTCTGGTGTCACTATGGATTCAATCCAGGGCCTTCATACTCAACTACACGAACAGACTGTTTTTTGGGTTTTTTTGACATAGAGTCTTACTAAATCTCTTAGTTGACTATCCTGAGTTCAAGTTTGTGATCCTCCTACCTCAGACAGCCAGAGTGTTGCACCACTGTACTCAGCTACAATGTATTTTAAAGTATTTTTTATTGAGTTGTCATAAATTTTACAGTGAATTCCAGTGGTCATCTTTCCTCTAAAACCAACCTCTCTCCTTTGGTATTTTTGTCATTTTACTGGCTATTCAACAAGAGCTATAAGACATCTTTTCCTTAGGCCCATAGGTCAAAAGATCCTGGTCATTTTTCCTTGTTACAGTCGCCATTTGCCCATTATTACCTTATTTATTGCCAGGTCTCACACTGAGACTTTTGCATTGTCTTCCAAAGAATAATTACAGAAACCACACCAAGTTTTTGAGACTGCTGTTTCCCACTCATTGCACTAAATGTTTTCACTGCATTATTTCATCTAGTCATCAAAACAAGCCACTGAAGTAGGTACTATCACAGATGCAGAAACTACGGTTGAGAGAGGTCAGGTAACCTGCCTAATGCCACTACAGCAGGTCCTGAAACCCTAGTGTGTTTCACTCAAAGCCCAGGCTCTTAATTCTTCCCTTTATCCTGGCAACTCTCCCCACAGTCCATCTGTGCATTGTCAATCACTCATGCAGAACATACTGACCAACAAATCAATCCTCTGCATAGTCTCTTCCCATAGAATACTCTCATATTGAAATGCTAATAACTCCTTCACCCACAAGTCACATTCATAGCAGATGGTCCTGTGTTAACTTTGGTTTCAGGAGCTCTATTCTCTTACTTACTTCAGGATAACTCTGCCGCATTGCTAAGTTTCCTGTAATCAATCAATGAATCAATCATTAAATGGTTTTTTTTCCAGAAAGGGAACCAGAGCTCCATGCACTATGATTGCTACATTTGGGTACATAATATTTTTGTTGTTGTTTCTTTATTCATTTGGAAATTTCTTCAATCCAAAAACATGCTTTGTAACCAGTTAACAATGGCTTCTCAAATGGCTCAAGCAGGAAGATCACAACTTTAAGGCCAGCCTGGGCAATTGAGTGAGACCCTTTTGAGACATAAACTACAAAATAAAAAAACGGAGGGACTATATAGATCAGTGTGAGGCTATGGGTTCAATCCCCTGTACTCAAAAAAGAAAGAGAAGGAGGAGGAGGAAGAAAACATGTTGCTTTGTCAAACATATTGTTTCGTTATCAGTAAAGTGTCCTTGACTTCTAACATAATTCATATTGAAAAAAATACCCTATCTGCTTCTACACTGAGACACATAGAGGGCAGATCAACACACATAGCTCAGGTCAGAACCCCTGAGGAGCCTGAAGGTCTTGTGGCATTCCAGAGCGGTGTAAATCATTTTGTGATGTCATACAGTCCAACAAAAACACTAACACTATAGCTGTGGCCTTCCATGGTCTAGTGGAAGAAAAAATGAATATATTAGCTGTATTGTTTGGTATCAGCAAGGTAGCTACTAGTTAGTTAATTTTTTTGTTTTTCAAACAGTTATATAGGAAATTGTTTATTGTATTGATACATAAACAAGTACTGTGTTTTGGGAACCCACTGAGCTACTAATCCCAAGGAGCCATCCATTTAAATTTAAAAAAAGGAAAGTAAAAGCAAGCACCCCATCTAACTTATTACGGAATGTTAATGCCAACAAAACCAGTGGTTGGTGCTGAAACAACATTTGTAGAAAACTCCAAATTTCTGCTCCATCCTGTTCTTACTGGCTAATATTACAGTAGAGAATTGTATTCAACTGTTCATTGTCTTCTCACTTGAGACTTTGGGCTTCAGAAGTCTTGCCATAGTAACTCCAGGCTGCCAAATAAATTTAGAGAATTGAGAATTGTATTCAACTGTTCATTGTCTTCTCACTTGAGACTTTGGGCTTCAGAAGTCTTGCCATAGTAACTCCAGGCTGCCAAATAAATGCTCATTAATGTGTCCTAAGACTTTTTGTTGTACATTTCTAGATGCTTTTTATTCAGCATATCTCTTAGTGATAAAAAATGTAACATGTTCAATATTGGTAGTAATTCAAGTTTTTTTTACTTTTATTGAGTTTATTGGTACAATCTAGATATACAATACAGTTACATTCATTACTGGGAACCTGTACCTTCACATGACAGGTCTTGGTTCTCATTTTTACCCCTTGTTCCTGCCCTCCCTTCACCCCCTCCTCCCCTCCCCATTTACAAACACTTTATTTCCATTTTTGCATTTTCTCATTTTTTTTCTTTTCCCTTGTTCTCTTTCAATTTAATACTTCATATATGCACACTATTATTCCAAAACAGTAACTTTTAGATAGTAGTTAAAAGAAGCTAGACTTATCAAGGGTGTGTTTTGAGGGTGCCTTTCAATTCCTAACTGTTCTCAAATCTCTTTCATGACTTCCAGGTGTTCCTCAGTACCACAGGAGGTTCATGGGTGCTCAGCCGAGTCTTTGACTCAGGGTACCCATGGGACATGCTGTTCACCACACGATTTCAAACTGTACTCAGAAATTTCCTCCCAACTCCAATTGTGACTTGGTTGATAGCAAACAAGATGAACAGCTGGTTCAATCATACAAATTATGGCTTAATACCAGAAGACAAGTAAGTATAATGTATATACCAAAAACTGTTAGAGAGATGGAAGCTAAATCTTTCCAGGACAAAACAAAACATGCAATATTTTGGCAATATGGTTGGAGGATTAAATTTTTCCATACTAGTGATAGTAATACCTGTGTTAAGTACCTGGTAAATGAAATTACATATTTATCTCTTAGTATTATATGGCATAATCCCCCTTTCATTATGGGATAACTGAGATCTAGCCAAATTTAGTCACTTTCCAGAGCTCATTTCATAGTGAGAAAGTTCTGTGACCTTGAGGAGTTACATTAAACAAAAGCAAATGATTTGCCTATGATTTTGTTGACAAAAGCAACACATTTGTTTCACTGTCCTAGAAAAATTCAATACTATAGTTGTACTTTCATCTTTCTAATGACAGTGATTTGTTGTCCTGGTCAAGATGATCTTAAATTTAGTCCTTCCCTTTAGTTACAACTTGTGACTTACCTCATTATCTGGAACCAAATGTATTACTTTTTAATTCACTAAGGCTCTACAGTGAAAATCAATGAGCAAGAAACACTACAGCATAGAGATCCTGTCTGTGCTCCCTCAAAATTTCACTCCATACCGAATAGCTTCTCTGGTGTGAAAAACTCTAACAGTACACAAGATACTAATAAGATAATTAACAATGTGAAATAGGATGAAAATATTTAAAGTTGTACGGAAAGTGGGAAGGATAGGGGAAAAGGAATAAGAAAAAAAATTAGAAAATGAAAAAATGGAAATAAAAGAGTTTGTAAATGGGGAGAGGAGGAGGGGGTAAAGGGAGGCAGGAACAAGGTGAAAAAAATGAGAACCAAGACCTGTCATGTGAAGGTACAGGATCCCAATAATGAATATAACTGTACTGTATACCTAAAATATACCAATAAACTCAATAAAAAGAAACAAAATTCACTCCGGACCCCACATGGATGAGTGGTCCCACACAACACCAATGGCAGATACTCTCCCCTTTGTCACTTCTGCCTTCTCCTTGACACGTCCCTCTTTTTATTGTGATCATTTTTTTTCTTATTTCTTATCTCCTCTCCCACCGCCAGTCTTCTCGGGAGCTTTGACTCTTTCCACCATAGTTCTTTTTACCATAAATTTTATCAAGCCTCAATGGTGGATCACAGGACTAAAGAACTATCACCCTTCTCTCTTTCTGACTTAGTTAATCTTTTACCATTTCCAAAGTTCCTACATATAGCCTATCATAAGCATCAAACACTCTTTCATTCCACCCAGTGGCCTAAATATGGCAAGTTGTTAGTATCCCTATCTTACAGAAGAATACAAGAAAGCCCACATAGTCCATATGACTTCCTAAAGCTCTGTTAAGTTGAAACACACAACTGAAGAAAAAAAAAAAACCAACTCTTACTACTTCTCACACCAGTTCTGTTTATGTTGTACACACTGTCTCTTTTGGATATTCAGCATCAGCTAAACATGGCTCAGCTTATGAAAACCAACTCATACAGTGCTAGTCTTATGATTCCAAGTACACAGCCAGAAAAAGATAAACCTGTGCTTATTTCTTTTTAACACATACATATATCTGTTATATAATGCACTTTTTGGAGGAAGAACGACAGGATAGGGTATCTGACAGCGCTCATTAGATATGGAAGTCCCTGCTTTTCCTTGTAGCCCTTCAACCTCGAGCTATCTCTAGAACAACAACCATAGCTAAACATCAGCAAAACAAGCAGAAGTAGGGGAAGTTCTTCCACTGCCAAACTCTAGTAAATGGTACACATATTTTATAATCTTTGGACATTATGAGTCCATCCTCCAGGGGTAACATCTCTCCAAACAAGCAACTCTTTATCTAGCCAAGGGCTGAGCTTCAAAATGGAGAGAGGAAGGAGAAGAAAATGGGGGTGCTGGCTACATTTCTCACCACTAGATCTCTTTCCTGTCCTTACTTTGTTAGGATTCACCCGAGAGAGCCTGTGATAAATGATGAGCTTCCAGGCCGTATCACCACTGGAAAAGTGCTGATCAAGCCAAGCATAAAGGAAGTGAAGGAAAATTCTGTCATATTTAACAACACCCCAAAAGAAGAACCCATTGATATCATTGTTTTTGCCACTGGATACACCTTTGATTTCCCCTTCCTTGATAAATTGGTGGTAAAAGTTGAAGATGGCCAGGCATCATTGTACAAGTATATCTTTCCCCCACATCTGAAAAAACCAACAATGGCTGTTATTGGCCTCATCAAACCCTTGGGCTCCCTAATTACCACAGGAGAAATACAAGCTCGATGGGTTGTTCAAGTCCTTAAAGGTAAGTAGATGAGCAATAGTAGGGTATATGTTTTTGATTTGCCATGTGACTTCGGATACTGGAAATTTCAAGACTATTATTCAGCTCTTATTTAAAACAAAAGTCTTTAAAAACAGGATCTACTCTATTGTTCTCTGAATTAATTGAATTAGAATTAGTCAGTCATAATGACTTACTATCACCAGCAGAATGATAAATCAGGCTTTGAAAATCATAAGCTGTGTCTGTTATTTTGATTGACTCAATAGTTCATCTAAAATTTAAAAGTTCAGTCATCTCAGTGACAAAATTGAGAAAAACCAGTTGTGTGATTATGTAGTGTCAAATAACTGATGACACAGCCAGACATCTGTCTCTTCAGTACTACCAGAAGCATACCATCAGGTGGATCAGGGCATAGAAATGAAGAATGAGCAGAAGTAAAACATTTTATCCACGAATAAACACCTAGACATAAAGTTAATTCACATTTTCTGCTTGCTTATTTTATAGGTGTTAGTAAGTTACCACCACCAAGTGTCATGATAGAAGAAGTCAATGAAAGGAAAAAAAATAAGCACAGTGGGTGAGTGAATTCCTTGGGCATCCTTTTTGAGTCCTAACTGACGCTGTCAAACAATAGCAGACACATGAGAGTTACACCATAGAAAAGGGAAGAAGCCACAGAGACTTAGGAGAAGGACAGCGTTCACAGGAAAGAGGAAGAAAGGGGGACTTGAGAAGTTTCTCAACAGCCTAGAATTGTTATTTCAGATGATGGTTATCTGCCATTACACAGAGTTGAGAATCCAGACCAAGTATAACTAACCCTCCTCTACCAGGTACATTATTCCGTACTTTGTCCACAATTACCAGCCAACACTTCTGTGTACCACAAGTGTCTGCTAATTCGTTCATTCAGCAGGTCTGTGTCAGTTCCATGGTTGTCATGCAGGCTGCTGCTCCACAGCAGGTGTCGCCTACCGTGGTTTGTGGGCCAAATCCACTCACCCTCACCTGGGGTTTGCTTTTCACTTTCATATCGTTGTGGGGAAAAAGATTTTGCAACATGTGAATATTACAGGAAATTCAAACTGCGGTGGCCATAAAATTTTGTTACAATGCATGCACACTCACCCTTCATGTATCACCAATGGCTGCTTTTGTGTTACCACAGAAGAGTTGAGTGCAGAGACAGAGACTCTATCATGGCCCTCCAAGCCCAGAGCATGGCTTTTTGCAAAAGAAATGTGTTGGCCTCTTATCCGGCGAAAGCTTTCTCCTTGTGCTCTGTTCTGTGGCTATGACTCAAGCATCAGAGGCAAGGGAGGGGAATTGATTCACCAATCAATTCAACGATCTCAGATTTTATCTGTTTTACTGTTTGCCTGGGCTCCAATGGAAATTGTTACTTGAACAGGAAAAGGGTTCTGCAACAGAAGAAAGTTTTTAGATCACTGCATACAAGGCAAATGTCATCACTTCTTACTCTCACATAGTATATCCCGAAACTTCAAGCACTGATCTATCCCTATCAAACTGCTTAACTCCATGACAACAGAAGCATTTTAGTTGTCTCTTCTCAACCTATGCCATAGTTAGAACTCTGTTATAGAACGCTGGTATAATAGATAAGTAAAGCTGCTTATCACATCGGTCAGTGAATGATTCTACAGCCTGATAATAGGATCACCAAGAATTCTTCCCCGAGGAATTCTGTGACTCTCCATATTACACAAGTGCAGTAATGACTGAGTTTTAAGAAACAGTGTGAGTCCACAGGTATGATATAGTTATCATTAGATTACTATGGACATAAAGGGGAGAAGACGGGATCCATTGCAAATTCTGCAGCAGCATTTATTTGCCATAGACAAATGTTCACAGATTATCTTTATTTGTTCTGGGATTATAACAATTTTATCTCTTTGTGTCCCATCCCTGTTTTTATAAAGATATGGCTTGGACTACTGCAAGGCTTTACAGGAAGATTATATCCCATACGTAGATGAACTCCTAACCTCTATCAATGCAAAACCAAATCTGTTCTCTATGCTGTTGACGGACCCACGTCTCGCTTTGACCATCTTCTTTGGCCCGTGCACACCATACCAGTTTCGCTTGGTTGGCACAGGAAAATGGAAAGGAGCCAGAGAGGCCATCATGACACAGTGGGACCGCACATTCAAGGCCACCAAAACCCGAATTGTACAAGAATCCCCATCTCGCTTTGAAATTTTGCTTAAACTTTTTAGCTTTCTGGTTTTCCTTGTGGCTGTCTTCTTGATTTTCTTATAAGTAAATGATTCTCTATGCCTTTGCAGATGCACAGAGTATTGGCAGCGTCCCAACTCATCTATTAGAGCCACACCGCCTTCAAGTCATAAACCATGTCCACATAGTAAATACCACAGCCCCAAGTTAATCCCAGAGAAACCTCTTGTATTCCTGAGCCTCTCTCCATTATGTCTAATCCCCAAGGATGATAACTATTTCTGTGCATTTGAAGGCACTGGTACATTAAACATACATTTTTGGAAGACAGAAGTTCTACAGAACACTGTAAGCACTCACATCTCCTTCTATTAAAAACTATATTAAAGATTTCAACTAAAAACTTCCACCTCACAAAAGACTGATTTGTGTTGAAATGGTGCTCTTATGGTATTGGCTGACTAAAAGTAAAAAGGAAGAGAGAAACCTCGAAACTGATTGTTTCAAGTGATCTGTTCTCTTTTCATGGGTTGGAAAATAGAAGAGGATGAGCAGTCTAACAATAAAGGCAATGACATGATGTTGGATCCAGTGAGGAGTTCGTTTGAGAGTTTCCAACAGAATGAACTTCCCTGGCATCACTCATTCCCCCAGAACATGATCTATTTAAGAACAAACAAACAAAAAAAACCTAATATAACCAACTTGAACTTACATACCAAAGATTTAAGTCAGATCTACTCCACAGTGAACGCCTACACACCCATCTTCACCTGTTCTTCACTCAGAATAAATCTCATTTAAAACCTTATCAAAAAGAGTAAAATATGTACTTAAAAATAAACTTCTTGTGCCAGGGATAAAGCTCAGTGGCACAGTGCCGACATGGCAACTGCAAGGTCCACAGTTTCATTCTAAGTACCAAAAATAAATAAATAAATAAAAATAAAAATAAACTTCTGATGTATTGATGGAGATAAAGCGTTTGTAAAGTGAAAACTACAAAATTAAAATTAAAGAAGACACATGAATGGATAGATGTTTCACTGTGATGGAATGAGAGATGATATTTTTTAAATGTCCATACTATGCAAAGAAGTCTACACATTCAACACTGTCTTCATTAAAGTTCCAATGGTAGAGCCTTAGGCAATTAGGCCACAATAAGAGAGCACTATTGGCTAGGTGGTGTGCACAGCAAACATTTCCTCGCATAAGATCTGTAGGCTGGAAAGTTATGATCAAAGAATCTGCAGATTTGATGTCTGCTGAGGAGTCTCTACGTAAAGACTTCTTCTCATTATGTTTATGGTGGAAGAGTGAGATCTAGTCCCACAAAACTATAGACTATATTGGGAAATGGAACTTCCACGTCTCATTAGAAGCATTGTCTGCCCTCATGATCTCATCCAGACCTAAATACCTTCCAAAAGCCCCACCCCTAATGATATCACATTGAAGGTTATCATTCCAACCTATGAAATTGGGAAAAGGGGCACAAACCTGCAGTTCATAGCAAACACTGTACACACACACACACACACACACACACACACACACACACACACACAAAGCAAAACAAGTCTAGAACACCTAGAAAAAATTAAGGAAAGGGCCAGGGATTTGGCTCAGTGATTCCACTCCCTGCCTCACAAGCTCAAGGTTATCTAGTTCGAGCCTCTGTACCAAAACAAAAAAAAAACAACAGGAGAAAGTTTCTTGATAGTACTCTTGATTTTTGGCTGTGACACTGAAAATATAGGTAACAACAGTCAAAATATGAAAGTAGGACCACATCAAACTAAAAAGCCTGTATAGAGCAAAGGAAACGATGCTGAAAAGGCAAACTATGGAAAGGGAGAAAATATTTAAATCCATATAACTGATAAGATCTTACTTAAAAAGTAACCTGTTTTAAACATGATCAAAAGACTTGGACAGGCATTTTTCCCAAAATAATTATATATTAATAAATAAATGCATATGAGTGGCCACCACACAAAAGTGCTTACCATCATTAATCGTGGGAAATGTAATCACAACAACAAGGATAATACCATACACATTTTAGGGTAGCTATTACAAAAAACAAAGGCATTGGCAAAATGTGGGGAAACTGAAACTCTTATACATTGTTTGTGAGAATGTAAAATCATGCACTTACAGAAAACAGTATAAAATGTCCTCAAAGATTTGAAAATAGAGGGTCCAAATATTTAGCTCAGATGATGTGGGGATGCTTCACAAGTGCAAGGTCCACACTTCAATCCCAGGACCAAAAAAAAACTAAAAATAGAACTATCATATGATCCAGAAACTCCACATTTGAGTATATATCCAAAAGGATTGAAATAAATGGTTGCACAGAAATATCTCTACTCTTACGTTTATATAACTATTATTCACTACAGCTAAAGACTCAACATAAATGTTCATCAGTGTAATAAAGAAAATCTATAATAAATGTATGTGCGACTTGTTGGTGATTTTCAATGTGATTGGCTTTAGAAACACATAGAAGATTAATAAAGCATACTTCTGGGTGTGTCTGTGACATGGGGGTCTGACCTTGGGGAATTTTCTGGTCGCTGACCCCTTCCTCCTCCATTGCTCTCTGTTTCCCACATACCATGATCAGCTTTCCTCTACCATGCCATTCCCCACAATCGTTTTTCTGCGCGGCCACATGAACATACTGAAACCTCTGAAACTGTGAGCCAAAATAAACCTTTTCTCCTTTAAGTTGTGTATGTCAAGTATTTTGCCCATCAATGAAAAGCTGACCGATACAGAAACTTAATACCAAAGAAGGGAGGTTGTTGCTTAACACTCTGATTCAAAAGCCTTTGAACTGGCTTGCACAAGGAGGTGGGAGATTTTGCCAAAGTTGTTTAGAGAAAGCCTAAAATACTATTTAGTAGATCTTAATGGGCAATAATGTTGCAAGTGTAGAAGATCAGAATGCAGATAAGAATGGGGTCAGTTAAAG
>NW_022900923.1:15121538-15135829 GCF_012274545.1 Fukomys damarensis
GTGGCTACTCTTTTAGGTTCTTCTGAAAGAAAATTTACTGATTTGCGAGTAGAGATACATTCAGATGATTATAGACAACTTTATATTCAGTCTCAAAAGTAATATCTACAAAATTACATTGAAAGGTACAAAGCACTACATAAATTCAGTTCTTATTAATTTATCCATATCAATAGTATCATTTAAGCTTTATTTTGCATGTCGGAGCCAAGTTCAGTGATCAAATAAAACACAAAACCATGAAATCCGTAATGGGAAAAGTAAGGCAGAAGTTTCACTTTGTTGAACTGAGTTACACATTAATTGAATCAGAACTGACCAGTAATTGAAGGTTGAAGGGAAAATATATGGAAGCCTAATATAGAGTTTTAAAAGGACGCAGCCCAGAAGTTATACATGTAAGGGATGCATTTCTCCTTCAACAAAGTCACCAAAATAATAATCCAATACTCCTCTTAGGTCATGGCCATAAACAACAACATGACTTAGAATTTCTTTTGCAAATACTGACTCCAATAGCACATTCTTTTTAATGTACTCACGACTGGCAAAATCTTCCTTTTTGTTTTGTTTTGTTTTGTTTTGTTTGTCTTTTTCAGACAGGGTCTCACTATGTAGCTGAGACAAACCTGGAATGCACTATGTAGCCAAGACTGGTCTCATACTCACAGTGATCCTCCTGCCTCAGCCTCCCAAGTGCTGGGATTATAGGCATGTGCCACCATGCCTGGCTAAAATCTCCATTTTTTTAGGTCATAATTTATTATCTAGAAAGTTGAAATCTATTCAAATTCAGCTGTAGAAAATAAAATTAGATGAAGGCTACTAAAATGTAGCCTTCTATAAATTATTAGTAGCCCTGAAAGCAATCAAGTGAGTCAAATTGTGAAAAATTTTTGAAGGACTGAAGGAATTTATATGGAAGGAAAGGTGAGAAAAATAAAACTGAAGACTTTTGCAGAAAAAATGAAATCTAAATCCTATAACAGGAATCACAAATTGAGAATATCATATTGAAAAATATGTTTAAGACTCAAGTAAGAAGATGATCCATAATTTTACAAGAAGAAACACTGTAAAATGATCACTGGGCTCAGTCTTGCTGATGGCCTGGGGTCTAAAGAACATATAACTCCACCTCTGCTGACGTCTCATGGTCTGCTCAGCTACCACGTTGTACAAAATCTCTCTAAGTTGGCATCGCATTAGTTCTCTCCAAAGTGACCATCATCTGGTCCACATGAAAGGTGTATCTCACATTATAACCAGCGGAAGAAACTGTTGCCACTGCACCCACCATCCCTTGCATGCAGGTCCACTCATAGCGTTTCAAGCATGGGTCAAAACCCAGTCTCCCATAGACTCCAAGGGTAAAGTTCTGAGTGGTTTCTTTGAATCTGTTCAGACCTGCCTCGATGTTAATGGGTCAGGAAATGCCACAGTATCAACTGTTCAATTTCCAACTCCCAGCCACCTCAGCTTCTATATTTAAGACCCTCAAAGTACAAATGAAGCTACGTATCATAAAACCACTTTTCACATACATTCTTTGCAAATTCTGCCCAGTTGGTTTAGTTCCTCACTTGGAACACAATTACTGTTGTTCACTTTCTGGCTTTGGGGACCTCAGCAGGTGTATCAGTTAGGTTCACTACAGAAAAACTTTGAATATTAAGTATATATAAAGCATTTTCAAGGTAGGTGTTCAATGACCACCTGCACAATCAGGGGTGGAAAAATGCACAAGGGTCATCTGCACACTGGAGAGCCACAGGATCCAGTCAAAAGTCAAATGCCTAGAACACATTGCAGAATCCCGTGGAACTTGGTGTTGGGAAACTGAAGGGTGTGCACTGGAAACAAGGAGACAGACTTGCAAAGGCATTGGTGAAGCCTGGGCTCCTCTGAAGATGCAAAGGTGAAACTTCCTTCTTCTTTCTCCCTTATTCCACCCAGGCTATAAGACTACTGGTTGCAGCAACCCACACCAAGGTGAATCTTTCCTCTTCAACACATCAATGATCTGGACATACAGAGAGCTACGCTAGACCAATCCAGTAGGCTCTGCCCAATGCCAAATTCTGTCTGTACCCTTCTTCCTGGAATGCATTAGTAGCTGTGTTCATGAAATGCTCAGAATAAGCTCACTGTGATTCACAGGTACTCAGAAATGAGGGGCAAATAAAAACCTAAAACACTGGAAAGCAACATGAAGTAGAAGCCATCATAATTCTGGTATAAAGGGTGTGTAGAGAAGCAGACCTGCTGCTGGATACTGAGAGTTTACAGCTCAGGACTGGTGATCTCGCCTTACTGTGAGAAAGAGCTAACCCCTGAGAGAAGAAGCCAACTACAGCAGCAGCAATGTGGTGTTCAGCCTTGTAGTCAGCACGTAGTGCCCAGGTGCCCTAGCTCACACCCCACTGGGACATGGAGCTCAGCAAGCAAGATACTGGCAGCTGAGGGCCTTCTCAGATGAGTTCACTGTAGAAGGCACAGGCCAGAGGATGACTTGGTGGGTAATGACCGAATGTACAGTGTGACCAGTATGTTCCAGCGGGTAGAGAAAATACACTGAAACTGTGCCAGAGGGGGAGCTCTCCAACTGCCTGCACTAATCCCACCACCATTAAAACTGTGTACCACACCTCACCCGATACCATCTGCCCACTGCCTGCCTTCCAAAGGCTACACAGCTAGGTGACTTGCAGGATCCATCCCACTGCTCACCAACAGTGGCTGAGCTGGATGCCCATGTGAGCTACCTCCCTAAACGCTTTTGAACTCGAAGCAGAAGGACTCTGCTCCACTACATCATGAATGCCATTGAACTCATAGGGTGAGAGGTAAACACAGAACTTGGCACAGGCCGAGAGCTGGAGAGAAGCAGGGGGTCAAAGGGTGTTGCATGTGCTCTTATCCAAAGAGGCACAGAAAGAACAGAGATAATCAGCCACCAGGATTATAATGGAGAGGTAGGGACAAAGATTGAAGAAGCCCCTCCGGAGACCAGCAGAAGATTGGCTGTTTGACCAGTGCTGCTGTGCGATCTCTGCCTTTGATATTATTAAAGCTGATGTATCACAAGAAAGAAGGCAAGAAGAAATAAACCTTGGCTAGTCATGCACACAGGGGTACAGCTGAAGCCTAACAGAGGTCTGTCTGCAGCAAGAACGAGGAGCAGGCCCAGACCAAGACCCCCAAATCCCTTCATACACTGATAGACGAGGGAACAAAATATTGGAAGGGAACCACCTCAAGCACAATCAAAACATGCAGCCTTCTAGACACAACGGTAGAGGACTGGAACTCAGCCCCCCACTTCCTACCAGACAAGGTCTCTCCATCTTTGAACTAAAGGGGCTAGAGAACAGCTGGTCAAATTCAGAATGGACTATCAATGGACTAAGAAGACTCCTCTCCTTGGTGTTTTTGTGTGGGTGGAGTCCCTTTTTGTCGTCGTGTGTGTGTGTGTGTGTGTGTCTGTGTATATGGATTCTATATGTGAAATGCAGAATAAGAATGTGTGTTTCAGTTTGAATACCATCTCTAAAGATCATGTCAGATAAATCCTCAGAAAAAATGTGTGTGGAAGATTCAAATGTCCACTGCATGCAGGCTCTGCTCTCCATGGTAACGCAGGTGTTCAGGCTACTAGACAGTTGTTGGGCACCATGATGAAGAAAAAGAAAGTCCTATGGAATCCACACTGGCAATTTAATGGCCCAGCAGGACACACACCACTGTACTTTGTTCGCAGTGCTTTGAGCAGACTAGTCATACATTCCCAATCAACCACCTGGGGGACATGAAGTTCAATCCTACCATATTCCCAGGAGGCTCAAAGTCCATAACAGTTCCTAAAAATCTTACTAATCTAGTGTATTAATAGTAATAATAGGGGGATATTGAATGGGGGATACAGAGTTTTCCTCATCCTGTAGCCTAATGTACAAATGATGAGAAACACTACAAATAGCAGAAAGTGAAGGTTTCTCTGAAGGGTGGTTGTCTCATTTTTGATTAATACAAATTTCTCGATAATTAGGGATAATGAGATAATAAAGTGACTATGTTAATGCTTGGCCACAATTTTAAAGTCCTCTGATACCGCTTCCATTAGCAGCATGCCTGGTAAGGCCATGGGACCTCCAAGGTGTGTGACATTTCCAGGTCAAGGGAAGTGCTGATGTACTAGGCTCACAGCAGTAATAGTCACCCTATCCCTCCCGATATCACTGACTCAATGTCAAACACATTTTGGCCTTTAAAACCTTACTTGAACTAATAGTAGCCAAGAAGGTTTACTTTCTGAGTAAAAATTAAGTTTAAAGTCATTCAAATATTAGCACCTTCATAGTTGTGGGAAGAGTTAACACTGCTGTCTCCTTGGCAGATATTTAATAAGACTTGAGTGTCTTATAAGACACCGGGTGATCTCAATGAGCAAACAACATTCTCAACCATTTACAAGGCTCTCCAGATCCAGAGGCAAAGGCTGTAGTTACATGGCATTAAATTCAGGAGAAAAGATTCATTTTTTTCAGAAGCTTCTCCCTGCTTCAGTCCAATAATGTCTCTCAGAGTTTACTCTGTGACTGCAGGGATATTACCATCACCATCACCATCACCATCACCATCACCATCATCATCATCACCATCTATAGTATTTACTACATAAAGTCTCTGGATGTTGATTACTTCATCTAATCACCACAACTCTTTGAACCAGTTAGTATTACACTTATTTTGTTTTACTTTTTTACACTTATTTTAAATTAAGGAAACGAGCTGAAAAAAGGAAGAATATATAACTTTTCCAGGATTACTCTAATACTGGCTGATGAACACAATATTTGAACCCAGGACCTGTGACTTCAGAGGTCATGCTCTTCCCACATGTCTGTCTTTTATTCCTCCAAGTGCCTGGGCAATCATCTACCCTTAAAAGGATTTTCATAAAATGGGGCATAAACTTTTAAAAATAATAATCTTCTCTAAATATTCAAGCACAATTCTTAAAAGTGAAGTTTTGATATAACAGCCATTGACATGATTGTCCTACTTTATTCTTGTTCCTTTGAAGAGTCAAACTGATAAGCCAGGGGGTTGATAACTCAATAACTGGATTTATAGCTTGCAGGCAGAAGAATGAGTCTGAAATTCATGTCAACCAGTATTAATATTACCATTTCACTGTTGCAATTGATCAATGAGTTAAAAAACTGATAAGCAATGGGGTTGATAACTCATTAACTAAATTTATAGCTTGCAGGCAGAAGAATGAGTCCAAAGTGCATGTCAACCAATATTGCTATTAGCATTTTACTGTTGCAATTAACCAAGGAGTTAAAGTATAAAAAAGCTTGGTTTCCAAATCTTTCATAACATTCATTAGCTCATGGACCAAGTTCATTCTGTGTGCTGGGGACTCCCAGTTTAAAACTGGCTCATGCCATTTTGATTTCTACTGCTTCAGAGTGCTAACTGGCTGAACTGTTGTTAAAAAAATTACGCATACATAAAGTAAGTAACCAGATGTTCTATCTGACTCCTTTGGATGAAAAAGGGGTGGCTGGGATTTTCCTGTTTTGTTACTGTACTTCAGGGTGGAACCATATGCCAGAACATGCCTCTGCCATGATGCCAGAGGGACTATAAAGAAACTGTGCTCCAAAGTAAACAACAGTGCTCAAGTAGTTATAGCAGCACAGTAAAACCAGATACTGAGCCTTCTGTGTACACTGGTAAGTACCCTTCTGGGTAAATTATTAAATAACTGAACTAAGTGTTAAGTGGAAAACTTATATTTCTAATGCAAAGGGAAATCAGTGAGTTTTCTTAAATACAGTACTTTCATCAACAGCTCCTAGCATGATCTGAGACAATGGTTTGGGAGGTTGTCTACCGAATGTTCACATTTGGCACAAGAGGGGAGTGGGAAGCAAGCTACCTCTGAAAGTTTACTGATGTGTGTGGACATTTTTTCATGCTTTCTATTGTTAAGTGTTTCATGTTCTGTTCTATGTATGTGAATATTTCTTGATTTTCATGCTACTGCCAGATCTTTTTTGCTAATTGCACTTGTAGTTAAATTCACAAAGTTATAAATATCAGGGTTTGCAAAATCAGTTCTAGATAGTTAAGTGCCATCTCTTTTATAGATGGGGAAACTGATTCTCAGTCCCTCGTTATTTCTTAGTTTCCCCTCTATCTTAGGGAAATTGCTATGACCTCATCACTGACAGAAATTGTGTCATCTGGAGGTTATTGTAGGAATGGGCTTGAGGGGGTGGGAAATTGCTGCTAGCAGACAGAAATTCCACAGCATGGTCCTGTCACAACCCAAGTCTCATGTCAGCTTGTGCCACTGTGTCTCCAGGGGTGAGGGGGCATCTTCGTCCCTTCCGCATGATAATCTAGCTGTACCTCCTATTTCTGATTACACCTACTTCAGCCGATTTAAGGATATGCTATCGTTGTGCGATTTGTACCATCCAGGATTCTGAGACATTTTCATGCACTGAGGGATGTATGGGACAGAGGGTGTGAGGAAGGAAACAAAGAGGGATGTGGAATGCATACATAAAGGGCTGTGTGCCAGAGATTCCTGCAGTAAGGCTCTTATCTGCACCTGCCCAGTGTGTGCAACAAAGTTGAAGAAAAACTTGAGCAGAGTAAGAGAGTGTGTGGAACAGTCAATGCTCCTTTGGC
This sequence comes from Fukomys damarensis, assembly GCF_012274545.1. Classification (NCBI taxonomy): domain Eukaryota; kingdom Metazoa; phylum Chordata; class Mammalia; order Rodentia; family Bathyergidae; genus Fukomys; species Fukomys damarensis. Next base: position 15,128,253 of record NW_022900923.1, read on the forward strand.
AAAAGGCACTGGCAGTCTCTTCCACCAAATTTTATTATTCATCTGTCAGGGTAAGGTGCTTGTAAAGTTAAAAAATGAAGAGGGACAAAACTTTCTCTTTCAAAAGAACATAGTAATCACATTGGTTTCATATAAAAATAAATTCTTGAAGGAGTGGGTAAAGAATTGAATTTAGCTAAGAGAGGTAGTGACATTAAGATTACCTACCTATGTATTTCTGCATTCTTTTATTTCCTGACTCACTTCATTCACTTTCCACAAGATACCATTTGGATGGTTTTAGTTTTCCCAAGGGGCTGTTTCTGAAAGGTCTGTAAATTTGTAAATAAAACTCAAAGTTGTCATGAGAGATATTCATGAAATAACAAAGAAAAATGCTCAATGATATGGAAATAACACTTATTGAGAGTTCGAGCACATCCCAAGTACTATGCTCAGTTCCTTTTATACGTCACTTGACTCATTTTTACAGTTTCTGAGTCTAGTTATACTTCCAACTTCACATTGGGGAGGAGGAAACTGAGGCACAGAAATATTAAATCACTGATAACTAGCCAAATCACCGATAATTAGCCAAATCCCTAATAATTAGCCATCATGAAACTTCAAACTCTTCAAAGTTAGCATTAGCACCTTCTCCTTCACATTCATACAATCCATACATAAGACCTACCACTGGTTTAGCACTCCACAGAGAAAGCTATGATTGTTACCTTTGAGACTGACTCCAACCACCAGACTGATCAATGCTGTAGAAAAGGCAATTCGCCTAGTTCATAATTTACACTCCAACACCAAGCCTCAGGCCTGGCCACACAGAAGCCATGCACTGAAGTTATGACGACTGAATCAGTTAGAGAATGAATTTCAGAATCAGAGTCTATGAACCATAGGGCATTTCATTCCACCCTCTATGTGAATGGTTGGTTTCCTGTTTATGGTATCTACAAAAAATTGTTATCTAGATTCTGCCTGACTAAAGCCAGTTTCAGAGCCTGGACTCAGGAAGTGCTTATAGCAGGCAGATGTTTGCATTACTGAGTCAGGTGATGGGATTAAGAGTAGCTGCTTCTATGCTGTTTTGCACAGTGAGCCTAGGGCAGTTCAGTCCCTCGTGCAAGGCCTCCACAGTTACCTCAATGCACAACCTGTTTCTCTGTGCCCAGATTAATAGTGGAGTACATGTGTTCTTTCCTACTGAACCAGGCTAGTGCTTTCAATTAGAAGTGTATACCTGAAACTCCTACATCCTAGGCAAACAAATACATCCCACTGGTGCTTGCTACACAAAGCCCACTCCTTCTGCCCAGGACAAATTTCCTGGACACCATGGCGGGATGAACACTACTAGTCCCTTCCCAGAGGGAGGACAATTTCCCACTGTGACCTCCTCTTCAATTTCAGTGAAGCCATAGTAAGAAAGCTCCTACCCTCTTTCTCAAGGCAGCTTTGGGAAATGGTTCCTCATCTTCCCCTAAGTAATCTGCTTTGCTTCCTGCTGTTTGCCAGGGGCAGAAATGGCTTCCTTTGCTCACACTTGCTGACTGTCCAGAGCCAGCATGCTTTGGTGCACAGCTGCACACAGACTCTTTCCTATGCAAATCCCTCTTTTTCCCAGACTCATTTTGTTCACACAAGTGGATACTCTTTATTGTGTGCCCAATGACTCACAACAATGACTAAATTATAACCTTTCTTGCAAAAGAGGACAAAGAATTCCAAAGGGCTGAGTTTTCCTATGTCCCCAAGCTAACTCAGAACAGGGATTGGAAACAATTGTGTTTAGACCCAGCACCTATACTTCAACTGCCTCTCTAAATGCAGGGTTACTACTCCTCTCACACCCAGTAAGGGAGGAATTATACAAGGCTCTTGTTTCTATAGTGTCTGTCAGAACCTAAAGCATTATTTCCTCCATAAGGAATCTATAAACTCTTCCCTGGTAAATCATACCCTGCTGCTAGGGGAAAGAACCCTAAAACACTTCAATGGACACTGAAAAGGAACCTCTGCATTCAAGAAAACACTGCAAGGAAGCTATTATTATTTTCTCCACTTTATGAGGCCCAGGGAGATTTAATAACTGGCCCAGGATCATACAGTAATGGCTGACAGAACTGCTTGTTTCATCAATATTAGCTCACAGGTTAGTTTCTGTAACCTGTGCCAGTAGCCACCTGCCAGTTCCCTAGAGGTGAGTCAGAATCAGATGGAGAGAGGAGGGTGGTCTTCCATGCCTTCCTTTCCACCACAAATAATCAGGGCAGCCCCCTCCCTCCTCCACTGCTGAGCATAAACTAGTTCTGTGTGAAGAATCATACACCAGCAGCACGACTGGAGCCTCCGTGTAGGTGACGAAAGAATGTGTCTGACACAGTGAGCCTCTCCTGGTCTGCAGCTCTAAGGCCAGAGATGGGAGGCTGGAGGCAGCACAGTCCAGAAGGCAAGAACTGCCACAAAAGGGTCCAATTTCAGCCACTGTGCCAGAATCCATGGCCTCAAGCACCGCTGTACCCCTGCTTGATGTCAGCTCGGATTGAGGGATGGAAACACAACTAAGCCCAGGGATGAAACTAACAACCTGAACATTGCTCTCTGCACATTCACACACCAGAGAAGACTACAGAGGACGCAAACAGTAAATCCCTTAATCTTCCAAGTTCTCTTTCCTGGTTTGTGAAGAGAAGCCAAGGGTGGGGTTAGGGCTTCTGTGAATAAAAACCTCCACTTCGTTTTCCCCACACAGGAGAACATGGTCAGACGAGTGGCCATCGTGGGAGCTGGCGTCACTGGCCTGGGCTCCATCAAGTGCTGTCTAGAAGAGGGACTGCAGCCCACCTGCTTTGAGAGGAGTGACGACCTTGGGGGGCTGTGGAGATTCACTGTAAGTGGGGTTTCAGCTGCTTTTATTTGCCCATTAGAGAATGGCTTGACTGGTAGTGAATAAAGAGAGCTGCATTTCTTCCACTTGGGCTGATTGCTCTTCAGTGACTAGAAATTTCTGCTGTAGGGGGGGGGCACTAAAGCTGTAAAAGAGAAATGGGCTGAGCTCTAGTGGGAGGCATGTCAGCAGCCTTACTACCTTTACCCAGGGATAAAAGGAAGCACTGTTTTCAAAGAAGCCCACAAAGTGAGCAAGAGAATGGAATGACTGGGACAGGCAGGAAAGTCCAGAACCTGGGGAGCAGGACCAGAACCAGAAGCTCCAATGCAGGACCTGAGACTGCAGTGTACGGGATTTCAGGCTCTGTCCGCCAGACCCAACTGCATGGTTTACTCACATCTTTTCCCAGCCTTGTTCCATCAATGAGAAAGTGACCTCAGTGCAGAAGAGTTCCATATTTCGGTCCTGCTGCCGATGCAATCCCAGTCCATGCTAAGAACAATGAGAAATAAAGAATTTACATTGGGAGTCCTTTTTTCTCACTAAGTAAAAGAGAAATAATCTTCCCAATTGTCACCAGGGTTCTAGTCTGGACTGGAAAGCAGACTATAAAGCTCACCCTAGACTGGCCTGGAGCCCCAGGGATCATAATGGCCCTGCTTCAGCCCATGGAGAACCTCCAGCCAGGCAGAGAAAAGCATTCTGTCAGCTCTATGCCTCAGCCACAGAAGCATTTGGATCAGATCTCCCCAAAGGTGCTAGTTTTGCGCCTTCAGGGGAAAACATTTGCCATGAATTTTAACTGTGCTAAGGAGAAAGCTGTCAAGAAGAGGGAAAAGCAAAATGTCTAAGGGCCTGACGTCCAATTCCCTGTGAAGGGATGAGAAAGACTTATGGAAGGGTAGGATTTCAAATTGGAATACAGCTATTATTTCCTAACTAAGTAAGCAAAGCTTATGAGAGGCCAGGCTTGCAACTTTGGTCCCATCTCTCCAGCACAGTTTGGCTCACATATAGAAATGCATATCTTCAAATGTAGGCAACTAGCAAATGTGACCATCAATGTATACACACTTTCCAAAGAGCAATATGGAAGGCAGCATGATTGTTCCCATCACTCAAGCTGCGTATATTCCAACGGGATGGAAAAATCCTGACATGTGTGCCTAAATTCTCCCCCTGTTCAATGCGACCGAATACTTACCTAATAATCAAGCAATCAGCCTTTCCTATTATGAGTCTTAGATTCTTAACATTATATTTCAGATAAACACAACTGATCAAGCAGTTGAAAGGTGGCTTAAAAGGTTTACTTGACCAGCTATATTAGCAATTATTGGGGTAAGATAGTGTCAGTCAGAGCAAAATGTGAATCCAAACATCAGAAGCTACTCTATGCTTCTTGAGACACTGGATAAAAAGTTCCTTATTTAGGTCACAGACACCTAATGATTAACATGAAAACTCATCTAAGAACCAAGAGAGGAGGGCACGGACAAGGGGGAAAAAATGAGAACCAAGACCTGTGATGTAAAGGTGCAAGATCCAAATAATGAACGTAACTGTACCAATAAACTCAATTTAAAAAAAAAAGAACCAAGAGAAATAGGTCAAAATCCAGCTGTGTCCAACTGGCTGGGTGACTCTGACATATTAAACAGTTATATGAAAAGCACTGTGGTAGACCCAAAATGAGAAGCATTCACCTTACCCTGAGGAGCTGTCAGGCAGATAAAAGAAGGCTAAGACCCTGTAAATCAGAAACAGTGCTGTGAGCATTGAAAGGAGGGCTAGAGTGTGGCTACTCATGGACAGACAGAGGGGCTCCATAGAAAAAATAGCACAGAAAGGGCTTTGAAGGACAACAGCAGTCAAAAGAGTTTGAGCAGAAGACATCAGGAAGGGAATCAGGAAAGAAAATCTGCCTGGTGTGTTCAGAAACTAAAAACAGCCTATTGGTGCCTGTGGTACATGTAAGAGGAATAATAAGAAAGAAGAGGTTGGCTGAGTCAAGAGGTTCATATTCAATTCACATGCAATTCACATCCTTTTATTCATATGTTTAATAAATGTTTACCAAGTTTCTGTTATGCATATTGGGGTACACGTAATAGGCCCCTACTCTCATTCTCATTCCGGGGTTCTCCAAAAGTCCTCTGAGGTTGTCACAGAGCTCCTGTGCTATGGGCGAAGGAGGTGGGCCCTGGGATCCATTGCCAATCTGACTCTTACCAGGGAGAGTGGGCAGCAAACAGTGGTATTGGTTTCAAATGAAGGGAAAGAAGAAAAGAACAATTACCTGTGCAGCTCATGGGTTATGAATTGTGTCAGTATTTAGAGAAGGCGTCTAGTTAGGAGTTTCATTATCATTTTCACTCTATTTCTAAAATGAGAAAACGTTTTTGACCTGACCATTGTTTTTCCCCACTGCCAACAGGCTCAAGAAAGTAAATCCCCTTGAAAGTTACAGAAAAAACACATGGATAAATGCTAACTTTTTTTAGAGCTTATCAGGCACTGCTCTAAATGCATTGTAGTTATCACTTCTGTTTATCTTAGAGTATGTACCACTGATGTTTCTATGTACAGAAGTGAAAAATGAGATGCAGAAAGGTTCAGAACATTCCAAAGATCACCCAGCTAAAACCTGTAGAGTTTAAATGTAGACCCGGGCAGTCTGACTCGGGACTGTGCTGTGAACACCTACTTTCCATGCATCTGCAGTCTCTTTCACAGCTCAAGAATCAGACAGATCTAGCTGTGCCATGTGGAGCCCCCAAGCACCCAGTGGGTAATGGTGATCTTCCAGGATGTGCCGAACCGAAGTGGAGCAGAAAGCCAGGATCCCCACTAGGCACGTGCTTACGCATTTCCCTTCTCCACACTCCAACTTTCTCTCCTCCTCTCCTCTCTCAATCATTTTTCCCTTTCTGAAAAAAAAATATTCCCCGAAATGCCCCATCAGTTCCCAGAGGACATGAGCTCCCACACTCACAGCACCAGGCCAATTGGCAGACCCACACAGGGACGATGCCAGGAGAGTCTGTGACGAAAGAGCTTTCAGGGAGAAGCCCAGGGGCCTGGAATCACCCAGGCAGATCGCTGACCAAGGCGCACCCAAAAATGTACACAAGTGCATGTACCCATGCTCCTTTGTGTGTGGGAAACATCCCAGAACTTGTATTCTTCCCTCAGAAAAAAATCAGTGGGAGGAAAGAGAGAAGAGAGCAGAGTTCATCTTGGATTGCACCCCTAGGGTTGTTTCCTTTTAAACCACAGCTTCTGGGTATCTTTCCGAAAGAATTAAAAGAGTCATATCGCAGTGATATAGGCACACCTATGTTTCTAGTGGCACAGTTTGTAATAGCTAAAATTTGGAAACAGCCCATTTACCATCAGTTGGAGACTGGATAAAGATGTGTTTTTTTTATAAAATGGGGTACTACTCAGCCATGAAGAATGAGAAAATAGAGTCTTTCATAGGAAAATGGGTACATATTGAGGATATACTCCTAAGTGAAATAAATAAGTCACACATGTGTAAATACTGAATAGTTTCTCTGGTGTGAAAAACTATAATAGTACATAAGATCTTAATGATATAATTGACAAAATGAAAAAGGAAGAAAAGGGCTAAAGGTGTAGGGAAAGTGGGAAGGGAAGGGAAAAATAAAAAAATATGACAAAATGAAAAATTGGAAATAAACTTTGTTTTTTTTAAATAGGAAGGGGAGAAGGCTGTGAAGGGAGGGCAGGGACAAGGTGAAAAAATGAGACCCAAGATACATCATGCAAAACGTACAACATCCCAGTGACGAATGTAACTGTACTGCATACCTAAAATGTACCCCCAAAAAACTTTAAATGAAAAGGTTGGGCTAAGTGAAGAAGTCTGAACACAGAGGAGAAACAGCAGGAAACTTGGGCACGAATGGCTCTATGTTATGAATGTGGGGGTAGATGCACAGCTCCATGTGTCTGTCAAAAATTCATGGGGCTTAGACCAGAAGGGGTGAATTTCATTGTAGCTAGTTTTTCAACACATTTTACCTACTTCTAAATATGTCAACAACTGGAAAATAATCCACTGATACTTAACCTCCAGCAAGAGTTAATAGGAAACGTGCTGAAAAGTGAACTGACTCCTTGCAAAAGAGTTAACAACTATTTTTGTAAAGTAATAGCATATACTGAATGAATAGCTAGTGTTTTCATACCTCGTTTTCACCTTTAACTAAAAAAAAAAATGTGATTTAATCAAATGAAAGAGCTCATTGTACAGAAAGCACATTACATGTCACCCTCTTAGAATCACTGTGCTTCTGAACAAAACATATGAAGGTTCTTAATGGGAAAAAAGAAAAAAACACAGCTTCTCGTGCACTAACATCAGTGCTGTAGTTTTGCACAATAGCTGTGTTTCACAATAGCTGCAAGCTCTGCTTCCTCCTACCTTTACAATTATCCTCCTAAATTTTGCAAAGCACGGGGGTGTTGTCCCACTCAATCTTTCTCTGTTTGTTCATTTTCTATAAAATCTTATAAAATTCATGATTCTCTGGCTTAGCCAGTGCCAGTGAGTCCACATCGCTCTCTAAGGTTTAAGCATGCCATTAAAAATGCTTTAAATTTTTTAACTATTCTTATGAAAATCTTTACAAAGTGTATTTTATATAACTACCTCCTTAAACAG
>NW_022900923.1:15138215-15168159 GCF_012274545.1 Fukomys damarensis
TGTGTGTCAAACTGAGCCTGTATGATTATTTCATAAGAGATGATGGTGTGAACAGCAAAGCACTTACCATGTGATGTTCTAGGAAGCTAGAGAAACATAAAGCAAAGTCGGCCTTTCACTGAGTGATTCCACAGTACTTATAATGGATGATTTTTTGTCAGTCCAGCAATCTGTTTGTTACTGTTCATTCTCACTTCAACATCACAGTTCTTCATAACTACTCTTTTATTCCTATAACCCAGAGGAAAGTTGATCAATGTCTTGATAAAATCAAATCACTTTTATGTTCAGTTCTAATATCCACTTCAGGTGTGATGAAGTTCTAAAACAGCGCCATCCAACATGGCAGCTCATCCAGACCTCCTCAAGGCAACCAGCTTCTTCCTGTTAATAAGATTTCCCAGGCCAGTCTTAACAGCCAAAGGTACTAAAGAGTGTCTAGAGAATTGTGCTTCCCAAAGCATACAGAGCAACTGTTTTTTCTTAATTTCTAGTTGATGATAGACTACTGTTTGTTAATATAATAAAAATTAGGGGCCAGGATTTAGCTCAGTGGTTCCACCGCATGCCTTGCAGGCACAAGGTACTGAGTTTGATCCTTGCTACAAAAATAAATAAATAAAAATACAGAAATAAATATAATAAAAATTAAATTTTAAAAATGAATCAGTGGTTCCACCGCATGCCTTGCAGGCACAAGGTACTGAGTTTGATCCTTGCTACAAAAATAAATAAATAAAAATACAGAAATAAATATAATAAAAATTAAATTTTATAAAAATGAATATAATAAAATGGACAAACTATAATAAATACAAAAAGTTGCACAGAATCAGAAATCATAAAATTAATTTCAATAAATATTAAACACAAAACAGAAATAACGGCCAGGGATTTAGCTTAGTGGTTCTGCCACCTGCCTTGCAAGCACCAAGACCCGAGTTCAATCCCTGGTAGAAAAAAAAAAACAAAAACAGAAATAAGAGAAAGCAATTACAAAAATGGGCACATTGTGCTTTGGAAAATAAACATGATAAGCAAACAAAACATTTGTATAAAATAGCAGTTCGCCATATTAAACACCTGCAAGCACACTTTGAATGCACTCTTGATATTATCTAAGATTTACACTGTGAGAATTAAGCATGCTTCTTACTGTTCAATATGTACAATCTGGACTGGGGGGATGACAACATTCTTCCTGGGGAAAAATGTAAATGTAAACTATTTCTAAGTATTGCTCAGTCATACTCAAAGCAGAGAAACAAGGCTAACCGGTTAATGGTGATTTGAATGGAAGAAGAGGTCTTAAAGCAATTGAAGCTTTCAGCAAATTCAAGGTATTCTTTCTAAATTTTTTATCTTAAATCTTTTATCAGTAGCTACCACAAATGACTTATTATGTAACCTTATAATGAAATATAAGTTACCTTCAATGAAATAAAATGATTACAGACTGGGGCGGGTACTGGGGATCCAACGAGGGTGCTTTCACTTATGAGATAGGCAGTGAAATGCCTGAGCTAAATCTCTGGCTATGACTGCAGATTTTAAGCACATTAGGATAACAGTGCACATTAAACTTAAAACACCATACAATATAATGCAGTTTTACTGTGTGTTATTAGTGCACAGCTCAAACTCCATGCAAGTCAACATACAAGTTAGACAATCCACCAAGACCATTTCTGTGCAACAGAAATGAATCCACATGCTTTGATATTGAGCAGTGTTAAATTATTGCCATAAAATAGTGCTAAATGCTTACTCTCCATATTTATCTTGTCACAGATTGGTAACAACAACCAGTTCATACTGGTACTGCTCTACAGACTACTTTTGAGTAGCAGTGATGCAGATGTCCAAGCAAAATAAAAGATCAAGATTTAAACTGTCATCTTTCCCAGAGACTTTTAGTTTCTAGCTCTCTAGCTGTACGCTGAATAAGTGGGGCTCTTAGATGGGGCATTGCAGAAAAGGAAGTTATCACAGTCAATGCATACTGATGAGATCAATAACACTAATTAAAGCCACAGAATTATATTTTCATTTTTGTCCTCTATGACTGATGTACATCTCATGCAAATCTAGATCCACAGCCTTTAGTGAAAAAAAGTTGTTTCCATATTGAAATCTGTGTTTGTATTAGCCCTTGCCTACATATACAAAATAATTTTTTATTTCCATGGAAACAGAAACTACATCAATGAGATGACAAATAATACTAAAATACTTAGAATATTCTCAATCAGGAGAACAATCCTCCAAAACACCATCCGAGATGGAAACGGTGCACAGATAAAGACATTACTGTAGTATCTTTGATAATACTATAAGACATTAATGTTTACAAGCTATGGTAGTCAAAACTGGGGCTAGCAAAGTAGTTAGAGCATGCTATCACAGTTTTGCAATATGGGAATCTTAAACCCATTTTTCTCCCTCATAAATTCAACTGGTCTTGTACATCCTATGTGTTCCACCTCCATGCAATCAAACAAATTCCCACCTACTCTGTATTCCACCTGCCATTACTTCTGCTCAAGTCTCCATTTAGTATCAAACAAATTTGTAATTTCGGCTTTTCACTAGTTTCCTTCTCTTTTCTTGAGCCCCCTAGTTCATCTCTTGCAGAACCAGTATCTTTCCAAAGTTCAACAGGAATTACCACTATGTTTAAAATGTTCAGCATACTGCCATGACTTTCTATAAAAATCCAAATACCTTAACACTGGATACAAAGCATTCACAAGATAAAACCCACTTCTCCATAATCTTTTTCAAGACTATTCAATGAAAGAAAAATGCCTAGCAAACTGTTCATCTAAGCTCTTGTCCATTTCTGTATTGTCCTGTACTTTGCAGTGATACTGCTTGTTTATGAACAAGTCAGTTCATCCCAGATTTATTTGTCAGCATGTAGTGAACACAATAGTAATTTTGACCATGTATTTTATACTGGAGCCCAATGTTCATCATTTTCCAAATGCAGAACAGCAACTCCCATTAGGAATGCGGCAGGTGCCACTTATCACACATATCGCCTTACACTTGGTCAACATTTTAGATTTCTAAAAAAGTTATCATCCAGTGTTTGTGTGTGTGTGTGTGCACACGTGCGCGTGTTATGCTCATGTGTGTGTGCTCTTTGTGCAGGAACATGTTGAAGAAGGAAGAGCCAGTCTCTACAAGTCTGTGGTATCCAACAGCAGCAAAGAGATGACTTGTTACTCAGATTTTCCATTCCCAGAAGATTATCCAAACTTTTTACCCAATGATCTATACCTAAAATATCTCAAAATGTATGCAAAGCAGTTTAACCTTCTAAAGTGCATTCAATTCAAGGTAAGGAACAAAACATCAATTAGTAGTTAGGAAATATTTGCCTACTTTCTACTATCTATGTATAGCATAACCACCCAGGTCCTACACATGACATGCTGAACTGGTAAGATTTTTTTTAAATTTATTACAGTGAAATGTACCAGTACAGAAAAGGTCACATGAAATCACTGGGTCAGATTTCTCAAACCATGCAACATGAGGAACTCTAAACACATTAAATATTGTTACACATTCAGACTTGCAGTGTACAGCTTACTTGGAAACAGATACAGCCCTCAACAAGCTAGGTTGGAGATACAAAGTCCAACAGCACCTGAAATGCTGTGAAGGCATAACTTTACAAATAGCAATGTAAGCTTACAGAAACTGTGAAGGCCGAGATTAATGACAACTTTTCTAGAAGATAGAATTGCTAACAAAATGTAAAGACCCAATAGGTCATTTGAATACTGTAAGACAAACAGTAAATTCCTTAGAAGAAACATGAGAAGCAAACAAGGCACTAAATTGTGTTTAGTGACTACTTTTTTCTTTTAAATTTGATTCGTATTAGATTTAATATAAATATAATTCCTGGGGCCAGGGCTGAGCCACCTGTCTAGAATACATGAAGATCTGGTTACAATCTCTGTCACCACAAAATGAATTAATTTCCTAAATCAGAACTTACTATTTATGGACATATAAGCACTCAATGAGAATGAAAACTAGACTCTTTAAACTTTGGACCACTCCCAAAATATTCAGCCCATGAGGTTAGCACTTTCAACAGCTCTTGAGACCTGAGAAAATTTCTGCAACATATTCTATAAGACCTTCCATAACCTAAGATAATTGCGACTAATTATATTTTTCAGTTATATGTAATCTATGCCTCCATTAAAGGAACTATTGTTAAAGAGAAAGCTCTGTGTAAAATAACGTATGCAACAGAAATACATCAGAACTCTCGATTATAATCTTGGTCGTACCCGTTGCTGAGAAAATTTGAGCAAATCGGTTCAGATTATTGGATTTTTACCACTTCTCTAAGATACCCTTCCAAACTCTAGATTAGAATAGTTCCGTCCAACAATGGTCAGTCCAAAAGCCTGATTAGGATTCTAGGATTCTTCTTATGAATTATGTTTACTCTGTACTCTAGAACTTTTGAAATGTTAATTGCTATATCAACCAGCAAGCTACTAGAGGAACTAACTCTTAATCATGCTTATCATTCTTTTTCAGACCAAAGTCTGCAGTATAACAAAGTGCCCAGATTTTGATGACTCGGGCCAATGGGAAGTGGTCACTGTGCATGAAGGGAAGCAAAATTCAGCCATCTTTGATGCTGTCATGGTTTGCACGGGTATCTTCACTAACCCTAATCTGCCACTTAGTTCCTTTCCAGGTACAGAAATTTCTAAAAATGAATTTCAATTTTTTTACAGGATTAATCCTGATACCTAAAGGTCCAAGGATGCACTCTTATCACATCTTTACTCAATGGCTAAATTTTGGGGATAACATTTTTTTTTCTAGCCAGAACTGTTTCTACCCAGTTCAAACAAATGGAAGAGAATGATGGATAGTTCACTAAACAGACAGCTTCACTGAGGTTCCATGTGCCTCCATAATGAAAAACAGCACTCAGAACCTCTTCTGAAATATGAGACACTTAGATGAGGTGCACATTGCCAAAGCTGACCTTAGAGGCCACAAAGGTAAATCTGTGTGTAAAGAAGAAGGAGTCTGATGTTTTACCTGTTTGTTCTGTATGAGGCATAACAATTAACTAGATCAGAGCTGTATGGCACTGCATCATAGCCAACAGGGCAATGAATCTTGGAGGATAAGTTAATAAATGTTTAAATCTTAGTTTCTTTATCTGACTTTTGCAAACATGACTACGGTTAATTATTGTCAAATTGCAATTGCATTTCTATTAGAGGGAATAGAAATTGAAGTGGTTATTCTATTTTACCTGTAGTAAATGTTAACAGTTTGAAAAAAAACTTGCCTCCAAATCATCTACATATATAGTCTGACTGATCCCAAAACTTACAAGGTAATAAACTCATGTTCCACTAATTTTCCTGGATCTGCCCCAGAGGTCACTTAAATCAGCTCACAATAGGACAAAATATATCCTAAGGATTCTCATGGAATAGAATCATGGAGAGGAAAAGATCCAAATTTAATCTTTTCCCTAATGCAGAAAGTTTTTCTAAACATCCTTGACTCAAAAGTCTCTGCTTGCGCACAAAGATAGACTCTCATTAAACCACAAAACAACAGAACCCTCTGTGAGTTCCTGCCTGCAGAGCAAAGCTCTGAGCAGCCAACCTCTGCATTCTCTCAGGAAGAAGCACCTGATGAAGGGCAACCAAAAATCTAGGAGGTTCAGTGCAATGGTGAAATTGCATTTATTCAGTAGCTACAATATAGGGCACAAGTTGCAAAGAAAACAGAAGACAATACGACAGCAGGCAGTCTGTACTTAAGGGAGTCTAGAGAAGAATCAGTCTGCATATGACATGCAGGGATCCCAACACTCATGTTCACAAAACTCATACTTACTATGGTCCTGGATCTGCCCCTCGTCATGTCAGATTAGGATAAAGCATACCCTGAAAGCAACTAAACCAGTGTACTCACTTCGAGTGGAATGACATTAGGATTCAGAAGGTATACAACGAGAAGTTAGTGCTCTTCGGCCTCTCCCTTCACCTTTCTAAGCCTCTTTATCCACCATAAATGGATGAGCTTGCATGACTTTCCCCAGTGCTGTGCATCAGAAATGAAGCAAGGGAGGCTCTTGTAGATTTGCCGTCCTCTTTTCTTTCCTTTTTGTCAGGCACTACCAATCTGAAATCCCTGGCTAAATGATGGCCAAGGACCCTTTGAGCTCTAAGTTTCTGTGATTCTAGATTTGAAATGGAATCCTCCCAATTCCACCTGCACTCCAGCAGACTTGCTTAAACTGTTCATACACCGTGGGGCATTTGTTGACTATGACACAAGTTCAGAGTCACTGAACATATAAAAAAAAAGGCTTTGAAAGCAAATCCAAAATGAGCCCAAAAGTCTCAGGAAAAAAATAGATATCACAGGTAAACTAGATGCATAATTTCTGAAAATTATTAATTTTGTTCATTGCATGTGCTTATCAACAAAATTACATTCACCTAATATGAGCTCTTACTCTGCCCTCCTACGAGTCCATAGGAAATTCAGCCACACAGTCTCATTGTTGCTCATCTGTGACTCAAAGCAATCTAACACTGACAGAATCTATGGTAAATCTAAACATCTGGAGATAATTCTACAATTCTCCTTCGGCTGTTGCAGCTATACTTTCTCAGCAGTTCTTTCATTCATATAGGATCTCTGAACTGAGGTAATATTTGAATGTGATGGCATCCTTGCCAAATGCTAAGTGCTCTGGATCATGGATGGATTTTAACCAGGATTCATGCTGCGGTTCCAGTGATTCAAAGTGAGCCACAGAGCAGCCAGCAATTCCAAAGGAAGGCTACTTCCCACGAGCATATGTATTTATCCCCTGAGAATCTAGGTGTCTTATCTCTTTTTCTTTATCTTAGAAAAACTACATTCTTTGTTCAGTGCATCTTCCTTTTTATTGAGTCACACGACTTTGAAAGTGTTTTCCAAAGCTCTCCATTTGCAGTGAATGCCTCAATGAGATCTGGCACAAGCTGCATGAGACATCTATAGCAGTTAGCCCGGTAGACATAACCCTGGTGTTACAGACAGGCCCTTCATTCTCTGTGCCAACTCTGGCTCACTCAGCACACTCAGCCTGAGTTACAGTCAGTACCAAGGTGAAATACCGGTGAACTTCGGCAACTCATATGGATCTCTGTAAACACCTATTTTATTTCCCTCATATCATCCAACACAGTGCCAGGTACATAGCAGATATTCCCAAAAGTCTGCTGAATGGAGGCACTGATTCTATTTCCCTTTAATGTCATTGCTCTTGCTACTAGTTTATGAAAACTAGTACAGTACACATAAATCAAGTATTAGTAAGTAGAATATTATCACCCCTTTGGCTTCATCAACCTTTAAAGGGCAATGACTCCTTACACTTTTGCTGAACATTACTTTTACCCTGATAGTTTGACTTAGTTGATCATCATGTAAGACATCTAGAGGCCTATTTAGTGAGATGGAGTTATTACCCATCTTTATCCATAGCTACATTGTGTAAAACACTGTGTTCCTATGTTAGATTTCCTCACACTCAAGTATACTGGTAAAAATACCCTAAAACATGTGTCAAAGGGATATTATCAAAGGAAAAATATAAGGTGACTGTATAAATTCCCTATTTGTCTCTGTTTTTTTCTATAGGTATAAATACCTTTAAAGGCCAGTACTTTCACAGCCGAGAGTATAAACATCCAGACATATTTAAGGACAAGAGAGTGCTTGTGGTTGGACTGGGAAATTCTGGCACAGATATCGCTGTGGAGGCCAGCCGCCTGGCAAAAAAGGTACCACTCTTGATAATGCTCAATGAAGAGCTTTATCTTAACGTTCATACCACGAGTACATGCTGTTTGACACCATGGTAAAAGTTCAAGAGCAAAAATGTCAACACCCAAAATTTTTTTACTGGTGTCACTGTGTATTCAATCTAGGGCCTTCATACTCAACTACATACCCAGAATTTTATCTTTTAAACTTTAACATAGAGTCTTACTAAATTTCTTAGTTGTCTATCCTGGGTTCAAATTTGTGTTCCTCCTACCGCTGACAGCCAGAGTGTTGCACCACTCTACTCAGCTACAATGTATTTAAATGTACCTTTATTGAGTGTTCATAAATTTTACAGTGAATGCCACTGGTCGTCTTTCCTTTAAAACCAACCTCTCTCCTCTTGTATTTTTGTCATTTTCCTGGCTATTCAACAAGAGCTACAAGACATCTCTTCCTTAGGCCCATAGGTCAAAAGATCCTGGTCATTTCTCCTTGTTACAGTCGCCATTTGCCCAATATTTCCTTATTTATTGCCAGGTCTCACACTGAGACTTTTGCATTATCTTCCAAAGAATAATTATAGAAACCACACATATTTTTTGAGACTGCTGTTTCCCACTCATTGCACTAAATGTTTTTCACTGTATTATTTCATCTAGTCATCAAAACAAGCCACTGAAGTAGGTGCTATCACAGATGCAGAAACTACAGTTGAGAGAGGTCAGGTCACCTGCCTAATGCCACCACAGCTGGTTCTGAAACCCTAGTGTGTTTCACTCAAAGCCCAGGCTCTTAATTCTTCCCTTTATCCTGGCACCTCTCGCCACAGTCCATCCGTGCATTGTCAATCACTCATGCAGAACATACTGACCAACAAATCAATCCTCTGCATAGTGTCTTCCCATAGGATACTCTCATATTGAAATGCTAATAACTCCTTCACCCACAAGTCACATTCATAGCAGATGGTCCTGTGTTAACTTTGGTTTCAGGAGCTCTATTCTCTTACTTACTTCGGGATAACGCTGCCACATTGCTAAGTTTCCTGTAACCAATCAATGAATCAATCATTAAGTGTTTTTTTTTTTTTTCCAGAAAGGGAACCAGAGCTCCATGCACTATGTTTGCTACATTTGGGTACATAATATTTTTGTTGTTGTTTCTCTATTCATGTGGAAATTTCTTCAATCCCAAAACATGCTTTGTAACCAGTTAACAATGGCTACTCAAGTGGCTAAAGCAGGATGATCACAAGTTTAAGGCCAGCCTGGGCAATTTAGTGAGACCCTTTTGAGACATAAACTACAAAATAAAAAATGGAGGGACTATATAGATCAGTGTGAGGCTATGGGTTCAATCCCCTGTACTCGAAAAAGAAAGAAAAGGAGGAGGAGGAGGAAGAAAACATGTTGCTTTGTCAAACATATTGTTTCTTTATCAGTAAAGTGTCCTTGACTTCTAACATAATTCATATTGAAAAAAATATCCTATTTGTTTCTACACTGAGACACATAGAGGGCAGATCAACACACATAGCTCAGGTCAGAACCCCTGAGGAGCCTGAAGCTCTTGTGGCATTCCAGAGCGGTGTAAATCATTTTGTGATGTCATACAGTCCAACAAAAACACTAACACTATAGCTGTGGCCTTCCATGTTCTAGTGGAAGAAAAAATGAATATATTAGCTGTATTGTTTGGTATCAGCAAGGTAGCTATTGGTTAACTAATTTTTTTATTTTTCAAACAGTTATATAGGAAATTGTTTATTGTATTGATACATAAACAAGTACTGTGTTTTGGGAACCCACTGAGCTACTAATCCCAAGGAGCCATCCATTTAAATTTAAAAAAAGGAAAGTAAAAGCAAGCACCCCATCTAACTTATTACGGAATGTTAATGCCAACAAAACCAGTGGTTTGTACTGAAACAACATTTGTAGAAAACTCCAAAATTCTGCTCCATCCTGTTCTTACTGGCTAATATTACAGTAGAGAATTGTATTCAACTGTTCATTGTCTTCTCACTTGAGACTTTGGGCTTCAGAAGTCTTGCCATAGTAACTCCAGGCTGCCAAATACATGCTCATTAATATGTCCTAAGACGTTTTTTTTTTTTACATTTCTGGATGCCTTTTATTCAGCATAGCTCTTAGTGATAAAAAATGTAATATGTTCAATATTGGTAGTAATTCAAGTTTTTTTTCCTTTTATTGAGTTTATTGGTACAATCTAGATATACAATACAGTTACATTCATTACTGGGATCCTGTACCTTCACATGACAGGTCTTGGTTCTCATTTTTTTCCCCTTGTTCCTGCCTCCCTTTACCCCCTGCCCCCTCCCCATTTACAAACACTTTATTTCCATTTTTTCATTTTCTCATATTTTTTTTCTTTTCCCTTGTTCCCTTTCAATTTAATACTTCAGATATGCACACTATTATTCCAAAACAGTAACTTTTAGATAGTAGTTAAAAGAAGCTAGACTTATCAAGGGTGTGTTTTGAGGGTGCCTTTCAATTCCTAACTGTTCTCAAATCTCTTTCATGACTTCCAGGTGTTCCTCAGTACCACACAAGGTTCATGGGTGATCAGCCGAGTCTTTGACTCAGGGTACCCAAGCGACATGCTGTTCAACACACGATTTCAAACTGTATTCAGGAATTTTCTCCCAACTCCAATTGTGACTTGGTTGATAGCAAGAAAGATGAACAGCTGGTTCAATCATGCAAATTATGGCTTAATACCAGAAGACAAGTAAGTATAATGTACATACCAAAAACTGTTAGAGAGATGGAAGCTAAATCTTTTCAGGGCAAAAAAAACCATGCAATATTATGGCAATATGGTTGGAGGATTAAATTTTTCCATACTGGTGATAGTAATACCTGTGTTAAGTACCTGGTAAATGAAATTACATATTTAGCTCTTAGTATTATATGGTATAATACCCCTTTCATTATGGGATAACTGAGATCTAGCCAAATTTAGTCACTTTCCAGAGCTCATTTAGTAGTGAGAAAGTTCTGTGACCTTGAGGAGTTACATTAAACAAAAGCAAATGATTAGCCATGATTTTGTTGACAAAATCAACACACTTGTTTCACTGTCCTAGAAAAATTCAATACTATAGTTGTCCTTTCATCTTTCTAATGACAGTGACTTCTTGCCCTGGTCAAGATGATCTTAAATTTAGTCTTTCCCTTTAGTTACAACCTGTGACTTATCTCATTATGTGGAACCAAATGTATTACTTTTTAATTCACTAAGGCTCTACAGTGAAAATCAATGAGCAAGAAACACTACAGCATAGAGATCCTGTCTGTGCTCCCTCAAAATTTCACTCCATACCGAATAGCTTCTCTGGTGTGAAAAACTCTAACAGTCCACAGGATCCTAATAAGATAATTAACAATGTGAAATAGGATGAAAATATTTAAAGTTGTAGGGAAAGTGGGAAGGATAGGGAAAAGGGAATAAGAAAAAAAATGAGAAAATGAAAAACTGGAAATAAAGAGTTTGTAAATGGGGAGGGGAGGAGCGGGTGAAGGGAGGGCAGGGACAAGGGGAAAAAAATGAGAACCAAGGCCTGTCATGTAAAGGTACAGGATCCCAATAATGAATATAACTGTACTGTATACCTAAAATGTACAAATAAACTCAATAAAAAGAAAAAAAATTCACTCTGGACCCCACATGGATGAGGGGTCCCACACATCACCAATGGCACATACTCTCTGATTTGTCCCTTCTGCCTTCTCCTTGACACGTCCCTCTTTTCATTGTGATCATTTTTTTTCTTATTTCTTATCTCCTCTCCCACTGCCAGTCTTCTCAGGAGCTTTGACTCTTTCCACCATAGTTCTTTTTACCATAAATTTTATCAAGCCTCAGTGGTGGATCACAGGACTAAAGAACTATCACCCTTCTCTCTTTCTGATTTAGTTAATCCTTTACCATTTCCAAAGTTCCTACATATAGCCTATCATAAGCATCAAACACTCTTTCATTCCACCCAGTGGCCTAAATATGGCAAGTTGTTAGTATCCCTATCTTATAGAAGAATACAAGAAAGTCCACATAGTCCATATGACTTGCTAAAGCTCTGTTACGTTGAAACACACAACTGAAAAAAAAAAAAACCAACTCTTACTACTTCTCACACCAGTTCTGTTTATGTTGTACACACTGTCTCTTCTGGATATTCTGCATCAGCTAAATATGGCTCACTTTATGAAAACCAACTCACCCAGTGCTAGTCTTATGATTCCAAGTACAGAGCCAGAAAAAGATAAATCTGTGCTTACTTCTTTTTAACACATACATATATCTGTTACATAATGCTCTTTTTGGAGGAAAAAGGACAGGATAGGGTATCTGACAGCGCTCATTAGATATGGAAGTCCCTGCTTTTCCTTGTAGCCCTTCAACCTTGAGCTATCTCTAGAACAACAACCATAGCTAAACATCAGCAAAACAAGCAGAAGTAGGGCAAGTTCTTCCACTGCCAAACTCGAGTAAATGGTACACATATTTTATAATCTTTGGATATTATGAGTCCATCCTCCAGAGGTAACATCTCTCCAAACAGGCAACTCTTTATCTAGTCAAGGGGTGACCTTCAAAATGGAGAGAGGAAGGAGAAGAAAATGGGGGTGCTGGCTACATTTCTTTCCTGTCCTTACTTTGTTAGGATTCACCTGAGAGAGTTTGTGATAAATGATGAGCTCCCAGGCCGAATCACCACTGGAAAAGTGCTGATCAAGCCAAGCATAAAGGAAGTGAAGGAAAATTCTGTCATATTTAACAACACCCCAAAAGAAGAACCCATTGATATCATCGTTTTTGCCACTGGATACACCTTTGATTTCCCCTTCCTTGATGAATCGGTGGTGAAAGTTGAAGATGGCCAGGCATCATTGTACAAGTATATCTTTCCCGCACATCTGAGAAAACCAACCTTGGCTGTTATTGGCCTCATCAAACCCACGGGCTCCCTAATTACTACAGGAGAAATACAAGCTCGATGGGTTGTTCAAGTCCTTAAAGGTAAGTAGATGAGCAATAGTAGGGTATATGTTTTGGTTTGCCATGTGACTTCGGATACTGGAAATTTGGAGACTACTATTCAGCTCTTATTTAAAACGAAAGTTTTTAAAAACAGATTCCACTCTATTGTTCTCTGAATTAATTGAAT
The DNA here is from genome assembly GCF_012274545.1 of Fukomys damarensis. Taxonomy (NCBI): domain Eukaryota; kingdom Metazoa; phylum Chordata; class Mammalia; order Rodentia; family Bathyergidae; genus Fukomys; species Fukomys damarensis. The sequence continues at coordinate 15,151,246 of NW_022900923.1, forward strand.
TAGAATTAGTCAGTCATAATGACTTACTATCACCAGCAGAATGATAAATCAGGCTTTGAAAATCATAAACTGTGTCTGTTATTTTGATTGACTCAATAGTTCATCTAAAATTTAAAAGTTCAGTCATCTGAATGACAAAATTGAGACAAACCAGTTGTGTGATTATGTCATATCAAATAACTAATGATGTAACCAGATATTTGTCTCTTCATTACTAACAGGAGCATAATACCAGTTGGATCAGGATATAGAAATGAAAAATGAGCAGAAGTAAAACATTTTATCCACAAATAAACACCTAGACATAAAGTTAATTCACATTTTCTGCTTGCTTATTTTATAGGAGTTAGCAAGCTACCATCACCAAGTGTCATGATAGAAGAAGTCAATGAAAGGAAAAAAAATAAGCACAATGGGTGAGTGAATTACTTGGGCAGCCTTTTTGAGTCCTAACTGATGCTCTCAAACAATAGCAGACACATGAGAGTTACACCATAGAAAAGGGAAGAAGCCACAGAGACTTAGAAGCAGGACAGCGTTCACAGGAAAGAGGAAGAAAGGGGGACTTGAGAAGTTTCAATAGCCTAGAATTGTTATTTCAGATGATGGTTATCTGGCATCACACAGAGTTGAGAATCCAGACCAAGTATAACTAACCCTCCTCTACCAGGTTCATTATTCCGTACTCTGTCCACAATTACCAGCCGACACTTCTGTGTACCACAAGTGTCTGCTCATTCGTTCATTCAGCAGGTCTGTGTCAGTTCCATGGTTGTCATGCAGGCTGCTGCTCCACAGCAGGTGTCAGCCTACCATGGTTTGTGGGCCAAATCCACTCACCCTCACCTGGGGTTTGCCTTTCACTTTCATATAGTTGTGGGGAAAAAGATTTTGCAACATGGGAATATTATAGGAAATTCAAACTGCGGTGGCCGTAAAATTTTGTTACAATGCGTGCACACTCACCCTTCATGTATCACCAATGGCTGCTTTTGTGTTGCCACAGAAGAGTTGAGTGCAGAGACAGAGACTCTATCATGGCCCTCCAAGGCCTCTTATCCAGAGGAAGGTTTCTCCTTGTGCTCTGTTTTGTGGCTACGACTCAAGGATCAGAGGCAAGGGAGGGGAACTGATTCACCAATCAACTCAACTATCTCAGATTTTATGTTTTTCTGTTTGTCTGGGCTCCAATGTAAATTGTTATTTACAGTAAAAGGGTTCTGCAACAGAAGAAAGTTTTTAGGTCACTGCATACAAGACAATTGTCATCCCTTCTTTCACTCACATAGTATATCCCCAAACTTCAAGCACTGATCTACCCTTGATCTGCTTAACTCCACGACAACAGAAGCATTTTAGTTGTCTCTTCTCAACCTATGCCATAGTTAGATCTCTGTTATAGAGCACTGGTATAATACATAACTAAAGCTGCTTATCACATCGGTCAGTGAATTATTCTATGACCTGATAATAGGATCACCAAGAATTCTGCCCTGAGGAATTCTGTGACTCTCCATATTGCACAAGTGCAATAATGACTGAGTTTTAAGAAACAGTGTGAGACCATAGTTATGATATAGTTATCATTAGAGTACTATGGACGTAGGGGAGAAGACGGGATCCATTGCAAATTCTGCAGCAGTATTTATTTGCCATAGACAAATGTTCACAGATTATCTTTATTTGTTCTGGGATTATAACAATTTTATCTTTTTGTGTCCCACCCATCTTTTTATAAAGGTATGGCTTCAACTACTGCAAGGCTTTACAGGAAGATTATATCCCATACATAGATGAACTCTTAACCTCCATCAATGCAAAACCAAATCTGTTCTCTATGCTGTTGACGGACCCACGTCTCGCTTTGACCATCTTCTTTGGCCCGTGCACACCATACCAGTTTCGCTTGGTTGGCACAGGAAAATGGAAAGGAGCCAGAGAGGCCATCATGACACAGTGGGACCGCACAATCAAGGCCACCAAAACCCGAACTGTACAAGAATCCCCATCTCTCTTTGAAATTTTGCTTAAACTTTTTAGCTTTCTGGTTTTTCTTGTGGCTGTCTTCCTGATTTTCTTATAAGTAAATGATTCTCTATGCCTTTGCAGATGCACAGAGTATTGGCAGTGTCCCAACACATCTATTAGAGCCACACTGCCTTCAAGTCATAAACCATGTCCACATAGTAAATACCACAGCCCCAAGTTAATCCCAGAGAAACCTCTTGTATTCCTGAGCCTCTCTCCATTATGTCTAATCCCCAAGGATGATAACTATTTCTGTGCATTTGAAGGCACTGGTACATTAAACATACATTTTTGGAAGACAGAAGTTCTACAGAACACTGTAAGCACTCACATCTCCTTCTATTAAAAACTATATTAAAGATTTCAACTAAAAACTTCCACCTCACAAAAGACTGATTTGTGTTGAAATGGTGCTCTTATGGTATTGGCTGACTAAAAGTAAAAAGGAAGAGAGAAACCTCGAAACTGATTGTTTCAAGTGATCTGTTCTCTTTTCATGGGTTGGAAAATAGAAGAGGATGAGCAGTCTAACAATAAAGGCAATGACATGATGTTGGATCCAGTGAGGAGTTCGTTTGACAGTTTCCAACAGAATGAACTTCCCTGGCATCACTCATTCCCCCAGAACATGATCTATTTAAGAACAAACAAACAAAAAAAACCTAATATAACCAACTTGAACTTACATACCAAAGATTTAAGTCAGATCTACTCCACAGTGAACGCCTACACACCCATCTTCACCTGTTCTTCACTCAGAATAAATCTCATTTAAAACCTTATCAAAAAGAGTAAAATATGTACTTAAAAATAAACTTCTTGTGCCAGGGATAAAGCTCAGTGGCACAGTGCCGACATGGCAACTGCAAGGTCCACAGTTTCATTCTAAGTACCAAAAATAAATAAATAAATAAAAATAAAAATAAACTTCTGATGTATTGATGGAGATAAAGCGTTTGTAAAGTGAAAACTACAAAATTAAAATTAAAGAAGACACATGAATGGATAGATGTTTCACTGTGATGGAATGAGAGATGATATTTTTTAAATGTCCATACTATGCAAAGAAGTCTACACATTCAACACTGTCTTCACTAAAGTTCCAATGGTAGAGCCTTAGGCAATTAGGCCACAATAAGAGAGCACTATTGGCTAGGTGGTGTGCACAGCAAACATTTCCTCGCATAAGATCTGTAGGCTGGAAAGTTATGATCAAAGAATCTACCGATTTGATGTCTGCTGAGGAGTCTCTACGTAAAGACTTCTTCTCATTATGTTTATGGTGGAAGAGTGAGATCTAGTCCTACAAAACTATAGACTATATTGGGAAATGGAACTTCCACGTCTCATTAGAAGCATTGTCTGCCCTCATGATCTCATCCAGACCTAAATACCTTCCAAAAGCCCCACCCCTAATGATATCACATTGAAGGTTATCATTCCAACCTATGAAATTGGGAAAAGGGGCACAAACCTGCAGTTCATAGCAAACACTGTACACACACACACACACACACACACACACACAAAGCAAAACAAGTCTAGAACACCTAGAAAAAATTAAGGAAAGGGCCAGGGATTTGGCTCAGTGATTCCACTCCCTGCCTCACAAGCTCAAGGTTATCTAGTTCGAGCCTCTGTACCAAAACAAAAAAAAAACAACAGGAGAAAGTTTCTTGATATTACTCATGATTTTTGGCTGTGACACTGAAAATATAGGTAACAACAGTCAAAATATGAAAGTAGGACCACATCAAACTAAAAAGCCTGTATAGAGCAAAGGAAACGATGCTGAAAAGGCAAACTATGGAAAGGGAGAAAATATTTAAATCCATATAACTGATAAGATCTTACTTAAAAAGTAACCTGTTTTAAACATGATCAAAAGACTTGGACAGGCATTTTTCCCAAAATAATGATATATTAATAAATAAATGCATATGAATGGCCACCACACAAAAGTGCTTATCATCATTAATCATGGGAAATGTAATCACAACTACAAGGATAATACCATACACATTTTAGGGTAGCTATTACAAAAAACAAAGGCATTGGCAAAATATGGGGAAATTGAAACTCTTATACATTGTTTGTGAGAATGTAAAATCATGCAATTACAGAAAACAGTATAAAATGTCCTCAAAGATTTGAAAATAAAGGGTCCAAATATTTAGCTCAGATAATACTGGGATGCTTCACAGGTCCACACTTCAATCCCAGGACAAAAAAAAAAAATAGAACTATCATATGATCCAGCAAACCCATTTTTGAGTATATATCCAAAAGGATTGAAATAAATGGTTGCGCAGAAATATCTCTGCTCTTATGTTTATATAACCATTATTCACTACAGCTAAAGAATCAACATAAATGTTCATCAGTGTAATAAAGAAAATCTGTAATAAATATATGTGTGACTTGTTGGTGATTTTCAATGTGATTGGCTTTAGAAACACATAGATTAATAAAGCATACTTCTGGGTGTGTCTGTGACATGGGGGTCTGACCTTGGGGAATTTTCTGGTCGCTGACCCTTTCCTCCTCCATTGCTCTCTGTTTCCCACATACCATGATCAGCTTTCCTCTACCATGCCATTCCCCACAATCGTTTTTCTGCGCGGCCACATGAACATACTGAAACCTCTGAAACTGTGAGCCAAAATAAACCTTTTCTCCTTTAAGTTGTGTATGTCAAGTATTTTGCCCATCAATGAAAAGCTGACCGATACAGAAACTTAATACCAAAGAAGGGAGGTTGTTGCTTAACACTCTGATTCAAAAGCCTTTGAACTGGCTTACACGAGGAGGTGGGAGATTTTGCCAAAGTTGTTTAGAGAAAGCCTAAAATACTATTTAGTAGAGCTTAATGGGCAATAATGTTGCAAGTGTAGAAGATCAGAATGCAGATAAGAATGGGGTCAGTTAAAGCATGTCCTCAAGAAATTTCAGTTGGGAATGAGGAGAACTGAACCAGAGATCATTCATGTCATAATCAGGGAAAGAATTTGTCTATGGCTTATCCATGCCCTAAAACTTTGTGCAAGGCTAAATTGAAAGACAATGGATTAATTGATCTAGCAGAGGAAATTTCAGCCCAATATTTAGGCTGTTGTGTGGTACTGCTGGGTGCTTTGGGCCTGATTTATAGGGAGAATAAGGAGCAAACAGCACAGTGAAAAGATCTGAAAAACTTTCAGGTTAGACAGAAAAGAAGTGTAACTTTGTGCTTGCTAAAGAGACTACCACCATTAAAAGGAAACAAGCTTCTTTGTATCTGGACAAGATGAAAGATTCTCTGAGGCCAACCCCGGGATCATAAAGAGCAGACCCACTGCAGGCTCAAAGGTGTAAAAGTGTAAATTTCCTTTTGATGCCTTTACTTTTACAAATTAAACTTAAAGCTCCCTGCTAACTTGAAGCTGCCTAGGAAACTGTTTGCATCCACTCAAACTTTCAGGCACTTAGATTCAGCTGACACAAGTTTTCTAAGCATGCAGAATTCAAAAGTTATGCAGTCACAAAACCTATTACATCCAGGTTTCAAAGGAAGGCCTCAAAGGCCAGGCAACAAGTAACATGATTACATTTCCTGTCAGGAGCCCCAAAGAGGGCAATCCATGAGGATATGAAAATGAAACCAGTGCTGCAATGGACATCCACAAAGTTGGAGATAAAAGGAATGTGAAACATCTGTCAAGGAAAACTGCAGGCAGTACACTGAGACAGGCCAAGAGAGAGGCCATGGCCAACTATGTTAGTGCATGTCTGAGTTCTCAGCACTAAAAGAGGCTGAGGCAGGAGGATTGCTGAGAGTCTAAGGGCAGCCTGGACTACACAGTGACTTCAAGGCCAACGAGAACTGGGGAGACCAAGGGGAGAGGGATAGGGAGGAGGTGGGGCTAGAACTCACATCTCACTACCATGTGCCCCAGTTGCTGGACACGGAGATACAAGATTGAATGCTTGTTCTTGCTTTGGTCCAACCTGTTGCTATCCCTATTCCTCCCTTTTGAAATGAGAATATTTATCGTGGGCCATTGGATCTTAGTATTATGTGACTTATTCCTGACTTTTACACAAGTTCACAGTGAAAAGTGTGCCTGGAGTATCAGAGGAGACTGCCTTGGACTTTGCACAATGCTCCAACTGTGGAGATTCCGAGGAGGGTATTACTGTGGTTTGGTGGTACATAGGGAATTGTATTGGGTGGAGGTAGGACTAAAGACTCCTGGTTTGGAAACTGTTCAGAAAATGTCCCCAAACCCAAAACCTAACGGGGTCTGCTACGTCTGCTTCTACGCGTTCAGTGGAGAAAACAAAAATGATGGAAACTCAACACTATTGTACTGCTGCTGCTTCCTTAACCATTGTTTGTGCCCTGGGTGAATATCTGGGCATAATTTTATGCTTTCTCCAACTCCGTTGACTAGCTCCCTCTGCTGACCCAATCTGAAGGATCAGGTTTGAATTCCTTGCAAATCTGGAACTTTAAAATCAGACTTTTAGAATAGAAGGCCGCAGACATGGAAAAACTTGCTCACCTAAACTCTTTCTCCTTTGCGACAGCTCCTGGGATTACTCGAGTTTGTTTCTGGAGGCAAACAGCCTCCTCGCTGTGGCAGGTGTAAGTTGGTGCCCTGTAATGGCAATAACGACGACAGCACTGCTTACCACTTGCTTCTCTTACAATTGGGACTTTGGACTCTGACTTCTAGGAGGGTGGAGTTAAAAGGTAGCAGTTGTTTTTTTCCTTTCAGAAAACTGTATTCTAACCAGTCCTTCAGCCTTCCTTGGTGATACCTGAAGTATCGAGATCACGTAGATGCACCATTTTTTCTCCTTGAGCACACTTTGTACAGTCACTAGTATGAGAGGAAACAAATTAAATTGCTTTGGTTGTTCTACTGGGAGCATTTTGATCAAAATCAGCACTCTGTTTATTCTTTTACATAAAACAAGGATTTGTCGTTGAACTGGGTTTTTTTTTTCTTTTTTCTTTACAGAAAAACACTCTTTGCTTTTTCACTTTGAAAAATAATTTAAATTCAACTATCTGCTCTATGCCAACAAGGTAAGTGTCCTGGATTTCTTTAAAAAGGGAAATGTTTCCAGAAACTTTCTTTTGCACAGGATGAATATTCTCCTTGAAGAGTGTGTTCTTTAAGAATGAATGTGATTCGCTTCTGTGATCTCTTGATTTGTGTTAAAGCACCAGAGTAAATGACAGGAACCCCTTCCCTCCATGCAAAAGAAAGTTTTAAGAAAGCAAAGTTGTAAAAGTGTCAGTAAAAATAACAAGCAAAAGACTTTGAATGATTCTAGATTCACTTTTCATTTCACTGTAGGGATGAATTAAGAATGTCAGGCTTTTGGAAATCAAAGATAGTATGCAAGTGTTCTGGTAGAAAATGCTGTAAAAATATAAGAGACTAATGGGGTAATGATAAGCAACACTAATTAATCAAATTCCAAACTAAAAGAAATTCTAATTAAATATATATTCTGTAGATTAGCCACAGGTCTCTTTGACTTAAAGGGGATAGGAACTGGTCAAGTATAGTTGGTTAGATGGTCGGCTAAGTATGAGGTTGTCCTGTTGTGCAATGGTCCAGCTCAGTAAATCCGGGCTCCTTTCTCAAAAAGACTGGACAAAACCAATTTTTTTTCCAATAGTGGGGAGTGAACTTTGGTCCTTGCATTTGTGAGGAAGGTGAGGAGTCAGTGAGCTAAATATCCAGCCTGACAAAAGCAATCTTTATCAAAGTATTTTATGTTGGTTTGGGGGATTTTTTATATTTTTGTTTTGTTGTTTTCTTTTGTTTTGTTTGGCACCGGAGATCAAACTCAGGTCTTTGTGCTTGAGAGGCATAGCATTTTATGTTTTGTAGCAAACCTTATAATTTAAAAAGAGCTTACACCTACCTCCAATACTCCCAACCCTTGAAGCTTCCAGTATTTTCTCACCTTTGAATTCACATGTTTTTATTTTGTTTAGCACCCCTTATATTTTTTATTCATTAAAGTATTGGAACCTTTTAGGTGGACAATATGATGGCATTCATTGTTGGGAATTCGTACCTTTACTTGATATATCTTGATTTTTATTTTTTTGCCTTCCTTCCCTTCCACTTCCCTAACTTCAATCCCTTCATCCCTCCCTATTAACAAAGACTGTTTCCATTTTTTCCTTTTCTCATGTTTATTCCTTTCCCTGCTTTCCTTTCCCCTATTCCTTCATCTTCCCTGCCTCTTTGGACCTTTTCTTCCTATTTCACATTATCTGTGATACATTTTGATCCTTATTTACACTGTCAGTTTCTCATACCACAGAAACCATTCTGTATTTACACGTGTTTCCTATGTATTTTGCTTAAGGGTATGGCTTAAACAAGCATCCATTTAGCTGTAAATGTCTGTAGTTTCACATTTATTAGGGCTGAGTAGTACTGCATTTTATTTTTTAAAAAAATCTTCTTCATCCAGTCCCCAGTTGATAGGCACTTGGACTGTTTACATCTTTTGACTATTAAAAACTGTGCCTGTAGAAAAATGGGTGGAGGGGTCAGGGATTTAGCTCAGGGTTCCACCACCTGCTTTGCGAACACAAGGTCCCAAGTTCAATCACTGTAACACTACAAAAGTATGGAGATAGAGAGATATAGATATAGATATAGATATAGATATAGATATCGCAGTGGTATGATTCCTTTAATTCTCTTGGGAAGATACCTAGCAAGGAAATACCTGGGTCAAATGGGACCTCTAATCCTGGTTCTTTTAGGAATCTCCATACTGATTTGCTAAGTGGTTGCACTGGTCTACACTCCCACCAAGAGTGGAAAAGTGTTCCTTTGTCCCCACAGCCCTATCAGCATTTGGTATTGGTTGATTCCTTGAGAGCATCCTTTTTTCTGGTGTAAGGTGGAATCTCAGTGTTGTTTTCATTTGCATCTTGTGAATGACCACTGACATTGAACATTTTAAATATATTTATATGCTACTTATACTTCACCTGAGGAATGTTTGTTCATTTCAGGTGCCAATTTTTGGGTTGGGTCTTTAAATTTGAGAGGTCTGATTTTTTAAAGTTCTGAATATATTCTAGATAGTAGACATTTGTCTGAAGAAGAGCTGGTAAAAATATTTTCACACAATGTGCTTTCTCTTCCTGTGTAGAAGTGTTCTAATAAGATGAGATCCCAGTTGTTGAATTTTTCTGCTAGTAAATGGGCGACTGAGGTTTTGTGCATGAAAGCTTTTCCTACACCAATGTCTTCAAGAGTACTACCTAACCTCTCTTCCAGCCAGTTTAGCGTTTCTCTTTTAATATTTAGATCTTTGATCCATTTTGATTTTAGTTTAGTACATGGTGAGACATATAGGTCTAGTTTTAATCTTTGGAAACTTGAAAGCTGTTTTTAACAGCACCATTCGTCAAAGAGGCTCTCTTTCCTCCAGTAAGGGGGTTTGGTCCCTTGGTCAAAGATGAAGAAGCTGAGTATGTCTGGAGTTATTTCTGCCTCTTCCTATCTTTATTCCTTTTATTTCTTCTCTTGTATAACTGCTGTGCCTAATGTTTCCAGAAGTATATTGAACAGCAATGTTGATAGCAGACATCCTTATCTTCTTCCTGATTTTAGCATGAAGGATTTCAGTTTTTGACCATTTAGTATGTGATTGGCTGTTGCTTTTTCATAGATGGCTTTTATCACATTGAGGTACAGACTGTCTGATCTAATTTTTGTAGGGTTTTAATCATAAATACATGTTGAATTCTGTCAAATGCTTTTCCTGCATCTATTGAGATGATCATATGGTTTTTATCCTAGGCTCTATCAATAGAGTGTGTTGCATTCATTGATTTGCATTTGTTGAACCAGCATCCTTGGGATGGATCCCACTTGATCAGGGTGTATGATCTTCTTGATGATCTTTTTGCATTCTATTTGCCAGTATCTTATTAAGGATTTTTGCATCTATGTTCACTACTGAGATTAGCCTATTGTTTTCTTTTTCAGTTGGGTCTTTCTCTGCTTTGGGGATCAAGGTGATGCTTGGTTCCAGGAATGAATTTGAGAGTATTGCTTCCCTTTCAGTTTCACTGAAGAGTTTAAAAAGTAGTAGCTGGAGTTCCTCTCTAGGTATCTCATAGAATTCTGTAGTGAAGCCATCAGAACCTGGGATTTTCTTCATTGGTAAGTTTTTATTTCAGTTTTCAATTTTGTTGATTGATATGGACTTGTTTAGAATTATTAGGTCTTTTTCATTCAACTTTGGTAATTCATGCATGTCTAGGAATCTGTCCATTTCCTCTGTATTTTCCATTTTATTGGCACATAATTTCTCAAAATAGGTATTGATAGTCCTCTGGATTTCTGCTGGGTCCATTTTAATTTCACCCTTTTCATTTCTAATTGCATAGATTTGGGCATTTTCTTTCCTTTTTTGATAAGGTTGGCTAAGAGTTTGTCTATTTCGTTTATTCTTTTGAAAAATCAACTCTTTCCTTCAATGAAGTTTTGTTGGTCTCTTGGTCTCCAATGCATTGACTTCTGCTCTGATCTTTATAATTTCTTCCCTTGTTTAGCTTTGGGTTTGTCCTGTTCTTCTTCTCCTAGAAGCTTGAGGTTTAGCATTAGGTTATTTAGTTGACCTCACATTATTTTCCTAATATGAGTATTCACTGCTATGAATTTCCCTCATATGACTATTTTCATTGTGTTCCATGAATTTTGATATGTTGTGTTGGGATTGTCATTTAATTGTAGAAACTGATTTGTTCTTTAATTTCTTCTGTTCCCCACTGGTTCTTTGGGAGTGTTTTTTTGTATTTTCACCTGTTTATGAAATGCTTGTTTTTTGTTTTTCTGTTGCTTTCCAGTTTTATCATACTATGGTCTAATAATGTACAAGGAATAGCTTAACGCCTTTTCATTTACTTAAGCATGTTCTATGAGCAAGTATGTGGTGTATTTTGGAAAACGACCTGGGTGCAGCTAAAAATAATGTGTATTCTGATTTTGTTGAATAGAACACTCTGTAAATATTTGTTAAGTCCATTTGTTCAGAAGTTTGGTTGAGTTCTAGTATTGGGTTATTTTTCATACAGTTGATCTACCTGTGATGGTGGAGTATTGAGGTCGTCCACTACTATTGTATTACTGCTTATTTGATTTTTCCATTAATATTTGTTATATACAGTTGGGTGGAGCAGAATTCAGTGCATGCATGTTTATGATTGTCATATCTTCCTCTTGGACTATTCCCTTTATAAGGATATAGTGGCCTTTTTGGTCTCTCTCAATTAGCAGTGGTTTGAAATCCATTTTATTGGTAAAAAGTATAGCTGAACCTGCTTTAGGGTTGGGTTCCTGTAGCATGGAGTTTATTTTGCAACCTTTAACTTTCACCCTCTCAGTTTCTTTTTCAATAAGTGTGTTTCTTGTATGCTGCATATTGGTGACTCTTGCTTCTTGACCCATTCTGCCAATCTATTTCTTTTGATTGCTGAATTCAGACAATTAACATTGATAGTTGTTACTGATATATATGGACTTATTCTATCATGACAGTTTCCTCTTGCTAGATTCTTCCTCTTTGCATTTAATTTCTTGCCTTGCCTGATGGATTCACTTTTCTGGCCTTCATGGGGTTTTGACCCATATTGTCTTTTCCTAAGATATTGTTTAAAGATTTTTGGAGGGCTTTTTGGTATTCATGAAGTTCCTCAAGTGTTAACATGAAAGTATCTCTTTTCTCCATCAATTCTGAAAGATAGTTTTGCAGGGTATATCAATCTGGGTTGGAGGTTGTATTCTTTTAGGGCTTGAAATACTTCACTCCAGTCTCTTCTTGACTTGAGGGTTTATGTTGAAAAGTCTGCTGTGATTCTGATGGGCTTTCCTTTGTATATGATTTGTTTTGTTTTGTTTCTTCTCTAACTGCTCATTGAATTTTGTTTTCCTGTTGGGTTTCTGGAATCTTGAATATTATATACCTAGGTGTTGATTGTTTTTTATCCCAGCTAGGGAGTACTATAGGCCTCACTTACCTGTATGTCAAATTCTGTTCACCTGTTTGGAAGTTTTCTGCATTACTTCTGTCAACAGTTTTTTTATACTATTCATACTATCTCATGTTTTCTTCATTGACTCTGACCAGTCTTATGTTATTCTTCTTGGCATCATCTAGCAGCTGCTGACTTAATTTCTCATGGTGCCTGGCTATTTTTAAGAAATATTTTATTTCCTGGTCACTAATTGCAATTCTGTCTTCTATATCTGTTAATCTGTCCTCACATTTGCTTGTTCTGCTGTGTAAACATTCAATGCTTCTTTTATGGTTTCCATTTGTTTCCCATGCTGGATTTCCATCATGTCCCTCAGCTCCTCTATTTCTTAATCTGTGTCTGCTCTACAGTTATTAATCATGTCTTTCTATATGTACCCAATCACTGTTGTTATCTAAGAAATTACTTCTCATTTTATTTTTTCCAGATTCTCTTTCATTGCCAGTTCAGGAAGTCCAGGGGATTGAGTTTCAGGTTATTCCACCTAGTTTCCTTTGGGGTTGCCTTTGGTGATCTGGAAGTCTGGTTTTGAGCTTTGTTTTGAGTGTCATTTCAGCCAATGCACTCAGTGGATTAGCACCCATTATTTGATTTTCAAACCAAACACTAATCCTTTAGAGCTAGCTAGGAAGAAACTAAAAATTTCTTTTATTTTCTAGTTTGTGAATATAGACAGAGAAATGAACTTTGGCCAGATTTTTTTCTGCCTGTTTAGAGGTGCAAGAGTAGAGCTCACAACACCCAATTTCCAGTTGGCTCACAACCTTTGTTTACTGACTTCATGTATCTGGTTGCTCTCATTCAACAATAAACAGAATGACAGTATGAGTGAATTTTTAAAGCTGCCAATTCCAAATTTGTTTCTACTGCCAGTATAGTCCCTAACCAGTCTTTGAAAGATAAGGCGTTTCTTCCCACTCTGTTTTTACCCAATAGCCTACTCTAACAGGACCAAAGAGAGTCTGCAAGCATTTTGGCCCAGGACTGCTGTTACAGGGCTTAACATGTGTGTCAGCCTTCTCCACTCAACAGCATCCTTTGGAGATGTCTCTGTTTCTTTTCTTACTTCTAAGATTTTATTATGTTTGTTCAGTAGCAGAGTCTTATCTTTGGGCTCCCATGCTTGGCTCAGTACCTACACTTAGAGGTACCTAGGTACATCTGCTGCATGAATTGGTTTACTACCAGTCCCTTCAGTTCAGCATGCACCTTGATTTACCACATAGGTTTTAAATAGCTAGATTTCTTCTCAGAAAATATTATACCTTACCAGCAAAATCAAATGCATTAGACAAATTCTGTAAAACAAATACACTGAGAGGAACTGTTGTTTGTATATTTTCCAGAAGGACCAAGAGGGTTACATGGAAAACAACACTTACTGCTAAGTCTACTGGGCATGTCAAAAGCCTTAGCATGATGTAAACCCAACTTATTGGAATTAAATGAATGCTACCTCCTATCAGCCAAATGCCATACTGAGCTTTGTTGAAGCCCAAATTATAAAATTTTAAAAATGGATCCTAATTCCCATAACACATACACCCTCCAATGTCCCAAGTGTGAGAACCATTATTGCCTTGTGACCTCATAATAGACTCCAGAGTGTCCCGTGTGATTTTTTTTTTTCAGACAGGGGATTGAACTCAGGACCTTGTGATTGCAAGGAAGGCACTCTCACCACGGACTTAAATCCCCACCCCCTGCCATGTGACTTTGGCTGAGACTTCCATGGTCAGTTTTGCTTCTGTTCAAGGTAAACAGCCCCACCCCTTTACTGCAGGTGATATCTTCATCATACTGTAGAACATGGCCAAAATCACTAATTCTTTCAGACTCTGCACGTGTTGAATAAAAAATTAACATTTTTACTGACTGCAATTCCTACACTTCAGAGAGAAAAGCGACAGCAAAAGGACCTTTTGATGCTGAGGGGATCTGTCCCCAAGGGCTGAAGATATGTGGTAAACTAGAAAATAATAATAACTAAAATAAACTGAGCTCTTGCTATGAAGTAGTTACACTTCTGGAGTTCTTCCAACCTAGAGCAGTCATTCAGTCACCACAATTCTTTATAGTTGTATTATTATTATTATTACTATTATTATTATCATTATTATTGTTATTATCAGTATCATCATTATTATTATTCTTGTATGCTTTTACTGGTGAGAAAAGCAAGGCACAGAGAAGGTAAACAGTGAGTTCAAGATCACACAGCTAATAGGTCACACAGCCAGAACTTAAACCAAAACAGTCTACTTGCAAAGCTTACAGTTTTTTATCCAAAATGTGATTTAGCCTCCACTCGAAGATGAGAGAACTGGAATTCTAGCACTTCCTATGCCCATTCCTGTGTCTCAGGTTCTTTTCCCACTTTATGATATGAAGTAGTAATATCTGACCTTGCTCTCACAGAGCATCCCATGGCCAAGAGAGTTGCAGTGATTGGAGCTGGGGTGAGCGGCCTGTCTTGTATCAAATGCTGCTTGGATGAGAACCTGGAGCCCACCTGCTTTGAGAGAAGTGATGACTTTGGGGGACTATGGAAGTTTACTGTGCGTGCCTTCCCTGCACTTGTCTCCATCAATCATAAACTGACCATCTGTTTCTGCTCAGTCAAGTGCTTTAGGCTGCCTTGGTGATCAAATACAGGAGTAGCTCACTGCAGCAACAAAACTATGGGTTGTGACATGCACTATGAGCATGCAGGCTGATTAGGAGCCACATGAATCAGTAGGGCATGGTCAGGGGTATGAGGAGAGAGAAATAAGGAGTAAATTCTGATAGACACGCATGGTGTTAGCAGGTTATGATGATTTCTGGGTACTGACATAATAATACAAAGTAGTAGGGGCAATAACAAAACTATGGGTTGTGACATGCACTATGAACATGCAGGCTGATTAGGAGCCACACGAATCAGTAGGGCATGGTCAAGGGTATGAGGAGAGAGAAATAAGGAGTAAATTCTGATAGATAAGCATGGTGTTAGCAGGTTATGATGATTTCTGGGTACTGACATAATAACACAAATTAGTAGGGGCAAGGATTTGGTTCAGTGGTGCCACACTTGCCTCACAAAGGCAAGGTCCTAAGGTCTATTCCGAGTTAAAAAAAAAAAAATATATATATATAGTAGCACAGCACTATACCAATTAAGGCACATAACACTGCTGAATATGGAAGACACTACACTAGGGGGAAATAGGAGTGGGCATCAGGGAGTGGATATCCAACCCAAAAGCACTGTCAGGTCTTTGAGAAGAGAACTACTAAGAGAGTGAACCAGGATCACAGACCTTGGAAGGGTTGGAGAAGTGCTTTCACATTATCAGAATAAAAAGAAGCCAAGAACGGGCCAATCCTTCTTAGGTAGAAAGGCAAAATCGGGCACAAAAAGTAGCAAATGCTTCAGGAAAAAATAGAAAGGCAACATCCATTTGACTGAGATGAATAATGGAAACTTTCATGGAAAAGATGACACTTGTTGAATCTTGGATGGATAGCAAAGACTACAAAACGAGCAAACATATGTAGGCAGGAAAGGCTAAAACCCTAGGATTACAATGTTGGGGCACTAGAGTGGACAAAAAATCTTTTTCTGCTATAATGTGAGCCTCCTCAAGCAATAAATGCCAATTTGCAAAGAAAGCATGGTTTTGGTTTGTATAGCTGCTGCTACAGGTAAATCTGCAGTTGATGTTTGTTTTTTCCTATCCCAAAGTGATATAAATGAATCTTGGAAAATAATGCTGAGTTACACATGAGAAAATAAAAATTACATGTAGTAACAATACCCACAGCTTTGAACTATTAAAATTTTGATGCAATCTTTTCAGTCACAAAAAATTACAAAACAAAATGATGCTATTCATGCCCATTCTTCGGCACGTACTTCTCATATCCTTCTGCCAGGACAGAGTGGCACACAATGCAGACAGGAATCCTCACATCCTTACAGTCTAGTGGAGAATGGAATCAGTAAGAGACAGACGTGATCAGTGTGATCAGCTAATTTCATTTGCTCTTTGTCGTTTGACAAAGATACTGTATTTAATTGTTCCAATCTCATTAATGATTTCTCATCATTATACCATGGAGATCTAACACTGGATTCACTGAAATTCTTTAAAATGACAAGTAGCACTGCGATCACCCGGCGGCGGGCGCGCGAGCTCCCGGCCTGCGCAACAACAGACCCAGGAAGGAAGGTAGCCGTGCGGGCGCCCTTGAAACACCCACACGACACCCCGCCCCCAGTTCTCAAAGCTCCTGATCGGGCCAGTCCTTAGACCAACTCTGCAGAGGCATAGGTTCCCATGAAGGGTAGTTTTCTGAGCTCTCAACTTTGAACATCTTTAAAGAAAGGGCAGGGGAAACCTGTAATAGAACTGAGTGGAATTCAACCCTGAGGGTAAGGAAACTAAAGTTAGGCCTTCTAGATTGTGTTCAGTCTCAGTCGTGAGGAACAGCCATTGGCTAGCTAAGACCACCGGATTGGGTTCCGCATATGGCTGTGCATGTGGTATAATATGAGATCAGAGATAGCCTGAAAGAGGACTTTCAAATTCTTTTCCTTTCTCTCTCTCTTTTCTCTTTTTGCCTCATTCCACCCTAAAATTTCTTTCTTTTTTCTGTCCTCTCTCTCCAACTCAGTCTGTTGCTCCACCATATTGTCCCTCATCTCCCTTTTTATTCCAGCTCCTGAATTACTCAGACTTCTTCTTTTATTATTTTTTGTTTTTAGGAGTGGTTTCTCTTTATGTTCTTTTCTCCAGTCATTTTACCTCACTCATGGCTCTGTACCTTCA